>NC_045030.1:88560712-88575595 GCF_008632895.1 Mastomys coucha
TTTCAAACCTAAAATATACATATTTTGCTTTGATTGAAGAATTTTTTTTAAATATTAAGTTAGTGAATGAAGTTTATTATATTCAAGGAAGTTGTAAAATTATATCTTGGTATATTGAGAATTTTATACATCTTGTTATACTAAAGAAAATTGTATACATTTAGGCAGTTAGAGTTTTTATATATAAAAAATATAGTACTCTACAAGATTAAAGCTTGGAGTTTTTCTTGCTGTTTAATGTGGTAGAAATACCTAAAGGTTTTAAGCTTCTCAGAAGGAATTATTATATAATAAATGATTTAGTGCTTAATGATTTTAAATGGCCATTTGAATATTTTAAATACTTTTGATAAGCTGAAAAAAGAATTTGAAATTTGTTTTTCTTATTCAAATGGTGTCATATAAATGAAAAGATAAAGAATTTTAAGGCTTCATTTATATTTAATGTAATCAAGTTTTCTTACAAATATATTTAAAATTCCCCCTAAAGCATTCTTTTTCCTAGAAAACTCACACATAAAAAGCAAATTTTCTATTGTTAGAGGAAATAATTTGCTTTGCTTTCTTTTTGTTAAAACTTTTCAAATAAAAGAGACCATTAGTATGCTCTATAAGTGTATGAATATAAAAACATATAAATAAATATCTACTTGCTTTTCTATCAAGAATCCCAATATAAGTTTTCCAGGATGAAAAGTGTCCATTTTAAAGAGGCTTCATCTACAGTACAATTTGTTGATAATAAGAACTTGGTAATAATATTTCGAGATCTCCTTGAAGAATCAAAGCAAACATTCATATACTTAACATTTAAGTCTTTATTTCTCATTGGATTTCTACTGCTACCTTTTCTGCATAGCAATATTTGTTTCTATTGCTTTTGAAATAATCATCATAGTAGTTCAGTTATACAACTTATCACAGAAATTTTCATTTTATGAATTACTTTCAAGTAATAGTGTATTTATTTTGCTATTCAGTGATCATTACCAAAAACTTTAGGAGAAAAAATATTAAATGGGTACAAAAGTTGGTAGAAACTTAGCATAAACCTTCTATGCTTTGTAGTGACAATATATTTCATTTTAAAAGTATTATATTTATGTTTATTATTATTGTTATTGTTGTTGTTATTGCTAAATTATGTGGGAACAAGGTTTCACTATGTAACTCACTCTATACTGAAACCTTGTAAGAGATTGACGGTACTTGTCACCTTGCTCTGTTTAATTAATTTTCTTTTTTAAAACTAATGGTTTATATTAGTAATGGGAATATTTAATGCTAGCATTGTGATAACTATACTTTAAAAACTGTCTTAACATATGGATTAATTATAGTAGATCTATATCCAGTCTCCTTATAATACTAGAGATTGAACTGAGGTCCTCACATATGCTAGGGTGGGGCTTTACATCAGAACTACAGCCTCGGCTATTTTCATATATTTATATTATATAAATTATGTGCACATGTTTGCATTGGTATGTTTGTATGTGCATGTGAGTAGAGTTTCTCACAAAGGTGCCAAAAGAGTGAAAGATTACCTTAAGGTAAACTGTACTCAAATCCTCTGAAGAGTAACAAGTGCTCTTAACCTCTGAGTTATCACTCTATTTCCTTCTGTTCTATTTTTTGGAGTCAGTCAAACAGCTAAAGTAGACCCCAACCTTGTACATATACGCAAGCTCTATCTGCTGTTGAGATAAAAAAAAGAAAGTGAGAGCTTTGAAGATCTGTCTGGTAAATAAGAAGCTTAAAAGAGATTATGAAAACTAGCTTTATATATATTAAGTGCCATTTATAAGAATAAAATGTAAATTATTCTATAAGAAATAAAACATCCCAAGTGTTTTAACTTTTTCTACATTTTTATAAGCATGGCCAAGTTAGGGTCAAAGGGTATATGTTCCTTTCAAATCTCATTTGGAAGGTACTTAGTACTACAAAAACTAAAGGTATCATTTGAGTTGACATGTACTAATCATATCCCTTGTTTATGTAAGATTTGTAGAAGAAAACAGTTTTAAAAATTCACTAGAATATAGAGACAAATGTGCATGAATATGATTATTCTAACATTTTATTATATAAATGTTTTCATAGCAAGTAATTCGAAATTTTTCGTTAAGAAGACTATCATATACAATGACTGTTAAGACAGAATTGACTTTGGTTCCTCCTATTTTTAAATACAATTTTTCAAGATGACTTGGAAACTCTTCTCCACTCAGATTTTTGATCCATAGGACTGATAGGAGTTTTATATTTTACTTACCTCATATTCAAATACTTGTTTAGTAAACTGTTTCACTTAATATACATAACAATAATAATTTAATAATAATATAAATTGTCTTTATATTAAATGTTGAAGGATCTAGTTTCATCATACAATTTGAAACATATATCCAAGAAGGAAGGTGTGTTACAATGTTTTACAATAACATAAAACTGTAAAAATCTTTTTTTTCAGTGCAGAAAAGAGTATTATTGCATATTTAATTATCAAATGCTTATTTTCTTTCTTTAAAAGTCCTATCTATCTATCTATCTATCTATCTATCTATCTATCTATCTATCTATCTATCTACCTACTCTTTTTTCATGCATTATATCGTGAATGGTTCTTCCCTTTCCTCTACCCGTCCCAGTACCTACCCAACGTCCTCTCTCTTCCTCATTTACCCCTTTTCCATTTCCCTTCAGAAAAAGTAGGCCTTTCATTTATAATAACCAAAGATGGCACCAAGTTGGAGTGAGGTTAGGCACATCCCTGTCCCCCATATTAAGGCTGTAGAAAACAATCCAGTAGGGAGAAAAGGGTCATAAAACCAGACAAAATGAGTTTCATGGAACATTTAGTTCACAAGGTACATACCCTAGAGTCCTATACATTTAAAAAAATGACTTAAACAGAGATTCTTAAACTGTTTAGTATGGTAATCTGAATGGAGATTCTGGAATACATATATGGAGGTGATGACATGATATATAGAATTTAATTAATTTGTTGGAAAAGAAAGTCATTTTTATGAGTATATCTTAGGATTAGAATTTTGTTAATGCTGTTAAAGATGAAGGGAAAAAACATTTTTTAAACTGGCATTAAAACATCCCATGTAATAGTGATTGATAATTTAAAAGAATATATTTATTTTCAGGGTAGGTGTAGAGGATTTTTCATGATTTTTAAGTCATAGAAAGCACCTTTTATCTTGAGAATATTTTTGAAGAAGTTCTTATTCTGTTTTTTAACATTATTGATATTTAAGAGAGTTCATAATTTTTATTAGACTTTCTCAAATACATTATAATCTTAACCATCCTATTTCAAGGACATGACTTTCCCAGAGAAAGCCTAACACTAAACTATACTAATGTTACAAAATAACCAATTCACCAAAATTCACCAAATATTCTGTTTTATTTTCTAGTTTTGGGTAGCAGGATAACCAGCACTTTTTTTTTTTTATTTTCTAGTGTCAGGCATTAGAAGTTCTAGCTATCACCTCAAAATCTAACATATTATATGTGTTTCAAGCTCAAAGCCATTAAACACCATCCCTTCATTTCAATGTCCTTGAAAGAAATCTGCGTAATAACATCAGGTAGAAACAGTATGACTATTTGAGGACCTAAGTAATCACCTTTGTTCGACCTGTGGCTATATGAATGACATAAAATCAACTAAAAGTGTAGGTTAGAATGGCCTTTAATCTAAGGTTTTAGAAGCAAGGATTGGCAGGAGTACAAGAGAGAAGCTATAGCATCATAAAAGCAGAGATAATGTTTTCAGGTTTTTTTTCATTTAGGCGCTTCTTACAGATTAAACAGATGTACAGGTTATTTTGAAAGTGTAAAAGGTTGATGGGGGAAGACAACGAATTATATATGGTAATGGGAATGGTTTGATCTCATATTTTACAGACATACAGGAGAAATGTTTACAACATTTTGCAGATGTTACAAAATAGAATAAATATATGTTTGCATATCTTACCTAATCAGGGGTAAGAAGGTTTCATTTATGTAAATCATATCTATATGTATATGTAAATTAATTATTTTTCATAGGATGTACTTTAATTACCTTGAAGAGACATTATGCTGTTCTATTCTGGAAATTTATTGACAAACGATAAAGTCAAGTATTTTAGGTTTACTAAAGCTATAACATACAGGTGTTGAAAATTGATATCTCAAAGAGAAGAGTATGAAAGATACTTCTGTCATGACTCCTTTTAAGAGTTCCCAGTAAAGTATGATAGACGTACATAGATAGATGGATGGATGGATGGATGGATAGATAGATAGATAGATAGATAGACAGACTGATATGATTATTGTTTTATTATTCTGTAAGGACACCTTAGCAGAGGCTAGAAAGCTTAAGCTACAATTTATTTATGATAGTTCTGATATATGAAAGTTTCAGTACATTTCTTTGTTTTAGAGCGCTGTCTCTTTGACTTGTATATAGTTATCTTCCTGTCATGTCATCATATAGACTTTCCTGTGAACCTGTCCCCTGGGTGTCCATGTGTTTTAATTTTGTCTTCTTAGAGGACATCAGTCAAACTAGAGTAGGTCCATGCATGTGAATGGTGAAAGTCTTTGTGAATTCTAAACTGATATTTTAAAGATTTATTTTAAAATTGTGTGTATGTTTGTTACTATGTAAAGGTATGTACCTGCACATGCAGTGCCTGTGGAAGCTAGATGAGCACATCAGATCCTCCTGGATCTGGAGTTAGAGTGGTTGTGAACTGTTCTAGGAACTGAACTCCATTCCACTGAAAGAGCAAGAAGTGCTCTAAAATATTTAGCTTATACTCCAGCCCTGCATTTTTACAATTTTATAAATTAGGCCAAATAACATAAGTGGATACATATACTGCAAAGCATTATTTCAAGTCTAAAAATTTCCATTAACTGAGAAATAGAAAACATAGAAGCAGAGCTGACTTAATCAAAATTCCCATAAAAGATAACTGCTTGTCAGAAGTAGAATCTTTTTATATATTCAGGGAGAGGGAAAAAAGTCTGGGTAATAAACTAAAAATTAATGAATTTAGCCAATTTTCTAAACGTACACTACAGAAGAATTTAGGTAAAAATACCTAAAAGAATAAAAATTTTGTAAATACTATTGTTATCAAAAAATATGGCATGTAAACAGAGAATCAATTTTGTCACTTTATAGTGTGAGTTTTGAATCTTGATATTAATAATTTTTATTACTCTTCATCCATTGGGGATGTTACTCAATTCTCTAGATTCCTGCTCTCACTTTCTGACATTAATATTTTTCAAGGTTTACTCTTGATTGTATCATTGTCAGCACTTCACTAGGCCATTATAATTGCACTTCCCATGATCTTTATATTTTATGTTAGGATCAACAGAAAGTAAAGAGCTATAGAACATTATGTATGACTATAATTAGATACAAAGCAATAATTCTTTTCACCAGTTTAAAACATGACAAAACAGAGAGTGCAAAAAGAAAAATAACTAACAAATTTTAAATACATCTTTTGTTTGTTTTCAGCAATATTAATCATCTTTCAAAAAGGATATGTCAGAAACTCACATTACATTCTTTAAAGTTAAATACTTCAGTATACATACTTATAATGTGAGAAAGTTTGATTAAGTAATGTCAAATATGACCCTAAGATTAAGGGATCACACAGTCAAATAAAGGAAGCAACTTATATTACCAATACGGAATGTATTTTTGTGGCCTTGAAATTAATTTCATTCCATCTCATCCATCCATTCTCCCATCTTCCTTACTACATATATATTAAACATGAAATACTATATATTATTCTTAAGATAAAAATATTATAGCTCTAGGGAAATATACAGATTAACACAATAAATAACTATAAAAGTATGTGTATTTAACAGCCAGTACTTAAACTTAGAAATGTACATGTTGCTATGGACAGAAAAAACAGGGTTTGTGTTTATCAACTAGTTGACATCAGGTGGATCAGGAATAGATGGCCTAAGACTTACAAACATGAACTATGAGTTGTGTCTTCTTATTATCCCATGGATTATTTTTTGTGTGCTTTGAGTTATATTCCAGTATAGAGGTGAAACTATTGTTTTCCTCTTAATATGTTCTATTTGAATGATTTAAATCATTAATATAATTCAATGGTACCTAGAGACTAGTCTAGAATGTTATATAAATATTATGGATTTTCTTTCCTTCCTTCCTTCTTCCCCTCCTTCCTTCTGCCCTTCCTTTCTTCTTTCCTTCCTTCCTTCCTTCCTGGGAGATATGGTTTTTCTACATAGCCCTGGCTATCCTGGAACTCACTCTGTAGACAAGGTTGGCCTCAAACTTAAAGATCTGACTGCCTCTGCTGCTTGAGTGCTGGGATTAAAGGTATGTTCCACCATGTCCAACCATATTTGTCCATCAACCAAAAGGACCTTGAAATCTGGGTTCTGTGATACCATCAAATAATCATTATCAACTACTTTGTAGGTATACAATATGTTTAGTACCCCCTGGGATACTATTAGAACAATCATATTATTACCTTTGTAATTAGAGAATTTCCAATAGAGTTGAGGCAAAATCATGTGTAGGACACATTTAGATAAATATTCGGTAGTATACTGTGTTATGTTATCTGTTGATTAAGAGAATTTATAAGTGTCTAATCCACACTTATAAAGATTATTTAGATTAAAAATGTTGAAAAGAAATGATATCTTAGGTATAAGAACTATGTGGGAACTATGTGGGAAGTGATATGTTATTAAAGGAATACATTGCCACATTTATGTAGGAGTTGAGCATTGCTGAGATGATGTGACGGCTAATGTTTTAAGCTTAAATTTCTCTGCTTAAGAGATCTATAAACAAAAATGCCTCTAACCTTTAATCCCCACTTGCTCTAGGACAGATAACTCGCTGGAATTCTGGGGGCTGTTGCTCATGTAAGGTAACAAACGATATATTTTTGCTTCTATAAACAAGTTTGATTACACCAACTGCACATAGAAGTAGGAGGTTTGTAGGCAGGAAATATTTCAGGATGCATGTATGCTTGTCTCTGATTGGATTAAGGTAGGAAGTATATTGTCTTTTGTTCTTTTTGTAATTATAAGCATCTGACTAGTATAAATCAGTATATACATTTGGAGTCCCAGGTATAGAGATGACCAGTATCTATCATCCTGATCAATGTTTAATAAAGCTTGCTTCAAATTTGGCTAAAAATTGTGGTAATGCTATTATTCTCGCCAGGTGGGGTTAACAATTCCAGGATATAAGAATTGTTGGGAAATCTAATATTTATATATTATATATTATGGAAACCTATTTACAAGATGCTGCCAATCAAATACATAATTAAGATAGTTAACCTGAGTCATGGGGAAATGCATAGGCAAATAAAAATGAACTTTGCAAGCACTAAAAGAATGTGTTAGTCAAACTATTCCTCTATACCACTGATCTAAGCATACATATTTTTGAATAATAAACTCAGAGTTGATTACTGTAAAATTTATTTCCATTGAAAGTTAAAAATATCCATGCTTTAAAACTTAGGTTGTAATTATGTTCTTCATGGACTGCTAACCAGAAACTTGTCAGGAAAGTAAGAACTGAAAAGAAATGGTGCAGAGCAAGATTTCCAAGATTGATGAAAACACATATGGCCAGTTTTAAACTATTGGAACTAATTTCACTTGAGCACAGAGAGTGTATAGAATGTTTGATGTAGGTGCTCTTTCCTCACTCTAGTGAAAAGGCAACTTTTGAGTGAATTCATCCTCACAAAATGATCTGTTACTTGTCAAAACGTATTATATGTTGTAAAAGTATCTTTTATTCTCTAGATGTAATTGTTATCTTGGAGACTTACTGCTGAATAAGTTCACCATTTTTAGCTCTTCCTGAACTATGTCTGTCTGGTTCAACTCAGCTATTCTGGCTCAAACTCTTCTCCAAGCTGACTAATTCAATCTAGCTTCTCTCAGCTTCTCATTGAACTGCTCTGCTTGACCACAAACTAATTCTGACAGTTTATTCTAACCTTTGGAGTCCTTCTTATTCTTATTCTTTGACTTTTACTGCCTCTGCTGACGGGCACTGAACTTATGAACTCACAAGTGAACATAACTCCACTGCACTGTACTGCACTGTACTACACTGCACTGCCTCCCAACTGACACACCCTTCTCCCTGTGCTGCTCTTTAATAGCTTCTGTTTCCTGTGCTGTTTTTGTGAGTTGGCATATCCTATCTCTGACACATTCTGTCAAAATCTTTCTTTGATTTATTACTTTCTTTGCCCCTCAATTAGAAGTCACTTTCAAACATGACTGCTTCCTTCTGGTATGTTTGTACTAAGGGTATGTCAGTGTTTTGCTGGATCACATAGATCTAGGTTTTTGGATGCAATCCCTTGCTAGAGAAGCCATGTTGCTGGTTGAAAATATCTCTACAATTTGTTCTACATGTACATAGCTTTTTTGTTAGAATTTTAAGAATAACTGAGTTGTGTGACAGTAGCTATTTCTATAAAGTTGAAACAAGTACTGAAGGTTACACAAAATAATAGTGAAAAGTTGGCATATTAATCCATTGTTTTAAAATACTTTAAAGGTAATACAGTAGAATTAATATTTTTCTAGAATACATATGAAATTTAAAACAATTTTATTTTAAAATGATTTTTCATAAAGCTGCACTGGTTCTCATATTAGTTTTACTAATCGTCACTCGTTTGAAAAGTTTATTTTATTTTACAAAATAATATTTGTAGATACAAAATCAAGAAGTATTAAAAACTAAAAGGTGTAAAAACAAAAATCAGGCAAAAATAACTCCATGTGTCTCTGTAATTCGTCCACCAAAGTAAACATGATTTTAAGAAAAAAGATGAAACATGGCTATATATTTTAATAAAATCCAGTTAGTATAATGTTAGTTGTATATAAATAAAGAGATATATAGAAGTCAAACAATGAAGAGTTTAATCAAATCCATTTACCTATCTTAAGATTTCAATAAAATCAGCATTAAGTATTAGTATTTCTTTTATTTTCTTTAATAGAGGGATGAAATGAGAGCCATACCCAAGCTTTGGGAATACATGGCTTAGGCTGAGTGCAGAACATTTCTCCTCTGTTCTAACTATTCCTATACCTAGCCTAGGCCTAGAAGCTTCTAGCCTCCATTCAGTCTAATCTTCCAAGAAAATTAATTCAATCCAGCTTCTCTTGGCTTCTGACTGAATTGCTCTGATCACACAATAACTTTGTAAATAATGTTCTAGTCTTCTGGCTCCTTCTCATTCTTTGGTTCATTCTGTCTTCATCTGTGTCTAGTTTGTTTTCTCTACAACCTATTTCTGTTAAACTACATGTACAAATACACCACACCCCCTTTTTGTATCTTGCTACCCTTAACAGAAAATTTGTTGTACTAGTTTGCACTGCAGTGCTGGCTGAGTCTCATGTATTCTCTGTCATGAACCACAATCTGCACCCCTTATTACTTTGTTTGTCAGGAATATGGTGATCACCAGGTCTTAAGGTTTAAATTGGAAATTTGGTCATTAGGATGTTATTGTTGATGTATACATTCCATTCGGCTTTTACACTTGATACCTAAGAGGATTATGTTCAATTTAAGAATGTTTGTGGTATTGAAGAGAGAATTAGGACAGAAAATGGTGTGGGTACTCATTCAAAACAGGTCATACAAAAGGATGTGAAGACACCAAACCAAGTGAAAGCCAAAGAATGGGGGAATACGCACAGCTTTTTGTGCTATGAGAATTATGACAGATATGGACCTTCTAGAACCAAAGTAATGAGAGAAAGATATCAAGAAGTAAATCTTTTGATTAGATATATACGAGACTTTACAGTCCTAGACATAGTAGACTGACTGGAAGACTATGGGGCAACAGAAGCCAATCTGACAATGATAGACCAAACTGCAACTGGAAACCCAGTACAGCACTGTTTGCAATGCTTCAAGTGATATGTTTTGTAAAGCAAATTACATGTTTTGTAGAGCACAGTATGGTGTGGTGGTGGAAGCAGCTGCCTCAGTGTGCCTATGATGAGGTATCCCTCCCCTCTTGAGAAACTTGTCATACGAAGGGTCTAGTATAGAGCAGAATTTATTTAGGGGCATGAGAAGAGGAGTTGGGAAGAGAGTAGAGGCAAAAAAAGAGAGGGGACAGAGAGTAAAGAGTCTGAGGAGGAAAAAAAAGAGTCGGGGGAGAAGAGAAGAGGCCAACTGGAACACAAGGAGGTGGGATAGGGAAAAGAGAGAGAGGCAGAAAGGGGTCAGAGAAAGAGAAAAGGGTCAGAGAGAATGAAGATAGGCCAAACAACTCCTTTTATAGCAAGGCAAGCCTACCTGGCTATTGCTAGGTAACTGTTAAGTGGAGCCCAGAAGGAGTTTTAGTTAACATGCTAACATTAAGAAATACAAGGAGTGAAACCCTGAGGGCCGGCAGAAAGAATGGAAACAGGCAACATCAGGAAATAGGAGGTTGTGGGGACCCTCCAGAATGCACCAGAGTCCTGGGAGGTGAGAGACTCTCGGGACTCAAAGAGAGGAACCTTAGATGAAATGCCTGACAGTAGGGAAAGGGAACTTATAGAACCCATCTCCAGCAGGAAGACAGAACATCAAATGAGGAGAGGGGGATCATCCCACAGTCACAACTCTGACCCATAATTGTTCCTGTCTGAAAGAATTACAGGGCTGGAAATGGAGAGGAGCCTGAGGAAAAGAAGGTCCAGCAACAGCCCCAAAGTTGAATCCAGCTCAAGGGGAGGAATCAAGGTCTGACACTATTACTGAGACCATAGAACGCTCACAAAATGGGACCTAGCATGACCACACTCTGGAAGATGCAACAAGCAAGCTGAAAGAGTCAGATGCAGGTATTTATACCCAACGAATGGACAGAAGCAGCTGACCCCTGTTGTTGAATTAGGGAAGGCTGAAAGAAGTTGAGGGGAAGAGTGATCCTGTAGGAGAACCAGCAGTCTCAATTAATCTGGACCCCCGAGATCTCTCAAACACTGGACCACCAAACAGGCAGCATACACCAGCTGATATGAGGTCCCCAACACATATACAGTAGAGGACTACTGGGTCTGTGTTCATTCAAAGATGATACACCTAACCCTCAAGAGACTGGAGGCCCCAGGGAGTTTAGAGGTCAGGTTGGGTGAGGGTAGAGACATCCACATAGAGCAGGAGGGGGTTGGCGGGGAGGTATGGGATGTGGAACAGTCGGAGGGTTGACAGGGGGAGGGGAATAAAATATGTAGTGTAAATAAATTAATTAATTAGTATTTTTAAAAAGAAAGAAATACAGATGCAGATACTCAAAGCCAACCATAAGATTGACCTGGGGAGACAGAAATCTAAGAGCTAGGTGAAGGACTGAAGGAGCTGAAGTGGTTTGCAGCCCCATAAGAAGAACAACAATATGAACTAACTAGACCCCCCCCCCCCCAGAGCTCCTAGGGACTAAACCACCAACTAAAGAGTACACATGGAGGGACTCATGGCTCCAGATGCATATGTAGCAGAGGATGGCCTTACCTGACATCAATTGGAGGGCAGGCCCTTGGTTCTTCGATGCCCCAGCATAGAGGGATGCTACAGTGGTGAAGCTGGAGTGGGTGAGTAGGTGGAAGAGCTCTCTCATAGAAGCAAAGGGGAGGAGGGAGAGGGGGATAGGATGAGGGGTATCATTTGAAATGTAAACAAATAAAATGATTAATAAAAAAAGAAAGATCTGCACATGGATTAAGAACTAAAGAAAGCACAGTTCAAGTGACCAAAAAGTGTGTGGATACTCTGCTGAGGGTTTTGATCCTGTTTGAAAACAATAGAATTATGAGAAACTACATGAAATAATTGAGGTCCCTTTCAAATTTAAGAGTATTTTAGTACAAATAAAAGGAAATTCAACTTGGCACTTGTGGAAACTAGTCTCCAATTAGGAACAGGTTTTTACTCTATCATGGGTAACAGATCCATTATAAGTTACTGGAAACTAGGATGTTTGAATGTCAAGGAAGAAAGCCAGAGCCTCTACCTGTGCCTCTCTTGGTCTGTAGGGAACTGATAGTGTAGGAAGAGGCATGTTCTAATATCAAGTTTTCCTGAGTTGTCTTTAAGAGTTACAACCACTTAAGCATTGTTGGCAGGTATTTTTTTTTTTTTGCTCAACTGCATTGTTGGCATCTGAGTTTACTAGTATACCATATGCGATTTAAATTTTTAATCAGTCTTTCCCAGAATATCTCCAATTGTACTTTACATTCATCTTAGAGGGCCCATCTCTTCTCACTTCTTCCTATGTCAACATGTTCAATGGGTATTTATTGAACCCTTACTGTGAGAAAAACATTATTTTGGATAATAGGAGAGAAAATAATAATTCCTTTATTTGGTAAATATCTACAGAACACAATCTAGTGATTTATCACAATATGGCCTCATTATTTAGTTAGAGTCTTATTGTGATAACATTTTCTATCATTATAATATAAAACCTAATAAATGGTAAAATCAAAGTAATTTTATGGTTTTCTGTCATTTAAAAACATCGAGAATTTGGCTGGAGAGGTGGCTCAGCTGTTGAATGCTTGCTGTTCTTCCAGAAGAAATAAATTATCTTCCCAGCATCTACCATTGGAGGCACACAATTGCGTATAACTCCAGGTCCAAGGACACCCTCTTATGGTTCCAGCAGGCACACACACACATTTGGCATTCTCTCTCACACACATACACTTAATTAAAAGTAATGAAATAAATATTTTAGATGTATGCAGTATTTGTTGGACACTATAACAAGATGCTTTATGATGCAGTTAATATATAATAGAGTAATATTATAGTTACATTGCTAACTCTTCCTCTGTCAAACAAACAGATGAATAGTTAAAATAATACAGAAAAGAATATTGTTGAAGTCAAAAGATTCAGATTTTCAGTTGAGCCAGTAACTGATTCATGAACAATAATGTATCCATCCATAATTCTTTTTTTTTTAAATTGTTTTTTTGAGACAGGATTTCTCTGTGTTACCCTGGCTGTCCTGGAACTCACTCTGTAGACCAGGCTGGCCACAAACTCAGAAATCTGCCTGCCTCTGCTTCCTAAGTGCTGGGATTAAAGGCATGCGCCACTACTTCCCAGCAGTATAATTTTTATACAACTTGGTATGTTCATTTCCATTATAAAAATCATTCTACTTCACTGCATTGTACATATCCCATTTATTTACTCATGTACTTCTAACTATTCTGAAGGGAAACCTCTGTGGGATTGATGAAATTATTATCTGTACTGATTTTGTCACTTTTTGTAAAACATTACATGATATTAATGCTACATAATATTTACTTTGTATTTATTTAACTAAATAGTCATATAAAAATCCAGCAAATCAGCATTTAACTCTGCATTCAAGCAGAGGCTAGATGCTCCAAATAGGTGTCTTTGAGGCAGATAGCTGTCATCCCTGATGGACTTATGTTCTGTAACAGAAATAAATGTTCAACAAGCTATACTTTTAGTGATTTATGTACATGTTTTACAGATGGACTATTCAATGGATAATGAATAACTGACTTTTATAAGGTCAAGAAAATCAAAATCAGTAGGACTTTAAATTTTAAATCAGGTTACTTATTTTCCACTGTGAAAATGAGAAAATAAATTCATGTCTTATTATTAAATTACAGTTTGGGAGCTTATGGTATTTGCATTATACTCTAAATGTGTGAATCTCATAGTCCTTATTTTAAATCCCATACTTATTTGTATTCCAAGCTTTTCACTAATTCTTTTCCCATCAGTTAATAACTTTTTAGCTTTTTGTTAATTGATCATCATAGCTCAGATTTTATCATCACATGAATTCTTCTGTTTTGATTTATGATCTAGATATGATGGACATTATTTTTAATGCTTTATTTAATAAAAAGATGCTATAAAATACTATAGTTGGCACATCTGATAATGTATAATATATATTTATTCAAATGACTTGAAAAATACAAAATTAGACTTTTAATTTTCTTCCTACTGTTCTGGTCTACTTAGTAAAACAACACTGAATCTATATGCTAGTGAGGAAAGAATGTATATTACCAATGTCAACTTTACAAAGGGTCTAAAATTGATTATAAAATAAACGTATGCATAGAGTGTGCATATTCTCTTGATCTGACCCAACAACTAACATCCTTCAAGATTATCTATAATATTATAAATGAAAAATTTATTCCCATAAACATATATATATATATATATTTGTAATTACAAATTTATATATATATATATATATATATATGTACACAGATCAGTCAATTTTATACTAAGGAACTACTTTCTTCATTAGTTTAAGGAACTTTAGTGTTTATCTCAAAATTGATCATTTAAAAAATTGTTCAGAGGTTCAAGAAGAAAATCTTAAATGCATAAGAAATAATTTTCTATATCTGATCCAAACACACACAGCTTTCTACCAAGAAATATTAATTTTTATCCCCAACAATATAATTAGATTTTATCTGGCCAAATTTAACCAGTAAAATTTTGTGCATTATCATTTTATTATATATTATTGCACATGTGTCAGATTTTCACATTTTCTGAAAAATATTGCTTCATCATTTGCCTCAATATTATATATTGACAAAACTTTTCATTACTGTATATTGATTATTTTCTCTAAATGAAGTAAATAAGTCATGTATATTTTTCTTAACTTACTTTTATTTGTAGAATGAAAAATAGATATTTCTATATAATATTATTATAAAACACTGATATTTACAATCTGATATTGT
>NC_045030.1:88576181-88577246 GCF_008632895.1 Mastomys coucha
TGTTTATTAAAAAAAAGAAAATGGAAAAGAACATTTTTAAAAGATACTGTATTGAGATAAGAAAATTTGTATTTAATTCTTGAACATTGTTAGGTAATGAAGAATGTAGACTAGAATTTAAAATACTATAAAAATCCCAAATTGACTTAATATTTGATTGTAAGTAGCAAAATCTTTTGGGGTTATTAAAAGTTCTGGTAATAATATTGATTGATCATATCTCCAATAAATGAGCCAGGACTACAACAAATATATAACAACACATTAGAACTAAGTGATAATGGTCCTGCTATATTTTGCTACTACAAAAGATCTTGAAGGTGGGTGAGTATGATTCTGACAGTACAGAAACTTTATGTTTATCATCATCATCTATATAATGTATTTTGAGACACAGCAGAATAAGACAACAAGAAAGAAAAACTAATCATGGTAAAATGACATTAATAACTAAAATCTAATTAGTAATCATGTTGTTGTCCATACATTGGTCAGGTGAAAATTTGGTCCAGTGCAATAGAATGACAATAGATTTATGACATAAAATATGTCAATGGCAAAACTTTCAACTATAATGTCTAATTACTAAAAACAGAGGTAATTATATAAATTATATTTTTAAGTTGTATTTTAAAAAACTAGGTCACTGTGTTTGTTTCTGCTTGTATATATATATATATATATTTACAATTTAAGTGTTAATGGCATATACACAGAGACTGGTGTACATTCAAAAACTCAAATGAAAATTTGCTTTGGAAAAGTAAGAAAAGCCATAATGTTGGTGGAAGAAATGAGGGGATTGGCCATCGTAGACTTAAGAATATGTTCATCTAAAATAATAGCTATATAACCTTTGATATGACTTCACAATCACTAAGGAAATTTAGAGTTATTCTTAGCTCAATTATTTTTGAGACTCTTTATCTAGCAATATTTCAGAAAGTTCTTTTAAGTACTATCCTGGATAGATCCATTAAACACATTTTACATTATTATTTCTCTTAGCTCAGCCAGAAGTACAAAGTCTAGTGCAAATGTTTTCCTTGGGAGTGGATTGTAAAC
>NC_045030.1:88577256-88581972 GCF_008632895.1 Mastomys coucha
TGTGAAAACCTGGAGTTCAGTTTTGCTGCTAGGGATTTCTGAGACACCACTTAGCACAGACATGCCTTGTATCTATTCCAGTGTAATACAGGGAGAAGACACTATTCATCTTATTCTTCCAAATCCTCAGAAAGCATAGAGTTTTTTTTTTAATCCCAGATCATTAACCCGTTGCTTTTCTTAATCCTAATAAGCCATTGCCAAAGTGTATGAATGAATAAAAACAGTCACACCCAGATGGACACGCCTTTCTAGAACAAAAGGAAAGCTGCCAAGTACTGACTTGAAAGAATCTGTCTACATAGCCAAGCAAGACAGCTAGAATGATGAAAGTCCAACTCAATTTTTCTGCATGAAAACATTTTTGACTTGCTCTGATTAAGTGGTTAACATGTTACAGTGATTTGTGGTGATATTTTTAGCTACAGACACAGGTAACTGTGTCTATAGCCAACATTGGAACAAAGCTGATGATATTTGGAGTTTCTAGACTACTGGTGACCAGCCAAATCAGTTAGTTACATCCTCTACCATGTTTTTCCAGTCTAAAATGAGGGGGAAAAGATGAATAAAGCTTATTGTGAGAATATGATAGAAAATTTCAACCTTCTGCATCGTCTTCTCCCCTGTACTCCAGGTTTTCACATCCAGCCCATTACCTAGTCCATATATCTCTTTTAAAGACCTTCATAGTATCAATAAGACAAGCCCTCACCCACTTTGGCCAATTATCAGCTCATAAATAAGCCAACCAAAATCATCACATTGAAAATTTCAGTCACTTCCTTTCCCATCTTTTGCTATTGATCTCTATTCCACTGACTGTACTAAAACAATGTGCCCAAACCAGTAGTATTCTTGGGGGAACTTGGCAGAAGCTCCATACACAAGACCTGCTGAATCTTTCTTCCTTGAACTAAGATTCCTAGGTGATTCACATGCATATTGAAATTGGAGAAGCAGGCCATATGCTATTTTCTACAGAATTTCTCAATTTTCATATATCTCGAAGGCAGTAATCTGTCATATTTATTGCTTCAGTTCTTCCAAAATGAAGATTTTGATCCTTTCGTCTGGTTGATTCACTGCTTTATCTCAGTTCTTATAAAAAAGCTTGACACAGAGAATGTATCAAAATGTTTGCTGAATAAATGAATAAACTAATGGAGTATATGTAATGTCATGTGGCACAGACACTGTCTAATGTGCATAGAGTGCCTGGTCAATAGCACTTTATCTTACTCATCAATCTGGGCGCATGGAAGTTACTAGCTAAGTGTTCAAAGCATTTTAACAACCATGAATAATATACTTTGTAAAAAACCCAGCAAGAATTCATAAAAATTCTATTTTTTCACTTTGTAAATACAGACAAATGACCTTCTGATCTGCCAAGTGATTACCAGACTTACTTTTTGAGAAGAGACACATACATTAGCATTTATGTAAGGGGTTTTTAGAAAGCAAAATTTTATCTGTACAGTCAAGAGATTGCTAAACATAATTATTTGTTAAAATAATTTCCCAGGATGTGTTTGCTATTTTATTTCATAGGACATTTGGGGTAGAGTCAATATTCCAAAGGACAATAAGTCATAAAAAATATGATGTCTTCTAAAATTAAATCCCTATACTTATTTAATGCCATGGAATAAAAACATAGTGACCATCAAAGACAAATAACAAAAAATTCCAGATAGTCACCATTCTTTGAAATGGAGTTTTGAAGAGCTGGCTGCAATAATAAAGAACAGAGTCATAATGTAAAATTAAACTAAAATGTATCAAGGGAAAGTTTTTTACAGATACATATTTTTATGTTTGACTATACATTATATGCACATAACCTTATATAGTTTTAAATAAATGGTAGATGAATATTATAATTTGAGAATTTGAGATAGCATTATGTTAGTATTTTACTGATAGAAAAAATTATACACACACATTCATACATGTAATAGCAAAAGTTAAGTATATTACCAAAGTGCAAACCAGAAAAATAAAATAATACACTTTTGATTAGTTTAACTCCGAGAAAAATGAACTTTTATAGAACAGATTTTTAACAGTTTTTTCTGTGGCTATGAGACTTCTCTTAAAGAAAAACATTCTCTTGTTATGTTATATTCAATATAACATAAAATTGATATTGTTTGAGGACCTTATTTCTCTAGGCCACTAATCTAGCTAAAATAAAATGCTGATTTCAAGTATTAGTTTTTGTATTATTTTTCCATTTCCTTAGCTTTCGTGTATATGTGCATGGTTTTCTTGTATCATGTGGGTCCTAGAGACTGAACTCCAGCCATGATGGAGTTTGGTCGCAAGTCTCTGCATGCACTGAGCCATCTCATTGGCCCCTCATTTTCATATTTTTATAGAAAATATCAGATCTCTTCACTTTATCAATATTTTTCTTAACTAAACTTTAATATTATTGCATTCATTTAAAACTTTAATGATTCCGAAGCAAATATATCACAGATTCATTAACTGTAGCCAATATTTATTTTGGTTGTCGAGGATTACATATAACACCTCCATATTCTTAGGCAGTTCATGTATCCCCCACTGGGCTTGAATTTACAAGGGAATCTCAACTCCCTTGTAAACACATTTTACAGACACATTTTTGAAGTATTTTAGGGGATTAGAGAGGCAGGGTGTATCTAAGAGGAGCTGGAGGAGTTGGGGATTGAATATAATAAAAATACATTGTTTGAAATTCCCAAAGAATTACTTATATTTTGCATTATTAAAAGGAAATCATTTAAAATTATAAGTATAGGAGTTTTAAACTCCATTTCATCCATGGAGCAGTTTCAAAGTTTAAAAGAAAAAAATACACACAAATCATATCAAGTTTGTACAAGCATTTCCATAATAGTAGAATCTGAAAGGCGATTTAAGCTAAGAGATAATGTTAGGAGAAAAAGGTATCATTCATCAGGTCTTTTCAACATGAGTTATTCGGTTCTGTCAATTACCATCAATCATTAGGATGTGCATATAATTCCTGCATTTGGGAGGCAGTAGGCAGAAATTCCAGAATAAAAAGTTCCACATAGGCTATATATTGAGTTTGCAGTCAGTCTGGTGCACATGAAGCCCTGTTCTCTTCAATTCTCTACTCAAGCAAAAACAAACAAACAAATGCAAAAATCAATCATTAGGACATCAATGGTCATTGAACATTCAGGTTTTTATGGTGACTAGGAGTAGAATATAAATTTATGTAGAACTAGCTTTTAAATTGTCAATCGTGAACTAGTGAATATCTATCATGAGAAGAATGCATTTCTCATAAATATGTAGCATTGATGGCTTAAATTTTATATAAAATATCTATTCAGTAAAACTAATATTATTATTCCAAGGATACTGTTACCTTTCAATAGAAAGGTCTGCAATACCATAAAAATATTTGCCAGAAATAGTCAGCAGGTTTTAAAAATTAAAGTATATACTCAAAAAATAATTTTATGGCTAGTGCTTCAAGATTTATGGTTTTTACTCAGGAAAAATTGACCAGGCATAATTCTCATTCAATACATGTGAATGAGAGATTTTATTGATAGAAAATATGCTGATACTGTCTACACATAGAAATGACAGTGTCTACTGCATTCATTGACTTGGCATTTGCAAAAGTGAAGTAAAATAAATCACATTGTGTTTCCCAAGAATATCATGGTTTTTACAATAAAAAGTCAGTTAAGGTCAATTAATGACCAGTTTCACAACTTATTTTTAATTATGCATTGATTTTATAAATTATAAAGCTAAAGCTCTCCGTATAATGTGTTCTTAGAGCCACTTTTTCTTGGCCTTACTGACATTCTAGCTCTCCTCTATCTCCCTGTTCCCTAGGCTTGCTTATACCCTCCCAACACCAATATCCATGTTTCAATTTTCATATCACATACACTGTATTACCCTCCCTACCCTTCTCCCTTCAAACATCTTTTACCTCCTCACAGGCTTCTTTCTGGTGTCCTGAACACTGCATATACTCACTCCCACATAAATAATCATGTATGAAAATTAGAAAGTTAAGAGTACCATAGGAGAAACTATGTAGTATTTGTCTTACTGACCCTGGGCTACCTCACTTATAATATTTTCCTGGTCTGTAAATTTTCCTGAAATTTTTATTTTTTCTTTGTGGCTCAATAAAATTTCATAATATATCTGTACCACATTTTGATTACTCATCCCTCATTTGATAGATATCTATGCTCATTCCATAATCTTGCTCTTTGGAGTAGAGTGATAATAAACATAAATATACAAGTATCTCTATGGAAGGATATAGAGTTCTTGAGGTATATATCCAAGAGTGGTAATTAGTAACTTCCCTATATGTTAATAACAAGCATGTCAAAGAAAACAATTCACAGTTGCCTAAAAGTCATTTTAGAACAGAACCAATGAAAGAAGGGAAAGAACTCTATAGTAAAATACTCAAGATAAATTGAAGAAAACATTAGAAAACGAAAATTTCTTCCTTGCTCCATGCTCAAGATTGGAAGAATACATTTTGTAAAAATAGCTGTATTACCAATAACAAGTTAAAAATCCATTGTAACTTCAATCAAAATTTTAGTACCTTAGTTCATAGAAAATACCTTATAGTTCATTGAGATTTACTATCATTCTTTAGGTTCTAAAATTTATTTTGATCTTTTTATAATTATACTCTTCTTATATGAT
>NC_045030.1:88582738-88584675 GCF_008632895.1 Mastomys coucha
TTCTTTAGGTTCTAAAATTTATTTTGATCTTTTTATAATTATACTCTTCTTATATGATATAGGCATTTATATAAACATAACAAAACTTTTGTATAATATTCACAGTCTATTATTTTTAAAAGTAAAATGTCTTAAAATGAAAGCATCTATTTTACTTTTAATTATGTTAATTTAAAGTGTCTCAACTGAAAACAAAGAAATGTTTGAAGAAAAATATGAAGTCATATATGTTGTGATATTCAATTTCTTGTGTTTTTGAAAAGCTAAAACAGTAATTTCATGCTTCAGCAGGTTGTTTCTATAAAATTCTGTAGTTCTCTGATATCAACAATGTCTATTCAATTTTATACATATATACAAAGTTCTTAAACTTGTAACGTTGTTATCACCTTCCCCATTTAATCAATTGTTCTTTGTTAAAATCCTGATAGTAGCATATCATTTAGATACAAGCCACTTCTAAATAAATAAAGGATGGGTATTTCTCTACACAGAATAATAGGTGCAGGGACAAATGCAAATATTAAGTTAAATTATGAAACATTCATAAGTCTTAAAGAAGTTTCCAGAAATTTAGAAAATATTGTTATTCACTTAATGAAATTTGGTCAAGTTTTGGTAGACTTTTTATATTTTTAATTCTCCTGGTATAAAACTTATTCCATAACATTTTTACATTGCTTGAGGATAAGAATAGTCATGTGAAATGCTATATAAAGAGCTCAGTTCTTTTCAAAAGTATCAATGAATATATCTGGCTCTTTTAAAATAGCAAATCCTTGCTAAGAAATGTCAGTCATATTCAGTAATAGCTATTATTTCAAGATTCAAATTTAGGATTTAATGCAGGCATCTACTAATTTCCTCCAGAATGCATTAAAATTATTTTAGCTAACCACTTGAATCAGTATATTAAAATGATTCTATAATTTTAAAAGAATAGAAGTTGTGTTTGCATGAAGATACATAAAACACATATATACTCCCAGTACAAAATTAGACTATGAAATATATACATTCATTTTTAAAAAATCTCTTTAATACCATCAAGCTTTCTACTTTGATCAGTAGATCAAAATCAACTTAAATGCCCATCAGCTGAAAATTGATTCATTAAATAATTATGCTGTAATTATACTATAACATAAAAAATGTATTCCTTTAAATTGGCATGTTAGGATACTTAAAAGTACTCAGAATGCATTAGAAGTATAAAAGAAATTTTAGTAAATGGTACTATATTAAAATATAAAACATTACATTTAGATATTAATAATGACATTTGTTTATTTTTTATTTACTTTCCTCTTGATGCTAGCTCATAAAATTATCCTTTTTCCATCTTACTTTCTATATTTCTATGATTTTAAATTTTTCTCAATGAAAACTATTACTTTTAAATAATAGTTAAAACATATATTTTACAAATGATGTTTTCGGCTAAATCTGCACGAGGCTACTCTTAACTTAAACAGAAATAATACAAAAGGGTAGAGTTTCTTATCTACAAAACATTAATGATCATTGGCTATATCACCAGTAATATAATGTCATGATTTATCTTATTTTATTCTCAACATTTTTAGGAAGTTTAATTTTCTTGAAAAATTAAATCAGAGAAACAGCATAATTTTTGAAATTAACTTTTTGTGATCAGAATATAATTACATAATTTTCTTCTTCCCTTTCCTCTCTTCAAACCCTCCCATATACCCTTCCTTACTCATCCAAATTCATGGCCTCCTTTAATTGTTACATACATTTGTGTGTGTGTTTATATGAGCTAATATGTGTATATGTATGTGTTTGTTCCATTTCATTGTGCTATCTTGTTATTTGTTAACAAATATGAAGACTGTATACATTATTAATCTGGTAAATTCACAATTATATAAGTTGGTGCTAATAAAATATATATTTTATATAAACTAATATAT
>NC_045030.1:88584694-88586055 GCF_008632895.1 Mastomys coucha
AGAGAGAGAGAGAGAGAGAGAGAGAGAAAGAGAAAGAAAGAAAGAGAGAGAGAGAGGTAGAGAGTAAAGGTTTTCATTATTCCTTTCCTTTCCAATTTCCTGGATTCTACACACACTCCAACTTAAAACCACCTATCTATTGATTCAATCTTAACATCCACATATTAGAGAGAACATATGATATTTGTCTTTCTGAGTCTCTCTTACATCACTCAATACATGTTTTATTGTATATCAGTTCTTTCTAACTTCAGGTTATCTTTTGCACATCTCATATAAGCAGATAAAAACAATGGATTAAAGTAAACTTTCCAATGAAAATCCAATAAAACTTCTACCTGATCACAACTGATACTGGATCATATGTAATTTACTGGATATTCAATTGTAGTCATTTATTAAACAATAATTTATTATTTTAAATTACAGAAGCTTCAGGATTCAGAATAAACAAGCATGAGAGTTGTATAAGACAATATAGTCCTAGCAATCTGAACAATATTATTTGCTATTCATTTTCTGAATTTAAAATGCATTAAAATGACTATTATAATTATACAAAAGTATATTTAGAAATTATATCATTTTACCTTTGTAATTTCTCCATACATTTAGGGGAGACACTCTACAGTTTATTATTAGCCAATTTGTTGGTTAAATATAGAACTGTGTATATGTTGATTCTATATTTCCTTTGTCCATTTGTGCACTTTTGTCCCATATGTTATGCTTTGATTTTTGTTTTTGGTCTTTTTAGAACTCCTAGGTACAAACACGAGTTTAGGTCATGGTATGGCCATACTCAGCAATATTTCAGATATTTAATATGCCACTTAATTGAAATTTTCTTATTAAGAGTTACTACTTCCTAAATTGAATAAGAAGATTGAGTAAGAACAGTTGTTGACAGTAAATATTCTTGTATAAAAGCTATGCAACAATTAATTATTTTCAAGAAATTCTTTTTTCCTGCTATTTTGTTAGGGATATTATATTGTATTATTTTTTAGTACTGACAATTTGCTAACATTGAAATAACTATTAATAAGCTGGGTTCATTTCAGTGTCATTTAAACAGCCTTTGCTTTTCTTCCAGTTGCTTGTATTATTTTCCATATAAAGAATAGATAACTGTCTCTTAGAGTAATTTCTCTGTAAACAAAATCTGTGTAGTAGTCTTTTTTGACTCTGGGAGAAAATGTATTATTTAAGAAGCTATGTTATACAGTTGACTTTTGAAAAATTTTAAAAATGTTTTAATTTATGTTATGTAATTGCTAAGTGTTTCGTGGTAAAGTCAACGATTCCTTCTAATTAAAACAAAGAACTGTTCGAATAACAAGGAAAAAGCTGCCATGTTA
>NC_045030.1:88586713-88587852 GCF_008632895.1 Mastomys coucha
AGAGGGGGGAGAGAGAGGGGGGAAGGGAGAGAAAGAGGGAGGGAGAGAGAGAGAGAAAGAAAGAGAATTAATTTAGTGAGACATGACTGGGAAGAATTTGACTAGGTATCTGGCTGGCATCAACGTTAACTCTGCCAATGATACTAACCACTTAGACATGTTCAATCAAGAATTGGCCATTTACATTAATAAAGATTTAGCTTTTCTATTATCTCTTCTTTGACAGTCATAATTTTTCTGTCACTCTATATTACTTCTACTTGAGTAGATGAGGGAGACCCCCTCATTCTCACTCTTGGGTATGTTTAAACCCATCCCTTTCCTAGTCAGGGTGATTTCAGACTTCATCTCATACTCAAGAGCATGTGTGAAGGATCCTAGTGTGAAATTCCTTTGAACTCTCTTTCTTTCGTCTGTTCTAAGGAATCAGTTCATAAATTTCCTGCCCCAATTCTGTAGTCTTTTCCTTTTTTGCACTCCTTTCCCATTTCATTTGTTTTCAGTTTTAATTATGTAAAAAAAATTTCCATCTGGCATATTCTTTACATTATTTTCTCAATAATTGCATTTCATTAAAATTGTTATTTTATATACATTTTATAATCCTTTAAGTGCTTAGCATCATAAAGCACTGTCTCATAAATTTTGAAAATTCTCTATTTGTTCATAAACATTCATCTTACTAGCTTCAATCAGCACAGAAATAAATGATAAATTTAATGTGAAAAATATTATGAAAAGCCAAATATCCTCTTCAGAAACTATCTAATATTGAAAAGAAATTAATTATGTTGATTTTTATATCAAGGTTATTATAATCAAATAGATGAAAATTCATACCCTTAATAAAATTTAGACTCTTAATATTCAGATACTTAATAAAAATCAAACCACAAACTTTGTTTTATTAAAGGAAACAATAACCTAGGGAAAGAGAAGTAGTTCCTTTATAAATGTATTCTTAGGAATAACAAAAAATTAAACAATAATCAATTCCAAATTTGAAACTATGCTTTGAAAATTATTTACAATTGAAAGTTAAAAGTTTATACATAAGCATGGACCTACAAACTAGTCCATATTTGTGCACTAACAGCATCTAACTCAATCTAGTCCATATTTGTACTAACAGCATCTAA
>NC_045030.1:88588760-88589987 GCF_008632895.1 Mastomys coucha
GTTTTTTTTTTTTCCTTTTTCAGAGGGGAAACCAGGAAAGGAGATATCATTTGAAATGTAAATAAAATATCTAATAAGAAAGAATGACCATATCACATTGGACTTATTAGGAGGCTCATCTAAAAAGACTAACTTTCACTATCTTAGATGCTATTAAATGCGTATAAGTCTTCATTTATTGATAGGGTCTTGTAAGATTTCCTACACCCATGTTGACATGACAATTGATAGTGTTATTGGGTATGTCTTCAGACAACCATATTCTTGAACTTTAAAATGTGTACCAGCCCTGTCATATATAAGAGACTGTCACAACATACATCTTCATTCTCTAGCTTTTACAATCTTTCTGCACCCTCTTCTATGATCCCTCAAGCTTAGGTGTTAAGATTTTACTGTGCATTTATCACAAGTGGTTCAACATCTCATGGTCAGTTGTTCTATGCATTTTGATCAGTTGTAGATATCTATAGTACTTTCCATCTGCTACAAAAAGAAACTTCTTGGATACAAAGGGAAAGCTACACTTTAGTGAGCAAAAGTATAAGTATTTAGAATGAAGTTAGATAGTATAGTGGCTTAAGAAAGTAGAAGTAGTAGATTCTCCTCTAGAGCCCATTATCTCAACAATGACAATTAGTTGAATAAGTTTACATTACCAGGTATGAATTCCCTCTGCTGAACAGGCCCTAAGTCCAATTAAATAGCTATTGGTTATACCCAAGACACAAGTCTCATATTATACTCCTGGGGATATTTTGTTAGGCTTGCAATTTTTGTGGTTTGCAGGGTTTATAGTTTGGCATTATTATTTATTGCTTTTTATCTCTTATTCTTTTTCAATGTAGAGTGGGAGAGTGCGTAGCTATGCCTATTTCAATATTGATTAAAATTTCACATTTTGCAATATTATGGAAAACCATATTGAAGGTATAATTTTGAGATTTTTCACTCACTTGGTTTTAGATTCAAGAATCACTTTGCTATTAGTCTACACAAAACCAGATTATGTCCCAGACCTCATACTTGGAGTTAAATTTGTTGCTAAGAAATGAAGGTTTCATACAATTGAGGGCCTCTAAGAATCATTTTTCTATACAACAGATAACAGTTATAGTGAAAAGTATTTGCTATATTTTGTACCATCCCTTTCTCTTCATTATGTTTTTAACTATGTTAGCTTTCAAAATGTGGTCATTATTGATTTATCGTACAGGAAATGCAGTT
>NC_045030.1:88590010-88590865 GCF_008632895.1 Mastomys coucha
ATTTTTAAAAATTTCTCAAATGCACATTTTAGTATTCATGAATGCTCATCTGAACCCAATATAAATGCCCAGAATCAGGGTAGCTAACATTTGGCTTTAGAATCAATAATACTGTTTCCAATTTGTGAATCTAATCTCATATAAACTGTTAGGAGGGAATGAATTGTGATCCAAGCCAGGATATGGAGTTATTGTTCTTAACTGTCTAGGAGGCTAGATTAAACTCACTAAAACTGGAAAAAGTAATTTGTATAATATATTATCTACAAGATATTTAGTTTTTCTGAACAGATTATGAACTTAAATCACAGGTGAATGGGACTGTAGCCTTGCCACATTTGGTATACAATATGGGCAATCAGGATTGTAATTTTATTATTCTAATTTTCCCCCTTCAAGTAACTGCCATTGAGAAAAGTAAGATTCTGTAGCCAATAATAAAAAGTATTGTGAACCAAAGTTTATCTAAATCCAAAAGCAACACAGTAAAGCAATATGATAAGTAAGGAAAGTGATATTTGATTGCTTATACACTATGGAAATAAGTGTTGTAGGTGCATTTGTGTACACACACACACACACACACACACACACACACACGCATAGACACATAACCCACCACCACCACCATACCTTCATCACTATACCAATATTTAAGTAAATAATATCAATACATAGTTGGACTTTTGTAATACATTTACTAATATTGTGAGCCTTAACAAGTTCAATTAATTCAATTAGGTCACTTTTCTTCTGAAGACTATGAAAGATGATCTGTTCATTATAAATTAGAGTGGTTTTGGAAATAATTTGACAGTCAATCATAATTTGAGAGAACTGAAATAAGACAAACTA
>NC_045030.1:88591492-88592553 GCF_008632895.1 Mastomys coucha
GGGTCTGATTGTTCAAGCAGCATGTGTATGGTAGAGGATTGCAAAATCGATCATCAATAGGAGGAAAGAATCTGATTTCTATCATTACCGGAATTTGATAGCAAACAAACTACAAATGTGAGTTTAAAAAAATGTATACTGGCTCTGTGAGAAGGTTCTGTGGGCAAAAGCACCTTCCATAAAGACTAAGGACGAGAATCTTGTCCCTGAGACCCACATGATGAACAGAAAGAATTCATACTCTAAAGTTGTTATCTGATTTCTACATGCACACTGTCATACCCATATGCCCACATGCATGCATCACTTCACACAGACAAAAAGAAATATATGCAATAAAATGTTAAAGACTAATTTATTGGATTCCTACATATTACATTCAAATTAGTATGGATGAATAACAGGAATTTCTAAAAATGTCACTCTAAAGCATTTCTATGGCAGACAGCAGCACCATAAAAATATTTATCACTTTTGTTGTTTAAATGCGTGATATATATTATTATTGTACTGTATATATTTAAAAAATACTATGTGTCTACTTTGAAAAACAGGAGAGAATACTCAGGTGGACTTCATTGATTTCCGAAAGAAACTGGAATAAAGACAAGAAAACAGTTCAAAATACAAGAAATATCTTGTTCTAGTTTAACATTGTGTGACAACTTCATTTATCATCTTAAATGCATACTCAGTTTAAATAATTTATGTATATCTTGGTTTCTTCAGATATTGGAATATTACTCAATTAGACCAAAATATATTTGAATATTATTTTACTTGCCTTATTTGGTTTTTAAAATCAGCCCTCTACAAGATAACTTTCTCTCTTATGTAAGATCATGTTTTTATACAGTAGTGGATTCTGCTCAGCAGAGGAGTGTCATCTACAATAGCAGGAAAATCCTGTCCTTTATAGGCCTTTTATATTAGTATGTCATCCTTACATACTATTATTTTGCTAATGCAAACAATTTCTAATCATGATCTAGTTGCATCATATCCTATAATAGTATGAGGTCAAATTTCCATCATATACATATGTGTATATATATATATAT
>NC_045030.1:88592563-88602730 GCF_008632895.1 Mastomys coucha
ATATATATATATATACAATATGCAATAAAACCACATGGGAAGATGGATATATGTATATATACACACACACACACGCACACACACACACACACATATATATATATATATATATAATATATATATTTTCAAGCCAAATTGCCAAATTATATGAAATTTCTTTATCCGTTTCTCTCCATCTACTGAACCAAGATAGGAGTTCAGATCTGAAAGAGGCCTGAAGATTAAATTCATCATTTCTTTACTTTCTTTTTTTTTTATTCAATTTATTTTGTTTTTTTTTTGTGTGTGTGTGTTTTTAAATTTTTTTTAGTATGTATTTTCTTTATTTACATTTCAAATGTTATCTCCCTTTCCTGGTTTCCCACTCTGAAAACCCCCTATCTCATCCCCCTTATCCCTGCTTCTATGAGGGTGTTTCCCAGCACAAGCACCCATTCCTGCTTCACCTTCCTGGCATTCCCCTACACTGGGGCATAGAACCAAGGCCTTCTCCTTCCATTGACATCCAATAATGCCATCCTCTGCTACATATGTGGCTGGAGCCATTGGTCCCACCATGTGTAGTCTTTGGTTGGTGGTTTATTCCCTGGGAGCTCTCGAGGGTCTGGTTGGTTGATATTGTTGTTCCTCCTTTGGGGCTGCAAACCCTTTCAGCTCCTTCAGTCCTTTCTCTAACTCCTCCATTTGGAGACCCCATGCTCAGTCCAATGGCTGGCTGTGAGTATCTGCTTCTGTATTCGTCAGGCTCTGACAGGCCCTCTCAGGAGATAGCTATATCAGGCTCCTCAAAAGCAAGCACTTCTTGGCCTCCACAATAGTGTCTGGGTTTGATAACTGTATGGATGGTGGATCTCCAGGTGGGGCAGTCTCTGAATTGTCCTTCATTCAGTCTCTGCTCCATAGTTAGTCTCTGCAACTCCTTCCATAGGTATTGTGTCGCCCCTTCTAAGAAGGATCGAAGAATCCACACATTGGTCTTCCTTCTTCGTGAATTTCTTGTGTTCTGTGGATTGTATCTTGAGTATTTTGAACTTCTGGGCTAATATCCACTTATCAGTGAGTGCATACCATGTGTGTTCTTTTGTGATTGGATTGCCTCAGTCAGGATGATATTTTCTAGTTCCATTCATTTTCCTAAGACTTTCATGAAGTCATCATTTTTCATAGCTGAGTAGTACTCCATTGTGTAAATGTACCACATATTCTGTATCCATTTCTCTGTTGAGGGACATCTGACTTCTTTTCAGCTTCTGGCTATTATAAATAAGGCTGCTATACATAATTTCTTTTTAATTATCCAAATTATAGGCTCTACTTAGTAGAGATGATGTTTGATAACCTCTAACAGTAACAAAAAGGAAATCATCTTCCCACGTGGTATATAGTCTTTGAACAGTTTTGGAATGAAGACTGTTCTTCTGTTGATTTCAGCCTTCATGCTAGGAGGTCATCATTCTTTCTTCACTCTTTCCTCCTGCTATCTGACTATAAACATCTTTACCATCAGTAAGTTTTTAATTTCACAATAATTATCTGAATACATGCCTTATATGTTAATTTCATAAATAAAATGTAATCTGTTTTGATTCTTTTTAAAATGTATAGTTTATTTATTTTATGTTCATTTGTGCTTTTCCTGTGTAAATGTTGGTGTAAGGGTATCTGAATCCTTAGAACTAGAATCATAGATACGTATGAGCTACCATGTAGATTGTGAGAACTGAACCTAGGTCCTCTGGATGAGCACTCAGTACTTTTAACTACTGAACCATCTCTTCAGTCCCTCTTTTGATTTCACTGTTTCATCTCTCTGTGAATGTGGTTTATATACATATCTCAGATGGAAAACATAGCTATATTCTGACCATTTTAATCCACAATGGATTACATATTCTAAAATTTTTCTAGACTATTTCTGTTCTCGTTATCAAAATTTTAAGATGATTAGCTCCAAACTCCCAAACCACCTTTTTTTCTGTTTTTATGAAATTGATATTGTAAGGACTCTAAAATAGAGTATGATTTATGCTTTTGAAACCTAAGTACCATATTAGTTTTCTGATTCCTTCCATTGAATATTTAAACTCTGTTATTCTATATTCACTATCTTAGACAGATTCATACTGCTGGTAAATTACATAATTATTTCTTATATAATATTGACTTAAAAATTAAATAGATTTTGAGAAAGACTGGATATTTAGCATTACTAATCAGTCTCTCTCTTCATTAATCTGAATTTTAATGTACTTCTAGCTCATTTGCATTAGAAAATAAAAGTGCATGGAATGAGATTTATTATAGGAGTATATTAATGTAAAATGCAACTATGTAAAATAAGTAACTTAATATGTAAGTATCATAAGCTTAGTAAGCTTAGAATAATTAGAATAACTATATATATGAGATATGTGTAATAACACATGCACATTATAGATATAGTCTTTATTAGTTATATTTGCTCTTTCTGTTTATCCTACCACTTATTTACTTACAAAGTTTTATATAAATTTCTATACCAGTTGCACACAACAGTAGACCTACACAAACCAGGTAAGCCTTGATTATATTGTAATATGGAAGAGAACAAAGACAAAGAAGAAACATTATTTGGCTAATTTAAAACAATAACTTTCAGGAAATAAAAATATGTAGAAGAAATACTAACAACAACTTTATGAAACATAGGCAGGGGGAGTAGACAGAGGGAGGAAAGAGGAGAGAGGGAGGGAGACATGGGAGAGGAACTAGGGAGGAAGGATGAAGAAAACATAGGTTTCAAGCAAGTTAAACATTAAAGCTAGAATATAAGCCATGTGATCTTGAGAACTTCTTCAAGGTTTCTGAATCATATGAAAGATGAACTCAAGTGTGTAATTAGATGAAAGTGTGTGGATAAGGAATAATTATTATTGGGTTATTGGTCTGCCATACCTTATCTCTATCACACTAAGCCAGGTTTTGAGGTTAGCAAAAGGGATTTGGATATATAAGCAGGAAATAGTAATTTTGCCTGAAACTGAAGCTCTGGTTCTGAAGATATTTGAACGTAAAAATGCCCATCAGCTGATGTAGATAAAACACTAAAAAATTCCTTCTGACATCTGCATACTCATTTTTAGTTTGCCTTGAACAATACTATTACTAGAACCAGCATCTCTTGAAATAAAACAAATACTAAAAGTTTAACTGAGAATTTATCTCTGATTTGATCTAAATAATGTTTATCTAAAGTCAATTCATAGTCAATTTCCATAAGTGCTAGGAAATAAGTTATGTTTTCAAGCTGAATTTGGAAATGCAAAAATCAGATTTTAAGGAATGACTATGGAAACAAGGATACAAGAAGTAATGGGGCATTTGAAACTGATGTAATTATTAGATAGGTAAACATAAGATATGGGAAGAGGGAATTGAAAGGATGCAATGACTACAACTTGAAACAGTGCTTATTTTTTGCAGAGTACCATAGACCTGAACATTTTTTAATTCCTTTATAAAACTTGAAATGTACATTTATATGGCTCTTTAAGCTCATCTGAAGTTTCACAGGTTAGAAAACATTTCATTAGTGAACTGAAACACATGAACTTGAGCACTAAGACATAAGCAAATGTAAATGTAAATTGAGGGTTAATGAAATGTGGCCCAAATAAAGACAGTATAAAACAGGCCTTTAAATGAAAGTTAAACAACAAATGATTGTTTCCTAAGAACAAAGGGAATAAAGTTAAGTTCATTTTCTGTGTTTGGTAAGATTAGAGTCATGTCTTTAGCTTGCAGTCAGAATGTATTATATGGGAAAATAAATTAGAAAAAAAAAGAAAAGGAAAGAAAGAAAAAAGAAAGAGGAAAAAAATAAATCACAATAATATATTGAGGATAGATATATAAAATGCATTAATGTGGCATAATATGGAAGACAGCATGAGAAAAAAAGAAGTCAATCTACACTTGTAATTTTACAAATACAAATAGAAACACATATACAAAGCCAACCTGGCACACTACCATTTTACACAAAAAAGCTAGAGTAAAATAAAAATATAGTATAATACAATATAATTGGACATATTTTTATATTGTACAAAACTTAAGATGCTGTTAAGAATTTAATGATAATTTTAAAAAGAAGTGTTTTAGTCAATAAGGGACACACACACACATACTATGATTTCTAAGACTTGAAACTTAGAAACAGGTTTGAAAATATACTTTTCCTGTAGATACATTACCATAATATATTTTTAATAAGCCACATATATTTTTCACTTTTACTTTTTAAAAAAAATGGAGAAAGAACCTGAGAGAGTAGAAAATACTAAAAAATGCTACAATATAATATATATACATATATATGTATGCATATGTATATATATATATTCTTTAAAGGTATTTACTTACTAAAGAATTTCAGAATAGGTACATCATTCTTTTAATTTTATATATGAACAACTTGCTAAATTTGAGCCTTAAATTAATATAACTTTATGTAAATTTATGTAAATATATATATATCACTGATATTCTGAAAATTAGTTGACATGAATTGCCTAGATATATGGGCTCTATTTATCACCATATAAAGCATTTATCTTTCTGTAACTCTAGGTTAATATGAAAAACATTACATAAGAAGGAGAATTTCCAAGTATGAAAATGCAGTTTTCATTTTTAATCCACACATATTTAATTGAATCCCTAATAGTCTTTTTACATTAATAGAACTGGTGACTTCTTCATTTCTATATTTATTATATTATTATGATTATTGTTATTGCTATTGTTATTTATTAAATATTTTTTTACAGTCCCATCATTATTCCCCCTCCCAGTCCACCCTCCAACAGTTCTTCATCCCATTCCTCCTCCCCTGTTTCCAAGATGATGTCCCTGCCCCCTCTCTATCCCACCAGACTTCCCTCCTCCTTGGCGCCTCCAGCCTCTTGAGGATTAGGTGCTTCTTCCCTGACTAAACCCAGACCCAGCCAGCAGTCCTCTACTGTATGTGTGTTGGGGGCCTCATATCAGCTGGTATATGCTACCTGGTTGTTGTTCCAGTGTCTGAGAGAGCTTGGGAGTCCAGGTTAATTGAGACTGCTGGTCTTCCTATGGGGTCGAATTTACAAATTCTACTGCAAAAAGACTAAAAGTGAAAGTTTGGCTATTAGTTATCATTGAAAAAATAGCAAATGAAGAAAGTAATAACAGAAATCTGAACCTGTAAAAGATGTCTGGTTGTATAATAAGCTTTTCCTAAAAACCAACATGTAATGACTATGCTGCTTGAAATTTTAAGCCTAATGATAGCACTATGCAGTACCTTAAGGTCAGCATCTGTATGCGTAGGGATCACACAGACATACATATTAGTCATACTGAGTAGAATGTATCTGTATGAAGCAGAAAGAAAAAATGCCCTTCCACTTAAACACACATGTTTTTATTACCCTCTCCAATAAATATGCTCTTGATCTGATGTAGTAGTAACTCCTTATTGCTGTAGGAAAACACCATAACCAATACAACTTAAAGAAGGGAAGATTTATTTTGGGCTTATGGTTCCAAAGAGATAAGAATCCATGACCACCACAGTAGTAAATCATGACTGAGACAGACATGACAACTGGAGCAGCAAGCTGAGACCTCACATTTTGAACTGCAAGCAGGGAACAGAGAGGAAACTGATAGCAGCACCACATAAAATACACAACTCCAGCAAGTTTTCAGTGCCCAAGACTGTGCATGACATCTCGGTCAAACTACATTCTACTTCCTGGTCTCCACAGGCTCCTTGCCATATCATAATGCAAAATGCATTTAGTCTAAAAAGCACTTAGCCCAACTTCAAAAGTCCCTATTTTCTTTCACAGTTCTCAACAGTTTAAAATTTCAGTCTCTTCTATGATTCAAGACAATCTTTTAGCTATATCACCCAGTAAAATACAAAAGCAAATTGTATACTTCTAATAGGAAATGGCACCAAATATATATTACCATTCTAAAAAGAGGAATGGAGGTATAGTAGGAAAACACAGGATCAAAAAGCATGACCCAAAATCAGCAGGGCAAATACGGACTTCTCTAGCTTCATAAACAGAATTGTATTATCTCTGCCCCTCCAAATTTGTTGCATATAAAATACACCCTAGTCCCCCCCTCTCTCCACCCTCCTCTCTCAGGCTGGTTTTGCCTACTGTGTACAGCTCCCCTTGGCAAAATCACAGGGGTCTGGCATCTCTGACAACACTCCAAAACAACAGGGATTTCATGTCCACAGATTCACACAAATAGCCCCTTAGGGCTTTTAGGCAGGGAGTTCCTTGTTACAAGTCTAGCATTAGCAACCCTCTGAAACAATGAAGGGCAATTCTACAACCCGTTCTACTCTTATATCCCTCATGACTCTAAAGCCTGGACCATAGAAATGACACAGGAATGGACTGTCACAATATCGAATCACATTTGAAGCAGCTCCATGCCCTACCTCCCCGCCCCCCATTTCGTAAGCCTTTTCCTTACACAAACTGGAAAAATAGCTGGGTGAGGTCTATCTGATTTAACCAATAGAATCATTCTTTGATGAATTATTTTTCTAAAAATATCTAAGGTTTACATATTTATTATTATTATGTGTGTAGATATGTTTTGCCTGCATGTATTTGTGCTTATGAAGGTTAAAAAAGGGCTTTAGGAGGTAAGATGGCTATGAGGCTTAGTGTGGAAGCCAGAAATTGAACTCCAGTCCTCTGCAAGAGCAACAAGTACTCTTAAGCATTAAGCCAACTCTCTAGCCCCACTAATGGATGCTTAATTTGATGACATTATTGGTATGTAGTGAACAGTAGGATGAAAGGTGTAATTGGCAAGCATAGGTCATTGGAGGTAAACTACTCAAGGATAAGTATTTTCCTCAGTCAGTCTTTCCTTACCATTTCCAGCTACTCTGAGGAAAGCATCAGTGCTCTGTCAGGCCTTTCCACTGTGCTGCACTAGCTTGCTATAGGTCTCAAAACTGGAAAGAGCTAGGCAAACATGGATTCAAACCTATGAAACTGTGAGCTTAAGTGATTCCCTTTCCTTTATAAGGTTGTTTTTGTTAGGTGTTTCATCATGGACACTTAACTAATACAAGTTTACATGTATTTTTCATGTGGTAGCCCTCCATGACTGTAACATATACCTTAAGCCATGCATTTACTAAGAGAAACAAACAAGTTGTTTATTTGCTTTAGGGTTTCAAGGATTTCAGTCCATGGTGGATTAGCCTTTGCTGTTTTTCAGTATATGAAGAGGCAGAAAGTCATAATGGAATACACATGCTAAACTAAAAGGTTGGTTTTGATTAAGGCTAGGACACAAAGGGCAGAGAGAAGAAAGTGATAGGTTTGTTCTTTTCAAGGACATCACCCCTCACCTCATGACCTAATTTTCCCCTTCGTGGCTTCATTTGCTGTAGATCCTGTCACCTCTCCATGGCAATTCATGGTGGAGACAAAGCCTTTGAAATATGGACATTTGAAAAGCTATCTAGATTCAAACTATAGCTCACCAATGCAGACAATTAAGTAAGAAACAAAGACTTCTATAGTAGTTTGAAATGTGAGGTTAAATGATGCAACTTTTCTAATGATACTAGTAGAAAATAAAAAAAATCATTAGCTAGCTAGGCTTCTTAAGTTAATAGTTTGACACAAGTGAGTGAGATTATATACAGGATACAGATTTATCTAAAATGCCACCATTTGGATCATGAGTAGAAAATCAGATTTTCATTGTAACTAAAGCTCTTGAGTGGTTTGCTTAGAGAAGGATAAGTGATTACAATCTAACTGTGTCATTCAACATCTTAAAAAGCAAATGTGCTATTATTCTAGTGATGACAACAGAGCAATTAAACGTAGCTAAATGAGACGCAATTGTCTTATAACAAGAAATTAAGAAACTAACTACAGACATTACCTGTATAATTTTGGGCAAATGAGCACTGCATGTGTAATATTTAGTTGTTCTCTACAATTAGTCTCTTCTGTTAAATCGATTTTATTCATCAGTGAGCTGTCACTGGGTACAAAGCAAAGACCTCCCACTTTTTCTTAAAAATTATAGTAGCATATACTGAAGTCAGTGCTTAATATTAAATGCAAATCTTTAAAATTTGATCTTGTAGAAATAAATTGTCTATTCCATGTATCATTTAAGTGATCAATTTTGATCAAAACAGCCTTATACAATTAATTTCACCCTTGGTGATAGCATGTGTGAATATCAAGGAATTTTCATATGCTTCCATTGAAGGTGGGATGTGTTTGAATACTCAGTAAGTCATTTCAAAGTGCTGAAGGCATCCAGATGAGAAGATATGTCTGTTAAACTTAAGTTTTAATTGGGAACACTGAGGTGAATATTGAAAACAAAACTTTAAAAACATCATGCTTTTATGTAATGGCTCTGGTTTTAAAATTTTCTTCATTATAAGAAAGTTGTTGCCTACTGGGAATTCCCAACCTAGTGATGGAAGCATAATGCCCAAATGCTTATTCATAACAAATAACAATAGTTAAAAACATATAAAATTACTATAAATGGCATATTATAAACACATTTATGAACAAGGATACTTGTAAAATGCACATACATGTATGAGTATAGAAGTTTGTTGTAGATATTTGTGTATGTGCAAATATTTGTAATTTGTTAAAACAAAAAAGTATGAGGTTCTTTTCCTAAAGGAAATGTTGATAGTTTATTGGACATAAAAGGAATATATGCAAAAATACCTAAATGATGAAGAGGTATGTTTACCTTTTTTGCATCTCGAAATGCAAATCATAGCAGGTACAAATCATTAGGTGGGTTACTTTCATTTTTTAAAGTTATCTAAATAGCTATTTAATTTTCTAAAGTTCTTTTAAATTAATGACCATATATTCATTTATTAATGAAACAAAATATTTATTGTTATTGTGCAATATGCCTGTAACTGTTCTAGACATTGAGGACACAGTAATAAATCACAGTGAATCTATTGCCTTCTTGATTTGACGTTGAGGGAGCCTGAGAAACAATTAAGCAGGGATGTTCCAGTCATATGGTATTAGAGGTTAATAGGCACTCCACAGAGAATTAAATGAGATGATCTTTGAACTTCGTTAAGTGTCAGTGAACTTCTCTCTAACAACATAACAATTAACTTGAAACTTGAATGACAGTTGAAGAAGAAAACAAACCCCAGCATTATCTAATTAAATCTTCTTCTACTAGCTCTGTTTCCCTTTGCTTCAGAAACCTCTAAGAGAAACTGTAGGCCTGAATAAATGTTCTACTGCACAGAAGTAAGGCTATTCTAGTAAATATGTTCATAAGCACTATGCTGCATGTATTTTCACTTTGGAATTACTAGACATGACAACCAAAATTTTTTCAGGGCTTCAGCTATGCTAGGCAAATTCTATTTAAGCTATACTCCCATATATGAGTAAATTACTTAAAAAGATTATAATGATGTATCTGGGTAAAGAATTCAGAATTGTATTTGTAATATCAGTACTATTATTAAAATTGTTATTTTTGTAATATAGAGGATGAAACCCAGAACCTTATAAATATTAGCCAAACTGTGCACACCAAGCCAGATAAATGGTAATTAAAATAGAAATATATTTTTCTGTGTGTGTGGTAGTGCACACACATGTGTGTGCACGTACATGCATTTGCGATACATGCATGTAAAATGTTCAGGTATGAGTGCCCAAGAACACTCAAGCCGAGGCCAGAGAAAAAATATTTCCCTCTATTTATATATACTACACTGCCTAAAATAGTACCATTCTCACTGAATTGGAAGCTTACTTTTTGGCAGGGTCTCTCAGACAACAGGTTCTTGAGATCTGCCTGCCTTCATTATCTAATGTCATAGTAAGTGGCACAAACAGCCATACCCAATGTTTTACATGGGTGCTGGGGATTCAAGCTCAACTTGCACATGAAGTACTTTAAGTTATTGCACAATGTCCTCAGGTCTCAAAATCTATATTATTTATAAAACATTTTTGGGAGTAAAATAAAATGGATACATTATTTATTCATTGTATCAAATAAAATAAATACCAAACTTGTATCTAATAAAAGTTAAACATAGGTTAATAGAAATATACTATTTTTAAA
>NC_045030.1:88602740-88608228 GCF_008632895.1 Mastomys coucha
AAGTATGGTATTTCTAATGTTATATTTTTATCAGTTTATTAAAGTTTCAAAAGCAGGCATTACAAACAGCAAAATCTCCATCCAGTCTTACATGAATTCCAATGCATTTCCTATATTTTCACCCCTTGCTATATGATATGTAATTTTCAATTAATACTATATATGTTTATCTGTACAAAATGACTTTTTGATATATATACATGATGAAGTAATTACCACTGTCAAACTAATTAGGATATCATTTGCATTGATTTGTGAGAGTTTTCATTTGTTTCTGTGATTTAAAACTTATTATCTCAGAAAGTCCAGAAATACATTATCATTAATGATATTCACCTTGATATACAATAGGCCACCAGATTTATTCATTAGATTTTATCATTTCTATATGTACACATATCTGTAAGATATATGCCCTGATGTATGGAATTGCAGTATGTGACTCAATATTCTCTTATTCTGCTTAACTGTGCCTGGCTTATAAAGAATTAGGATACTATCTATACAACCTTCTGAAAAAAGAAAAAAAAATGGAAGCACTTAGAAAAACAGAATTGAAAGTAGACAAACAGGGCTACAAGCTAAGGAACAATCAGTGAAGTGTCATAAAAGGAAAAAATAAACAAAAGCAAAGAGAACTTAGATAATGTATTAGGGTTTCTATTGCTGTGACAAAGTACCATGACCAGCAGCAATTTGGAGAGGAAAGATTTTTATCAGCTTCCACTTCCACTTCACAGTGCATCACTGAGGGAAGTCAGGTCAAGAACTCAAGGCAGAAACCTGGAGGTAGGACCTAAAGCAGGAGGCATAGAGAAATGTTGTTTGCTTGCTCCCCATGACTTTCTTATAGTACCCAGAAAAATTAACCCAGGGAAAGCACTATGCACACAGTAAGATGGACCTTCCCATATTAAACATCACTCAAGGAAATTCATCACAGGTTTTCCCACATGCAAATCTTCTGGAGGTATTTTATCAATTGAGGCTCTCTCTTCCAAAGAGATTCTAGAATTGTGCCAAGTTTATACAAAGTTAGCCAAATGATGATATCAGGTGTGAAGACCTTGTCCTGTACAAGAGAAGTAATGGAAGACTGATAAAAACAGAAATCCAGTCTATGCTATACTCAGCTACATCTACACAGAAGAATTTCCCACCTTGTATACTGCACAAAGGATCATCATTTACAGTTCTTAAAGACATTTATACCATGAACTAAATGAATCACATTTCTCTTCCCTCAAACATCACATAATGTGGCTTTTTACTGTTTTGTCACTAAACCAAAACACACTGCCTTATTTTTCCACAAGGAAAGCATAACAGCAAGTACTAAATGGTTGCAGTGTTACCCAACTATGTATTTCACCCCTGAACCCAGAGCTATCACAGTTAAACATAGCTTCTAACACAATACCAATGTGATGTTAGGAGACCATATTTTTCAATAACATGCAATTTGTTTACTGCAAACTTGTACACCCACTTTGTAAAATCAATTTGGCAGCTTATCAGAAAACTGGGAATAGTTCTACCTAAAGACCCAGTTAAACCACTCCTGGGTACATATCCAAACGATGCCCCAGTATACCACAGGGACACTTGCTCAACTGTGTTCACAGCAGCTTTATTCATATTACTCAGAAACTGGAAACAATCTATATGTCCCTCAGCTGAAGAATGGATAAGGACAATGTAGTATATCTACACAGTGGAGCACTAATCAGCTATTAAAATCAGACATCATGAATTGTGCAGGCAGATAGACAGAACTTGAGACTATCATCTTGAGTGAAGTAACTCAGACCCCAAAGGACATATATGGTATGTACTCGTTGATAAGTGGATATTAGCCATAAAGTACACAATACCCATGATACATTCCATAGACCAAAATAAGTTTAACAAGAAGAAAGGCCCACATGAGGATGCTTAAATTCCACTTAGAGCAGAGAACAAAATAGTCATTGGAGGCAGATGGAGGAAGGGAACATGGTGGAAGAGGGAATGGGATAAATGGGAGGGATTCATAATCAGGTGTGGAGAAAGGTATGGGAGATGGCCAGATGGTCATGAAAATGAATGGAAATCGGCAGCCAGGCAAGAATCCCAGTGGAGTGATAGGGACACTAAGTCACCCACAAAATGTTCAACACAAAATTTATTCTGCCTAAAACAACAACAACAACAACAACAACAACAACAAAACAGAAACAAAACAAAACAAAACACGAAAAACCCCAGAGGAACTGGGATGGAGCAGAGACTGATGGAATAGCTAAGCAATAACCAGCCCAATTGAAGACCCATCCCATTGATTAGCACCAATCCTTGACACTACTAGTGATGTTCTGTAATGCTGGCAGACAGGAGCCTAGCATGGCTGTTCTCTGAGAGACTCCACCCTGCAGCTGACTCAAACAGATGCAAAGACCCACAGCCAAACACTGAATGGAGTTTGGGCACTCTTATAGAAGAGTTGAGGGGAGGATTGAGGGCTTCAGAGGGCATAGGAACAGTGCAGGGAAACCAAGAGTTAACTAACCTGGACCCTTGGGACTCTCAGAGACTGAACCAACAACTAAAGAGCAGGGGACCTAGGTCTCCCTACATTTTTATAGCAGATATGCAGCTTGGTCTTCATGTGGGACCTGAACAATTGTAGCAGGAGTTATTCCCAAAGCTGTTGCCTGTCTGTGAAATCTGTTCCCCTAACTAGGCTGTCTTCTCTGGCCTCAATGGGAGATGTACCTAGACCTGAAGATATTTGATATACCAGGGTGGAGGGATATCCATGGGGGGTTGGGAATGGAGGACAGGGAGCAGGATTTAAAGTGAATAATAATAAAAATTAACCTCTTACACATTGCATAAGAGTCCTGTATGATTGGTTTCTTCAATCTATCGAGAATAGAATATTCACTGGCCAATATAAACAGGCAGGTTAAATGAATTTTAGAGATGAGAGAAGATTGGAAGAGGAAGCTTATGATTTGAATAGTGACCCCAAAACTCTTAAATCTGATTATTGTTTATAGAGCTGTATGTGTATATGAAATATATTCTATGTAACTAAGAGAGAATGGGCACAAATAATAGGGGAACTATAAGTCAAGGGTAGTTACAAATTGACTAGAGAAAAATGTGCTGGCAAAATAAAAAATATGGATGTAATATGGCTTCATTAATTACTAGTATCTGTTTGATTGCTGTGTATTTTCTGTAAACTCATTACTTAAAGTAAGGTCTGTGGGTCTGCTTTGTCATCATCACTGGGTAGCTTGTTTGAGCATACAATCTCAGTGTCACTTTTTTCTTGCCAAGTTGGGAAGTATAGGGTAACAAAAGACTCATGCCTATAATAAGATTTAGGGAGCATGCCTTTGGAGTTCCTGAACAGTTAATCAAGACAAAAAACCTATCTTGTAAAATTTCATGGGAAGATTCTTTTTCATGAGCTGCGCACACAATATCTAATTAGAACTTTTGCACCTGGCTCCTTGAAGAAGTAAAAGTTCCAGTGTCCATGACATCTGATAACTTCTGGCCACATGTTCATAATTACAAGAGAAAAGATGAGACTGTCTCCATAAATACTCCCATTGTTTGAGAAAATGTAGTAGCAGATACAGTAAAGTTGAAACCACATATTTGGATAGCATATGAAAATTTTCAAAATGTTGCCTACACATTACTTTGTTCACTCCAACAGAAAAAGAGAAGTTATTGCTTGATATTTTTTGCATTTTAGAAGATGGAGCAAAATCAAAGGGACAAAGTGTGACTCAAGAAGGCACACTTGATAGTCATATACGGAAGATAAATTAGAACATAGTGTTTGCAATATTTCATTAGGAGAGATCAAAGTTTTACTAAAATATAAATGCAGAATGATATATCCATCAAGTAGTTCAGTAACAGTGGTTTCTAACATGGAAATATTCAAATGAAAACAAACACACAGTATGGATTCATTTCATAGGTCCATCTTTCAGAGACTGGGATATGCTTGGTTCAAACAGATCCTGTGTAGTCACAGTACTCTACAAATTTCCCACAAAATTCTTTCAAGCAGACAAGACTGAGAACCAGAAATCTACTGCAAGACATTGGTATTGCTGATTTCAATCCCCAGAGAGCAAGTCTTGAGAAGCAGGCATCAAAATCACTTAGAGCAGCTTGGAAAAAAAAAACACAGATTGCTGGGCTACCCTACCACAGGTTCTCTTATAAATAATGCAGTTTTAGCTAAGTCCCAAGTGATTTTGATGCTGACTTAATGCAAGACTTTTCAAACTTAAATGTGCCAACAGAACCTCTGGGGATCTCGTTAACAAGCAGACTCATTCTGTAAACTTGTATCTACTGCCAATGCTGCTGATTCTTGCTTATCCTTCGAGTAGTCAGAGTCTAGATTGCTTAATGACAGATAAACACTTGACAATTTTTAAGAAGTGGGATGTCAAGTAGAAGACCATCCTAATTCAGGACAAACACTAAGAACCAGGATCAGAGGGTATAAATGGTAAGGATTCTATTTTCAAAGTGTTTTAGAGTATAAAATAGCATTAATTAATTAAGAATTCAGAATTATACATAGACAATATACTGACACTTATGTAATAAGGATAAGGATAGTAATACTAATTTGCATAGATATTTTAATCCCTAGTACTCCACCTGATACATACACAACATTCAAATATTAGATAGTATATTTTAAAATATGCATAGGTGTTTTGCTTGCAAATACTCCTATGTATCATGTGTGTGCCCGTTGAAGCAAGCAGAAGAGGAGACTGAATTACCTGGAACTGTAATAAAAGACTGTTGTAATCTGCCATGTGGCTGCTGGAATTGAACCTGGGTTTCTTGTTAGAGCAATAACTGATCTCAGCTGCTGAGCCATCTCTTCAGCCCTTAGGTCGTATACTCTTGACTCACTGAATATTGTTCTTCATTCTCTTGAACAAGGTTTCATATAATGTATCAATTGCATCATTAACTCTCTATTCACTTGGGGATAAAGAAACAAAGTATAGACAAAGGAATATATTTCTTTAATTTTATGATAGATACTGAAATCTTTACTATATTAAAGTAAAATATTTCTGCAAACCACTTCCAAGACTATCCTAATGCAAGTTGAATTAGAACTATATTTAAGAAAACATCTTTTGATAATTTTTGGTATAAGGTAGTATTTTCAAACAATAAAAAAGTATTCTAACATGTTTTCCTTTGTTAAAGTAATTCTACAATATTAAATACATGTTCAAATGCAACAATATGACTAAAAATTGTTCATTCACTGTGAGATAATCATTCTGTGTTATACATGTCTTCATTTTGCAGATAATAATTGTTTTGAGATACAGCATTATCTTACCAAATGTTCATTCTGTTTTTCACTCTACCCTGCAGCAGTTCAATCAAATGGCCTGTTTTTTTTGGTTTTGTTTTTGTTTTTAATTTTGCATTTCTT
>NC_045030.1:88608238-88610683 GCF_008632895.1 Mastomys coucha
AAAAGAGAAGTGCTGTGAGAACAGGGTCCTTATTTGGGACTGCATTATCTGTATGTTATATTTCTGCACCAGGATGTTCACATTCTCCCTTTTCTTAACTTCATGGTTCAATTATTCACTTTCTTTAAGTCTTTATTCAGATGTGAATATCTTTCTCGAATATTGCATCTAAGTAACAGTACCCATTTCTCCCTCCTGATTACTTTTACCCTATTTATGACTCTATTATATTTTATTGCATGTATTATGATCTCTTTATTTGAGTTGGTATGTCATATCTACCCTTCTGTCAGGAAAAGAGTATCTATTGGGAGTGCATGTCTTTCTTTTAACAATGACCCTTAGTACAGTACAATGTCCTTTACAAAGTAGTTGCTTCATGTCTAATTTAAAATAGACTCTGATAGAAATAGATTCAACTAGAGAAAATATTAAATGTTTATACTCTGACAGAAGTATAAATACACTTCATTTTTACAAATTTAACTATAATCATATCATTTAAAATATTTCATAGAATATTTTGATTATATTTTTTCTCTTCCACCCCCCAACTCCTCCAAGATCCTCCCTATTCCTACCTACCTGCCCAATTGCATGTTCTTTCTCTCAATTAAATCTCCAAACAAACAAAACAAAATGAGACAAAAAAGCATGGAGTCCAATTTGTGTTGGCTATTTTAAAGTATGAGGCCTAACCTGGAGTGTGGTTGATAATACCCAATGGCACTCCATAGAAGGAAATTGAATTGCCTTCTCTCAGCAGCTATCAATTATGAATTACTTCTTGGTTAGGAGTGAGGCATTTTTCCCAATTCCTCCTGTACATGCTGGGATTTTTGTCTGTCTTGAACTTGCACAGGTTTTATGCATGTTGTCCTTGTCTCTGTAAGTTCATATGTCTAACAGTGAAACTGTGTTTGGAAAATGCTATTCTCTTGATGTAGTCCATCATCTCTGCCTCTTATAATCTTTAAAAAAGACATATCATTTAGGGATAGTGATCCAAAGTCACTTGCAATTTGTACAGTTTTCATTTGTGAGTATCTATAGTAATTACCATATACTACAAGAAACTTCTTTGATGAGGGTTTAGTGATGCACTGATCTATAGATATAATAATATGACATTAGGAGTCATTTATTGCTATGTTCATTTAGGAGAATGCTAGTAGTAGGTTTTCTTTTATGGCCTATGAACTAGCTAATCTCAGATTCTTGGCTTCATTATCAGTGTTGAGGCAGGTTTAATCACATTTGCTCCAGTGGTCATATCTTTCAAGCAGGTCACTATTTGAAGCTTGCAAAGTCCCTAACTGAGTGAAATTGATGTTTAATTTCCTCCTTTGAATATCAGTTTTGGTAATTTTGACTAGTTAACGTAATTTCTAGTCTATAATTTCTTTTAGCAATGAACATAGTACTATAGTTCCAAGGAAACAGACTTTCCTGCAAGACAGCATCTAAGAATACGTGAATACAAGTGAATGTGACAGTATATGTAAGTCACTGAAATATTTTCATACTGGCTACATTCATACTTTAATTTCTGGGAGAGAGAGTACTATCAGTTCATGTGGAAGAATATATATGATTCTTTAAGTTCACTGAACCTTTGGCACTATAAATGTATAACTTTTCCTTGAGTTTGAGAGACTTTCTACCATTTTTGGAAAGATTTCAGACTCTAAACATATATAATTCCAAATTATGCCAGTGAAGAATAAGGCAATGTCAATTACACTGGCTGAAATAGCACTGACAGTTGTACTATGCTGAAGAATATAGTTTTGTTCCACTGGAATATCTCAGATTATTCCATTTTCTCCTCAGACATGTCAGGAAGGGAACAAGATAAAGTTGAATATGGAGAATTGAGTGTTTAAGTTTAGCACTGGATACAAACTTGCTTCTTGAAGATGAAGTAAAGAGTAGTTTTCTTTTATAAACATCAATATCCAATATTATTTTCAATACATGAGTTCTTTGAATAGTCAATGAAACAATTATCATGGTTTCATAGTACTTATTGCTTAAAATGAGTATTGTTTGCATATTACAAAGGATGCTTTTGTGTGCTTCCAATTATTGAATTTTAGTGACGAGTGTTTGGGTCTTATATATTGTTTTACTTTAATTTGTATACAAAAGTGAAAATGCATCATGAAAAGAATGTGGAGTTGGGTAAAGGGCTGAGAGTAAGGAACTATGCTATAGTCCTAAATAGGATTCTTGCAGTTTCTTAACCTTAATGTCATATATGTGTATTGGTGTGTTACACTTATTCCTTTTCTACTATATTGTGATTGTATTTCTTAGTCTGTAATTATTGTGCTTCATAAACAGTAGGTTTCATTGTTTATTACTTTTCAGGCACATTCTAAGTTTTTTTTTTATTAGACGTTTTCTTTATTTACAATATCTCCTTTCCCAGGTTCCCCTCCA
>NC_045030.1:88611423-88620211 GCF_008632895.1 Mastomys coucha
AACTATAAAATGAATATTAGGTACATTCTTGGTTAATATTTTTTTTTAAGTTTCATTGTATATATGTAATGTGATTTCATTTTGCCTTCTATCCCTGGTTGTTCTTGCATTCCTGGAGCCCAGGTTTCTTTAATTAATTTAACTGTCATTATAGGACATAATGAAATAACTCACAATGATGCTGTAACTCAGATATCTATTGTCTACATAATATGAACATGTTTCTTACAGCTTCTGAAGTTGTAGTGACTTCTAGAGAAAAGAAAGCAGGACCAATCTGGCCCTGCAGCATCTTCTTATCTCACATAAATAGATAGGCATCTTTTTCTACAAACTCAGACCACCATGATGCCGCTGAGTATCTCCCGTTTTCCCTTTGTAAACATCTTATATGTCATCTAAAAAGCAACTGCTTATCTTCTTCTAGCTTGGAGGGTACTTAGTTCTTTGGTTCTCAAATGTCAATCTTTGACTGAAATCTTTCAAACTGCTCTCACGTACAGGGCATATATGTACCATAAATGTTTTTGACTAGTAGATGCTAATGTGCATTTTTCTTTGACGGAGGATTGTGTCTTTAAGTGGTACAATTTTGAAGGAAATAATTAAATTTCAGTTTCACTTAGTGACTACACTTATCTTGTGGAATATGACTTTCATTTATCGATACATATTTGTTGATGCTAAGTTACAGGCATATCATTAAGTGACAGATAAATAGGAGTAGTCAATGACAATGTACTCATTTTAGTCAATAAGTCAGACAATATTAACAATTACCCTTTGGCTTTTTTTGAGTATTTTAGTTTGCTTTCTATGTCAGTCATTCAATACCTAATAATTAAGTGTTATTCAAATTTGAAAATGCAATGCATATGAAATTCACTTAATACCTTGTTTAAGAATAAACATTCTGTCACAAAGAAAGAAAACATAAGTAAGAAAATCAATGCAATAAGCAAAAGTCTTATCAAGTTAAAAATGACATTTTCTTCCACTCCTCAATATCCTATCATAGAAGCACATATAATAAAATTATAATGCTAATGACAAAATATTATCTACTATTTCAGAAACTGGTTTGGAAGACACATTTTGTTAATGGGAATAAAGAATATAAACATGTCCGTAGATCCATATAAATCATGAAATTGCAAACAACATTTAAACATTTTGGTTTTAGGAGCTAGAGAGATGTGTCAGCAGTTTAGAGCACTGGTTGGTCTTCCACAGGACTCAGGCTCAATTCTTAGCATCCAAATAGCACGTCAAATCTGTCTGTTACTCCAGTTTGAGGGTACTGGATTCACTCATACAGATACATGCAGGCAAAACACCAATGCACATAAAATAATATATATATATTAATTTTGTTTTTATTTTTATACTTAAAATATGGATATAGTTATTAAAATAATCTACCTTACTCCAAATTCATACTTCTTAGAACATTGGCATTTAAAGTACATTTTTTTGGATTAAAAGTATATCGAAGCCAACAGTGTCAACATAATGGTTATATTAAATAATAATGACTAGAACTTTTACCTTCTAAAATATTTTATTTCTTAGTGACATTATATATAAAGGGATACAGAAAGGGGAGTAGACATTTCCATTGATCTTAACTAATATTGCTGATGTGGATTTGACTCGAACTTTTATTGCATAGATCGTCCACACAAAGGCAAACATGAATAAGTATACTAATACTTCAGTTATCCATTAAAAATTCCCAATTGTATTACTTGTCCTCAAATAAATAGGATGACAGTTAGCATTAAATGAAGCTTCACAATGAAAAATATATACTGTAGACTTGAAACAACTGAGCCTATGCAAGAAGTTGTCTCTGAACAGTTTGTTGTAAAGGAATTGTAAAGGGCAAAGAAATTGCAATTATGTGGTAGTGATTGACTTGAAAGTCAGTCTAGAGTTGAGAGATTAGTCTAATAGAGCCTAGAGTAAAATAAGTATACTTTACAGACATAAAGAGAAATAAGGATGCTTTTAGTGCAAGCAATTATGAGTAGATATTAGTGATATCACAATTTCCTAAAACAACGCATAAGCAAAATCACTTGGCAAATTAGAAGCATTCACAAGCAAAGAGTATAGATTATGAATACAGGGAAGAATTTTTGTATGTATGTTTTCCTTACAATTTGAATTTTAATCTAAAATATATTGTAGAAATTCCTTTATAACAATACACACAGACTTGTCTCATTCTTCTAATGCTGAATCACATTTTATTAAATAAATAAATATTTATTCTTTGACAATCTGTTAAGACCTGTTGACAACTTTCCTATAGAAAACAATGCTAAAAAATGTAATCTTGGGTATTCATCTTCTGATTGCTGTACAGTTTTTCAAACCTTCTTTTAAAAGGGAGTTATTTTCATCAAAGTTGTAAGATTTATAAGTTGTAATCAATAAAGCTCAGGAATTCTTCAAGATTCCTGTGAAAAGTTATTCCAATATACATTTTGCAATATATGTGATGCTAAATATTCTTTTGTTTATTTAAATGACTGTCCATGCTAAAGGCTGAGGTTGAAAATATATTAGTGAGAAAAACAACAAACAGCAAATCACATACTATCCACATATATTATTGCTTAAAAAATTACATAATAAAGAAAACTATTTAAACATACAAAATATCAAGTGGCTGAAGCAAAATAATGTAGATAGAGTCAGATAGGTAGTGAATTAGCAGTATGCGGATACTGCCATAGACCAAGTCAGCAGAAAATGTCCTTAGCAGCGTATAAGAAACCTCAGACAGGAAGCCAGGAATGTAGAGAGATGGACAAGTAAGAAGGCAACTATAAGAAAGAAAAAGTCAATTTTTTTATGTATACCTGGAGAGAAAGGCCTGGGAGAGGAGCTATAGACTATGCAGTAAGAGTGGCAAGGGGTATGACCAAGGGAAAGAGAAGGACCAGGGCTTTTGTAGTCTAGAAGAACATAGTAAAGATTTTATGTTTATTTTGCGAGATGGAAAGCTTAGACAGGGGTTGTTGTAAAACAAAGCTGGCCACTTAAGTGGAAGATAGACCCTGGGAGGGATGAACCATAGTGAGATAAAGGAAGACCAGCAGACTCAACTAACCCAGTCCCCAGGGACCTCCCAGAGAGTGAGCCAACAACCAGGAGCATACATGGGCAGGTCCTGGCACATGTATAAGTAGAGGTCTGCCTGGTGTGGCCTTAGTAGGAGAAAATGCATTTAATCCTCAAGAGGCTTGATGCTGGGGGTGGAGGGGAGGTCTCCGGGGTCAGGGGAAACAGGCTGTCTGAGGCATTGGGAGGAGGAATGGGAAGAGAAACTGTGGGAGGGGGGACCGAGGGGGAAGCAATGACTGGAATGTAAATAAATAAAATAAATTTTAAAACAAACAACAAAACAAAACAAACAAACACAAACAAACAAACAAAAAAAACGAACAACTGGAGCTAGCCAGGCAGAGAACCACAGGGGAGAAATGAAGCTGGTGAATGGTAGGCTTATCAGATTGTTTTTGAAAACTGGGGTTGAAAGGATTGATATTTGTGTTCTTTTGACAAGTGAGGAAGAGTAAAAGTAAAGGCTGGATCTGAGGATTTGGGGAAAACAAAAACAAAAACAAAAACAAAAATCAAAAAACCCAGGAGTATTATATCACTGGCAGAGCTTTATAACGAACAATTAAATCTGAGTGTCTTTATGGTAACTGTGATGGTTAATCTTGATTATCAACTTGGTGGGGTTGACCTGCTTAATAAGGATTATCTAGACTATTATAGTTGAGGTGTAAAGACTCACCCTAAATATGGGCATTAGCTTCCCGTGGGTCCTGTGCTACACGAAAGGAAAAAGCTAGCTGAGTGTAACCATTCACCACATCCTATGTCTTTACTGTGTACACAATGTGAACAGCTACTTCCCACTTCTGCTCTCACCCTTTTCCTGCTATGATGTACAACTGTGACCAAAAACAAACCGTTGGTTACTTTAGTTTCTCTTGTCAAGTATTTTGTTGCCTTAATGAAACAAGTAGTGAATACAAGGACTAATGTATACCTTAGTGGAGAAATTCAAGAAATAAGGATTGGGTAGCACTAATAACTTTCTTTCTTTCTTTCTTCCTTCCTTTCTTTCTCTTTCTTTCTTTCTTTCTTTCTTTCTCTCTCTCTCTTTCATTTTTTCTTTTGTTCTTTTTTTCTGTTTCGTTTTGTTTCTGATACTTTTACATATCTTATAAGTATAAACTTATCTTTCTAAACTTTACATATTCCACACTGGGGATATAGTTCAAAGAAGACTTGCCTACCATGTGCAAGGTCATGAGTACCATACCCAGCATGGTAAAATATGCATATGTCTAATTAAACACTGGTGAGAATTCACACATTATTTTTAACTGCTTGCATTTTCCTGTAAATGACATGTTTGTCATTTGTTCTTTTGATTTCTTGGATGTCTTTTTTGGATAGGAAAATATTTTTTTCTATTAAATTCAGTTCTTACTTTCTCATCTATATTTAAATTTTGCTTGAAGTCCTTCTTTGGTATAGAGCTTTCCAATGTGCTAAGCAGAGTGACTTTGTGGTTTGACGGACTATCCTGTCCTTACCTACCAGCTGTACTACTTGATAACACATTAACCCTGTGTGAATAACATAACATCATATAATGCATAAATGAGGATAAACACACTACACTTATTGCATTTTGGGTTTTCTAATAACGTATATAGAGCACATAGAAAAGCGCTTGGCACACAGTTACACTAATGGTGTGTTATCTATTATTATTTTTTAGTTATTTGAAATCTTAGGAAGGCCAAGAATGCTTTCATTTACAGTAGGGCAGTACATGCTATCTGATACATTAATATTTATGAAGACAGAGTGTGCTAATATGGGCATAAAGTTGAGGTGCAAAAATATTAAGTAGTTCATATCAAACTTCTAATTACTCCTAAAATGTTAGGATTCCCTACTGATATCCAATGATTTTTTTCTTTATAGAGAAGACCCTCTGTTGGAGGAGATGGTGATAATAGCTATAATTGAAAGAGATTTTATGATAATATTAATAATAGTTATTTGACTAAAACTGCCTTGATAGCTTCTGCTATGCCTGACATTACATCAAGCATACTTCAATAGTGCCTCATCTATTCACCACAGAACAATGTAGGAAATCATCCCTATTTTTCCCATTTTGAAATACAGCCAGAGCTTTACTGAAATACAACTGATCAATTGATATATAAGGAAGACAGATTATAATGAGGATTAGTTAATAAACTAAGAAAAGTAAGTGAATAATTACAAAGTATCTAGAAAAAATATATATCACATATAAATGAGAGTTATTATTGTAATAATTGGATTTCTTTGTTGAACTAGTTGCTTTAAATCCTGAAGTATTACAGATTCAGAGTTAAGGGGTACAGTTTAATGTAGTTCTTATACTATCTTAATTAACTTTCTTAGATACTAATGAATTACAAAATCAGTTAATACAAAGAGATCATATATTTTGAATAATTGATATTTGGGGGGGTTGTTAACAATGTAGTGAAGCATTTTTATTTACAAATTATTATCTCAATAATGTAATGATTATTGATAACTATTATAGCAGCTGTACCTAATATGCAAATGGATCTTACAGAAAACAGAAAAATGTTTACACAATTTATGTAACAATAATGCAACTTGTCAAGTGTGTTAAAGGAGCTGTACGTTCATAAGCATAGAGAAAATGCATAGGATTACTTTGTAAAAGATAAATGATGGCATTCAGAAAATAGTATTAGCTCTACTTATTACTTCAAATATATGTATTATTTTCACTTTTATTCAGTCAGATTATAATTTTACATGATATTTAATCAAATGACTATTTTGTCTCCTATTATTCTAAATGGTTTTGCCTCAAAACCATGGAGTCATAGAGCTTATGAGTTCCTGGATAAATATTCAGTTCCTGAACATCAGGCAATGAAATGGTTAATTCATGAAGATCAGATAATGCCCTTGGTGCTAGCTCTTACAATTTTTTGTTTACTCTCTCTGCTTGCTTCATTGTATAAGTCACAATTGCCCTCATGAGTCCTAAAGCACTTAAATATTTGAATATATTTTCATAGCATCACAGCAAGTACAAAATGAATCATTGTTAAAATTCATTTTTAATTTTTATTATAATAAAACTAAAATATGGTCATATTGTTTCAAAAGGAAAACTCAGCAATGTGTAGGCATCTATCATCAGATTATGCTGAAGAACAGAAGAAACTATTTATGTAAAGCAACACTTCAGAATGTGTGATGAATTATTACAGGAAACGTGACTAGCGGTAAGGACATAACACATCTGAAGCAGAAATAACCATTGTGTCTTTCTCATCATGTTAATTGAAAGACTAAATGGAGACTATGCCCATATGCTGTAAGAACTCATATAAAACTTGTTTCAAAATGCACATTTTGAAATACTGTCAACATTTTAATAAAAAAACAATATGTGACATTTTGTAATTTAAAAGTTCTAGTTCATAGAGAACATTACTGGTATTAAATTCACTGGTGCTTTCCTATCATATCTAAGCAGCAGTATTATTGTAAAGAAATATTTTTTTTCTATGCCTTATCTGCAGGCACACAGGAAGACGGCTACGGCAAACCTAATTGAATTTGCTATGAAGTCAGTGTAAAGTGGTGCTGAGGTAAAATTTTTCATTAAAACAATTTCTCATATCATTATATGCTAATTCACACATAGATGCTAAAACGCCTGAGTAGCTCATTATAAAATATGTAACAACTATATTTGTGCACTAATGAATATCCTACATACTTGAGTAAAGTAGGTGTTCAGAGTCAGTATGACTTGATAACAAATCAATGCCAAAATTAAATTTGAAATGCAACATTCTTTCAGTACAGTTTAAACACTTACCAATCCAGCAAAATTAAATGTAAAAGTGGAGGTGCTTATTACAGATAAATTAAAAAATGAAAGAATATATTGTTGAATTAATGTTCATCCATCAAATTTCTATCGATTTGTATGTGATACCAATTCCTAGGGAATTAAAATTGACCTAAAGAAATTTATTTTTCATGAAACATATTGCAGGGTTAAATATGTCTTTCAAAGTTGGAGATACATTTTTATAAAGATAATACTTCTGTTCCTAGTATTCTTCCTCCTCTATTTCCTTCTCTTCTTTCTGTGCTATTTATTTGTTTCTTGACACATGACACACATTTTTTGACTTATGTAATTCTTAAAATAATCCTATAAAGGCAAATATTATAAACAGATAGTTTTCTCCACGATACTCATATTAAAACTTAGAATTTCAGCTAAGGAATGTTTGTGGTTATTGTGCTTCTAAGTAGGAGTTTTCGATACATAACAGTATGTGTCTCTGAGAAACTGAATTCATACACATACCTGAGCCATGATACATGTTGACAATTTCAGACAATAGAAATAATGAGAATGATTTCACCCTTTGGTTTTGAAAATTACCTTGAACATACCACAATAATCAGCCCACATTATAAGCCTCTAACAAGGAAGTAAGCCATCAACTTTTATATGTTGAGAATACACCATTTGATGCAAAAGATGCAATCAAAGAAAGGGATTTCAAGGCACACACAATACTATCTGAAGGAGTGAAATGTTAAAACATCAGGAAAAATATCCATAAACAGAGAATTCTCAAATAGCCTGATTTGTCCAAATGGTAACATTTCAGCAATGCTTACATTTAAGAAACAATGAGTTTCTCTTCTACGCGGAAATTTACTGCACATCATAGTGAGAAATCAGGCACTCAGGGTGAAACAGGCATTTGTAGACAATAAAACAAGAAAAGATGTGTAATGAATGTGCAATTATGAAGCATGTAAGTACTATAGGGAATCACATTACATGGTACATTAATAATCCAAATGACATAGATTGTTCATGTCATCTTGACTGATAATTTTATTCAGTAATGAACAAAAGTAAGCCAAGTTAAATGACTTATATGTACGTATATATAGGATGAAGAGTGGTCAAGTTTTAGAAATCTATTCTAGAAATGATTTTAAGAAGGTGGGACGGTAATTGTTCATTTATCAAAAAAACGTTTGGCTGCCTAGTAAAGGCCTTAGAAAATGTAGAAATACGAATGTCGGGTATTATATATTGAATTATGCTTCACATCTTTCATATATCTCACATATGTTCATGTCTCAGCTATTAGTATCTCAATATATGATCTTATTTGTAAATAAGGTGATTACAGATATCATAAGCGAAGATGAAGTCACCATAGAGTAGGGTGGAACACTAAACCAAAATGACCTGTACTTTTAAGATGGAGAAAATTTAAGAAAAATAGATGCATGTGGGAAGGTGGGAAGGATTTGGGAGGAGGTGGTGGAGGGGAACCATGATCAGAATATATTGCAGGAAAAATTAAAAAGGAGGCAATGTAAAGAAATATAGTAAGAAACTAGCCTTCAGGAAGTCAGAGAGAGTCCTGGGACATGTTATTCCCTCTTGACCATTAACAACCTGGGCACATCAGTTTCAGAATAATATCATTTAAAACTATGAAAAATGGAATGCCTATATTATAAGCCATTCAAGCCCATATTTTGTTATGATAAGCTTAGAAAACTAATATACCAGACAGAGTTACAAATTTTCAATTTTGCTTTTGATGGACTGGGGCTCTCTCTCTCTCCCTCTCTCACCTCCCTCTCCTTCTCTCTCTCC
>NC_045030.1:88620221-88620875 GCF_008632895.1 Mastomys coucha
ATTATAATCAGGTCTATGTTTTGAACACACATGGCTGAAATTTAAAGGTCATTTGAGGTGACATCAAAGATTCTAGGTATTACGGAGATATCATATAATATGACTGACTAACTGATGAAAAAAGATATGTGTGTGAGCCAAAACTATTAGTTCTGATTGTCATGACCACACCAGGATCTTGTTTACAATAAACATAGAATCCAGGAAGAAAAAACATCTAACTTAAAGAGTTCATAGCTATTTGCCAATAACTGACCACTTGGAGACATGTGAGAAAGAGGTAGTTTTTAAAAGAAAGATGGATGATAAAATAACTAGAAACAGTAAGAACTGTTCTCTTTCCTGTGACTAAATTAGCAGTAGAGAGACTCCTCTATCTTGAAAACTGATCACCAAACCTGCTTGGCACAATGGCATTTTCTAACTCCTTTGTTGTAAGCATGGCCAGGAACTTAGAAGGTGCCACAGTTTGACAAACAAATAAATACTTGTTGCAATAAAGTGAACAAAAGGACTTCTTAAAAATAAAGATACAGCAGTTTCTTTCACTGAAAATCATCTTTAGATAAAGCCATTCTCAGCTCTCATTAGAGTAAATCAACCGTCAAAGAGGTTGTGATTAATATAAAATACTTTAGTGCTTACTGCTTTTTG
>NC_045030.1:88620952-88626686 GCF_008632895.1 Mastomys coucha
AAATGGACAATAAAAACTACTAAATGATTATGATTGGCTTTTTTGATCATCAGAGACTACTAGGAAGTAGATGTATGAAGCAGTAAGACAATGCAGAACAGGATGCATTTCGTCTGGGACAAATGCACTGGTTGTTGAACTGTTTTGCACTTGGCTTTGCACTATATTTTTTGAGTGGAGTTTGGAAACTCATTCATTCAGAGATATATTATACTTCAGAGAAAATTGTATTTAGGATGGAGATGTTAGGAAAGGTACACATGGGGAATAGAAAGGAAGTAATGAAATCAATCTTTAAAAAATGATTTTTGTAGTAGCTGCAAACACATTTCCTGCTATATGCCAATAAATAAAATAAATAAATATTTTACAAGATGTGTTCTGTCCACAGGAACTATACACACATACCACATATGTGTATACACACATATACAAACAGGGGGAGGAGAGAGGAGAGAGAGAATGCATGTATCTGAATTTGTAAAACTCAACTTCATAAGTACTGATCAGTTTTTCCCATTCATCAGGCAAAATCAGATTTATGACACAGCATCTTGTATGGTTTATTGGAAAAACAACTTTGCCTTTTTACTAAGCTATACGCTAAGCAGTATAGGTTCTGAAATGCTTCATAGTTTCTAACATATCAGGATCCACTAAGGAATTTGAAGCATTCATGTGGGCAGACAGAAACTTTCTCTCTAATCATGGGATTATAGCAAAGAAATAAAATAGGTAGGTGGTAAATGTCATCTTTTTAGGTTAACTTTCTCATATTTTTTTTTTCAAATTTTCTTTTACCCTTTCAGAGGAATGACCAATGTTATATGGCTATCAAAAATGTTGCTCTTAAGAGGTACCCAGTGGCCAAGGAAAGTGATTTTCTGCAACCTTCTTTGGAATTCCTGATAGAAGCTTAGTAAAGCCTCTCTAAGCTCTCTACTCTCTACAAGTAGTTCTTGTAGAGGAACTCACATGAGAGAAAACATTATTTGAGAAATTGGAAGTTGGTTATGTCATTCCTGGGCATGAGGGAAACCAAAAATGTGCTCATCTTTATCAAATATTCCAGCAATGAAATAACCTATTATTAATCTTGATTCTAAAAGTCATTCTGTGATTAATTGACTTCACCTCAATAGACACCACGTTTCATAGTGACTGCAAAGCAGACCAGACAAGAGAAAATGAATTAAAGGTCACTGTGATGAGCGGAGATAGCAAGTAAAGAAATAACAAAATTGTTGCCCTGATGCCTAGATGATGACTGTTTACCATGAAATTAATTATAATCTGGGTTTTATCATTAGGGAAAAATAATAGTTCAGAATTGTTAAGGTGTTTCATGAAGCAAATGTAACTAATACTTGAATAGTATACTTGCTTTTGTTTTCCTTCACGTGTGTTTTCCTGACTTGAAGAATAAAATAATACTTCCTGTTAGAAGTAAGTAGTTTGTCTTAAAATATATTTGCTTTATAAACATACTATTCCATTTTATAATAATTCTTTACTCTATGACTTGGAAAAGTTTAAGGAAAAGTAGATAGAATTAGTCAGTGTAATAATGGAAAATAAAGAGAAATTGAATCGGTGACAGTGTTCATGGTTTGATTGCCAACATTATTCATGTTTGTGATCATATCAATAAAAATGTTAGAGCAAGGTAGGAGTGGTGGCACATGCCTTTAATCCAAACACTTGGAAGGCAGAGGCAATGAGATCTCTGTTCGAGCCCAGCCTGGTCTATTTCCAGGACAATCAAGATAGTTACATAGAGAAAGCCTGTCTTAAAAAGGGGAGGTGGGGTAGAGCTGTTAAAATGTTGCAAGAACACTCAAAGTACTTGAACTGAATAAATGTTTATACACTAGGATATATTCTGAGTACTGTAGGAAACTGTACTCCACTATCAGGGGTGAAAGATTAAGTTCTTCAAAGTCCTATGCCTGACTCTTCAAGGATTTTACTGTTTAGACACAAACTTTATCTTTGCAAATTTAGCATCTTCAAATGGAAAAACCTAAAGTACATAAACCAAATATGCCTTCCAAGAAATATAAAGTACATTTTTTTCTTACCAGGACAACACTATATAAATGAAAATTTTTGAGAAAGCTGACATTAATCACATTCTTGGAAAAACAGGAAAAAGGAAAGAGTAAAAAGTTATCCTGTAAAGTATACTAGGAAGGAAGTAGCCAAGGGTTTTCTTTTAAAAAACTGGACATAAATAGAAAATGAGTCAAACTGTTCTAACTCAGAATATATCCTAGGGTATAAACATTTATTCAGTTCAAGTACTTTGAGTGTTCTTGCAACATTTTAACAGCTCTACCCCACCTCCCCTTTTTAAGACAGGCTTTCTCTATGTAACAATCTTGATTGTCCTGGAAATAGATCAGGCTGGGCTCGAACAGAGATCTCATTGCCTCTGCCTTCCAAGTGTTTGGATTAAAGGCATGTGCCGCCACTCCTACCTTGCTCTAACATTTTTATTGATATGATCACAAACATGAAAATGCATTTTGGTCAAAGTGTTAGAGTTCAGAAAAAAGTAACAAATAAAAACCTTACCTATAATCCCTTCACCCAGATACAATGCCATGTGAACAAATGATTACTAGTAACTCCAGATGTGCCCAGGGCAATCTTTTGTCCATCCTTTGTTTTGTACTGTGTCACTCCCTCTATCTTTTTTATTGCCTAAGTTATTTATTTACCTTACATACAAATCCCAGCTTGCCCTTCCCTCTTCTCCAATGAGCCCATTCTTCTCACCTCCCCCACCCCCATCCACTTCTCCCGTTCTCCTCAGAAAAGTAGAGGTTTCCAATGGATATCTACCAAGCCTTGGCATATCAAATTACAGTAGGCTTGGGTTAGTCTTCTTCTATTGAGGCTAGACAACTCAGCCCACTAGGGGAAAGAATCAGAGACAGACCTTGCTCCTGTTTTAGGAGTTCCACTTGAAGACCCAGATGCACAACTGTTACATATGTGCAGAGGGCTTAGGTCCTTCCCATGCAGGCCCTTTGATTGGTACTTAATTCTCTATGAATCACTATGGGCCCGGGTGAGTTGATTCTATAGGTTTTCTTGTGGTGTCCTTGACCCTCTTGCTCTGCCAATCTTTCCTCCCCTTCTTTCATAGTATAAATTAAAAGTGGATGTTAGTCTTAAAGTACAGGACAACCATGATCCAAAGCACAAACCCAAAGAAACTAAGTAGCAAGGGGGGCCAAAGGGAGATCTCTAGAATCTCAATCAGAAAGGGAAACAGATAAGACATCAGGGATGAAGGGACTGGGTTTGGGAGAGTTTTGGCATGGGAGAGGGATGAAGTGGGGGAGAATAGAAGGAAAAATTTCTAGGAGAGACAGCTGCATATGTGAGGGCATTTCTGGGATGACCTAAAACCCTGGCATAAGGGAAATTCCCAGGAATCTATGAGGGTAACCATAGCTAAGATTTCTAGCAATGGGGGAAATGGAGCCTGAATTGACCATCTTCTGTAACCAGGTAAGAATTCCAGTGGAGGGATTGAGATAGCAATCCAGCCACAAAAGCTTAGAACTACAATTTGTTCTTCCTACAAGATGTATAAGGATAAAAGATGGAACAAAATTTGAGAGAAGAGCCAAACACTGACTAGCCCAGCTTGAAACCCATGGCCAGAGAGTAAGCCCAACCCTGTCATTATTAATGATATTCTGCTGTACTTGCAGACAAGAGCCTAGCATAAATGTCATCAGAGAGGCTTCACCCAGCAACTGACAGAAACTGATGCATAGACTTACAGCCAAACATTAAATGGTGCTTGGTCTTTTGTGCTCATTTAAGTATCAAAACAACCAAATGGGATGTGTAGAATAATCATTACCTCATTTTGCAAGTAACAAAAGTACCCACAAAGCCTTTAAGCTAATTCACTTTAAAACAAGAACAGAGATGTTGCATCCTTGAATCATCAACTATTCAAGGAGCAAGGGGATTAAACATTTTACGATAGCCTGAAAATAATAGTGGAAAGTTGACTGAAAATAAAATATTATGGATCAGGGATGTAATGTAGCAGCAGTGTTTGCCTACTATGGTCCAGACCCTAGGATCCAACAAACGTAAATGACGTGATATTTCCACACACTTTTTTGTATACTCTTTAAATGCTTATGTCACAACAATTTTACCATGTTATGAAAGTATTCACAGCTTATTAAAAGTTTCTCTCCACCAAACAATGAAAGAATGCCTACAGGCTATTAAAAACTGCCAAGAGAATGAGAAATAGTCTTTCCTAGAGATAAGTATCTTAAATGGTTATTCAATCTCAAGTGTTCTGCCCTAAAAATATACATACACACAACATTTAAGAGACATAGTAGTGCACATTTGTAGATTTACTCAAATTATGTACATGTATATTATATGTGCACAGATGAAGAATAAAAAACATCAATTTGAAAGGGAGCAATGGTGATGATATGGGATGGGAAGGGGCTGAGGGAAAAAATTGAGGGCAGCAAATTTTGTAATGATATTTGAATTAATAATGCTCTCTGAAGAAAATAAGAAAAAGTTTCCTTTTAAATTCTGATGAGTAATGAATGGATTAACACCCATGTCTTCTAGTGACTCTCACCAAATTAATCTCTTCCCAGTGTCAAAGGGAGAATAACAATACTGTTGATGATGAAAGAATTTACTTTTCTAAATACAGTCTATTTTCAATAAATCCAAAGTAGTCAATTGAAAGGCTCATCTATAGGTTATGTATTTGTTCTAGGATTCATTAATTCATTTTGCAACAAGTGTTACATATTCATGGTATGTTCACATGTGACAATGTCCTTAACTACGCAGAGTTCATAATCTGCTTATAGGTAGGGAATCAGAAATTAAATAAGTAAATATTAAGGGCAAAATTTAAGTTGAAACCAAAATATTCCAGTCAAGTGATTTTCCAAGCTTGAGAATACAAAAGAATCACAAAGAAGCTTCCTAAATTATAAATGGTGGCCTTACTCTGAGGTTTTTTGAGACAATAGCCTGGGATTATGACTCCTGACTTTTCATCTCTAGTGTGTTTCTAAGTAATATTGAGGCTGTTCTTTCAGGGACACCATATTGAGAACTACTGTGCTAGGTATAAGTAATGATTTTTTTCACTCTTATTTTGTATATACACACAGTTTGAGCATTAATAACCTCTTTGCTTATCTCACAGTAGAACTAATGAGAATATGACCATGAAAAACTGAAGTCATGATGAGTTTGTATTTTGCTGCAACTACATTGCAAATCTAAAGTAACGAGTTATCACTATAAAATTAATAAATTGGTCATCAATTGGTGCTAAATCTATAAAATGAAGTTACTGATGGGATTAAAAATGTCTAAACAGGGAGAGGTTTGAGAGTGTAGGGAAGAGGAAGTTGGGATAAAACTCTGGATGAATGAAAATGCCATATGGAAACTTACTATTTTAAAAGGTTATTAAATTTTAATCTTAAAAAAAACAGAGTTTTAATCAATGGATAATGCTTCTCTCAGAATAGACGGGTTATTAAATGGAAATCCTATTGCTAGATATAATACACCTCCCAGTGAGGTCTCAGAGGCTCTTAACAACTATTGACATTGCTCTTCATTGCTCCCCAGATTCTATTACTAAAAGTAACTCACACTTTGGTCAAAAGAAGATAAGTCAAGCTAGAGCTGAAATGGAAGCTTC
>NC_045030.1:88628698-88639063 GCF_008632895.1 Mastomys coucha
CATCTCAGAGAAAGAGTAACTTATAAAGTCCTCTTCTTCAAACTTGATAGGAGAGTTACAAATGTCAAGCAAAGAATTCAGTCTCACTTTGTTGTTCTCTCTATAGGGAGAACATATAAGCACTGGTTTCCTTCAACTCCATTGTGGTCACATTTTACTATTGCATTGATTGGGACTAGTTTTGTCTCCTGCCTAAATTCTACAATGACTACTGCTGCCAGATAAAATACCTTTGTTATAAACTTTCAAACTGGGATGAGACAGAATATCAAAGTATTTGTAATTTGCATTTCCTGGTGACTAAAGAGTTCAGACATTAATAAAATGTTTAACAATCATTTGTGTTTCTTTTTGTCAAAAACTGTGCATTTTATTAGCGCATTTATTGATTGGCAGTTTTGTGATTTTGATTTCTAATTTTTGTAGCATTTACATATTCTTGATATAAAGTCCTTATTTGAGATATAGCTGGCAAATATTTTCTCCTTTTCTTGATGCTATTTACTCGCTGATAGCTTACTTTGCAGACACTTGAAGTCTCCCTCTTTTTTTAAAAAAAAAATTCTTGGGACTATTTCCTGCACTGTTAGAGACATGTTCAGAAATTTCTTGCCTATATTACCCATGACTTCAAGTGGATACCTTTTCTTTTCCTTTAAAAATTAACAATTTAGGTTTAAAAATAAGGTGTTTTAATTATTCAAACTGATTTTATACAGGGTGAGATATAGCTGTCTTTCATTCTTCAGGTGTATATTCAATTTTGTCAGCAGCACAGTTTATTGGAAAATCTGTATTATTCCAATATATGTTCATGATAGCTTTGTCACACTTTGGTCAGTCATACCTGCATGGATTATTTGTAGCTACTGTTATTACAATACAGACAAAAATGTTGACAGGTTGTGAGGTTAAAACAACCTTTATCCATTGATGGTGGGAATTAAATTAGTGTAACCACTAGGAACCAAGTAAGAAGGTCCCTAAAATTCTCCCCAATTTAAATGCCATATGCCCTAGCTACAGTCATGGGCATATATCCTATGAACAGTCATGCTTATCACTACACTACTCATAAAAGTAAGGGAATAGAACAAGCCTAGATCTACATCAGTAAACTAATGAATAATTAAAAAGGAATTTTACTCAGCCATTAAGACAACTGAATGATGACATTTGTAGGAAAATGAATAATGGAACAAATCCTACACATGAAATGACAAAGACTCAGAAAGACAAAATTTATATATTTGTTGTCATCAGTACATCTAAACTTAGTATTTGTATGTAACCCATTTTGATGGTGGGTATAGACCATTTAACTTGACAGACGACTTTAAGAAAGGAATATGAGAGGCTGAGAAAGCAGCGGAGAGTATCAAAAGGTCACATGTGATCTGTAAGTAGAAAGGAAGCTACTGGGTATAGGAGGACACAAGTAAAGGGGGATGAATACTGAAAAGTGTGTAAACAAAAATAAATTCAATTAAAATGCTACAAGTCTATAACCATATCATCTTGAATGTGTTTGATCTTATCAGAAAAGTGACTACTGAAATTTCATTCTTTGTAAGCTAATAAAAAATTAAAAATTGGTACGTTTCTATTTGAATTACAGTTCAAAGACTGATAATTAGCTGTGTGTTCCAAGTATACAAGAGCCTTTCTAGAGTGAAAATAGTATCAGTTATTTATGTGAAATCCAAATTTACCAAGGGAACATACATTTCTTTTCTCTTTTGAATTATACAAATATAACTGCATGCCATTATTAATAATATGATAGCCATAACTCAGACATATATGCGTATATAGAAAAACTTTCATTTGAAGTCCAGGATAAGAAACCAATTGTTTTATCTGAAGAAATAATCAAGAGAAAATAGGCCTTTTGTTTTAAAAATTAATTAAAATACATATTTTAGAGTAATTTATGTTATTTTCTGTGTATGAGTGTTTTGCCTGTATGTATTAAATGCACCACATGTGTTTCCAGTGTCTGTGAAGGCTATATGATTTTATCCAGTCTCCCGGGTATTGAGTTACAGATTGTGAAACACTATGTGTGTACTGAGAGTCAGTCCCAAGGTTTCTGTAACATGTGGTTCTGACTGATGAGCCTTCTCTCTAGTTCCTAATTTTTTTTTTGACAATTTCTTACTTGTCATATTAGTCGAGCTTACTGCCTTCTCTTGTTCCCTTTCTTATATCTGTTGCTTGCCCTTCTTCTCATCCAGGGCTACAAATGGAAACATTTCTGAAAGCATCAAAATCCAGGATCTATTCCAAAACAATTAATTCAGAATTTCTCTAACTGAAATCAATTCACAGGCATTTTAGAAACTCCAGAGATGACTCTAAGAAGGCAGTTCAGTTTTACAACTACTGAACAGAGAACAAACTTAGCAATGGTTCTTAATTATGACTGATACCAAAATAATCTAGGATCTTTAAATATACCAGCATTCAATTAGTTTCCAAGAACAGTTAAATTGTATATTCATGCCTTTCAACATATTTCAAATTTTATCCAGAATTTCTAACCATTCTCAAGAAAATCTTTAAAAGTCCCAAGAAAGCCTGAAAACACAGAAGAAAATTACAAGTGAATTTCTAAAAAATAAATCAGAAAACATACTGATTTATTTGTAGCATAAATATATTGGGCCACCATGGTAGATCAGTAGTGACTGTCATAAGTCCTGTGCTCACTGGTAAGCTTATCAAACTTCAATCGATACATCCAAGCCTGTGCTTATACAGATGACTGAGGTTAAAATCAAAGACCAATAGGTCACAAAACAAATTGAAAAAACCCAAAATGGGGAAAAGTGATTTTTAGGAAGAAGGGGGATGGCAGGTATGGGAAGTAAAAGTACTTACAGGCATTTCATATATGCATGAAAACATATAATAAAATATTTAATTAATTCAAATATATATGCTGGGCTAGTATCTAGGCAACAATATGATGTCCCTGATTGGGTGCTTAGGCTAGTACTTTCATGTGTAGAGTTAAGAAAAAGGGAACATTTCATAAGGTGAGGGTGGATAGAAAGGTGGTAAGAGCCATAAGATCAGGAACTTTTCTTTGAGATTATGTGTTCTAGAGATGTCAGAAACCACACTCATAAAATCTCACTATAATGATTATGAAAACTGAGCTGAACAACAGTCAATACCAACAAACATGCCAAAGTATAAAAAAGAAATTCTATAAGCCTCAATTATACACAGAGTACTACAAGTAACTAAGAAATGCAGAAAGTGGGAGAAATAGTCTTCTCCAGAGAAGAACACACCAAATGGTTGTTCAGTGCCAAATGGTCAGTCGTGACATCATATCTACAATAATGTCATTACACTGATCAGGTTATATTCAGGAATATATGTGTATAATATGTGTACATATATGCATATAATAACAATAAATAAAAAAGATGGCACAAATTTGAAAGAGAACAAGACAGGGTATATGAGAGAGTTTGGAGGAAAGGAAAGGGAGAAATTATGTAATTCTATTATAATTTCAAAGATAAAAGAAAAAAATCAAAAAATATATCACATTTCAAAAGCATTTTATCAAAATATTAGGTGAACATTTCATACTCTACAATGAATCTGTCATAAAATGATCATAGACAATACAAAAGTCATTTGCTTAGCACTCATTGTTTTGTTAATGTACATATTTGCATAAAAAAGATACTATTTCTTTAATACTACTCATGTGTCTATCAACTGGTCATAAAATACAATAGAAAATAAATGCTAACTATTTGGTTTTCTTTAAACTATTTTTAAACATAGCCTAAAGATGTCATTACTAATGTTCAAATTTTACTAAATTAGTAAATGTTTAAATGTTGCCAGCAACATTTAGTAAAGTACAGTGATTTACAGAATACCCTCTTAGACCAAAGGCTGACTTTTATTTCATGTCTGCCATCAACAGTGGCTTCAGATGCCAAAGTTAATATTAAATGTCTATGACTGGTACAGTGTTCTCTTTATCCCCAAGGGAAAGATCTTTAATTTACCCCAGAACTGTTAGATCAACTGTCCCCCAAATACCAACAGACAAATATACACATGGCTGTAGAGAAACCATTTATTTTCTCTGAACTGGGGAGTCTCCTGTGAGATGATTCAAGTCCATCTATCACGTTGCTAAGGAAGAGTTTTAAGGGCAAACTAACTAGGAGGAAAAGAAAAAACTGATGGGATGGCAGTCAATACCCATTGTGGCTGGTCTTCACCAGCTGGGTATGCTTCAGCTGGCCTGGAACTGTCAACCAAAACTGCAATTATTGACCTTGCTAGAGGCTGTGGCTCCCAGGAGGCAGCAAGAGAGAGAAAGGATGATGGATGCACATGGTGTTTTCTACAAACAGGAGGAATAATTTGAAGCATCCATGCTGTCACAGACCACACTGCCAGGTCTCAGGAGGGCCATAAGATTAAAATCATAAGATTTTGGAATGAAAATAGGTTCATTGAGAGTTCAGTTCAAGTTCTCATTAAAATGTTTATAAGAGAGGAGGAAAAGCACAGGCCTTTATCACAAAGCAATAATAACATATCAGCCAGGGAGAACGCAGTGACAAGCAGTGTGAGAAAACTCTCTAAGCAATATTTTATTCCACAGATCTGTTTTTTCTTCCAGAAGTGCCTGGAAAATTTCACTGTAAAAGATCCCTTCCATTGGCCACAAAGCAAACCACACAACTACCCATATATACTAAATTCTATGTCTATTTTATGTTTTAGATGTCATAAGTCCTTGACAATTGGATTTTATCAATACTCTTTGTATGAAAATCATCTTTTAGATAAAAATATCTCCTCATATTAAATGCCTTCTATTCTATATCTTAATAGCTTTTCTAGTGTATAATTTCTGGGTATAAAATTTCATTCCGTGTTCAGTATGATATGTTTATACAACCTTAATCATCACCATAGTCCAGTTTTTAGCACTTCTAACACTCAAAAGTATTTTCACACAAATTTGTATCCATTCAGTATTCCTAGCTAGGGGCATAAGTAACCAAATACTGTCTCTGCACATATAATTTTTATTTTTCTGAAACATCTTATAAATGAGTTAATAAATTATATATGATTATCTACCATGATGTTTTTACCCAAAATATCAATGCTGGCATTTTTCATGTCATTCTATATTTATATATTATCCATATTTTATTGAGTAACACTGAAATGTATCTATATACCATATTTATTTATCTATTCTATATTTAGTTATCTATAAGTTAATGAGCAATTAGAGAACTTTAAATGTGTTCCTCTACTATACAATGATAGTTTAAATATTAAATTGTCGTATTGTTATTCCTTAGGTATGTATCACACAATTATTATAAATAGTATATGCTTTGAATGTTTTTGAAAAGGATTTCTCAAAGCTTTGATATGTATTTCCATTCACACCAGCATTCTGTGACCATTAGTTAATCTTCTTTATTGTTAATATTTTCTAGTCAATAGCACTATTGTCTGTCTTTTGGGTTTGAAACATTTCATGGTATGGTTTAAATTTGAAATATCATAATGAATAATGTTGAATGTCTTTTCATTCATCATGGTTATTTGCATATGATCTTTAGTAAAATTTCTAGTTAACTATTTTACCTATTCTTCAAATGCAGTATTATATTGATCAAGGTACATATTCTATGCTCTATATGAAAGGTCTATATGTTCTACACATTTTTTATTAGAAATTTTCTTTATTTACATTTCAAGTAATATCACCTTTCCTGCTTTCCCCTCAGAAAACCCCCTATCCCATTCCCATCTCCCTGCTTCTATGAGCATTTTCCCCCATCTACCTACAGACTTCCGCTTCCCCATACTGGCATTCCCCAGCACTGGAGAATTGAGGCTTTACAGGACCAAGGGCCTCTCCTCCCATTGATGTCCAACAAGGCCACCATCTGCTAGATATGTGGCTGGAGTCATGGATCACTCCATGTGTACTCTTTGGTTGGTGGTTTAATCTCTGGGAGATCTAAGGAGTCTGATTGGTTCATATTGTTGTTCCTCCTATGGGGTGGCAAACTCCTTCAGCTCCTTCAGTTCTTTCCCTAACCCCTCCACTGGAGACCCCATTATTCAGTCCAATGGTTGGCTGCAAGCATCCACCTCTATATTTGTCAGGCTATGGCAGAGCCTCTCAGGAGACAGGTATATCAGGTTTCTGTCAGCATGCACTTCTTGTCATTCACAATAGAGTCTGGATTTGTAACTGTATATGAGATGAATCCCCAGGTGGGAGAGTCTCTGGATGGCCTTTCCTTCAAACTTTGTCTCTATATCTCTTTCCATGGGTATTTTGTTCCCCCTTCTAAGAAAGACTGAAGTATCCACACTTTGGTCTTCTTTCTTCTTGAGCTTCATGTGGAATGTGAATTGTATCTTGGGTATTCAGAGCTTTGGGGACAATATTCATTTATCAGTGAGTGTATACCATGTGTATTCTTTTGTGATTGGGTTACCTCACTCAAAATGGTATTTTCTAGTTCCATCTGTTTGCCTAAGAATTTCATGAATTCATTGTTTTTAATAGCTGAGTAGTACTACATCGTGTAAATGTACATTTTTTGTATTCATTTGTCTGTTGAAGGACATCTGGTTTCTTTCCAGTTTCTTGCTATTATAAATAAGGCTGCTATACGAAGGGAGTGGAGCATGTGTTCTTGTTATATGTTGGAACATCTTTTGTGTATATGCCCAGGAATAGTATAGCTGGGTCCTTAGGTAGTACTATGTCCAATTTTCTGAGGAACCACAAGACTGATTTCCAGAGTGGTTGTACCAGCTTGCAATACTACCAGCAATGGAGGAGTGTTCCTTTCTCCATATCCTTGCCAGCATCTGCTTTCACCTGAGTTTTTGATCTTAGTCATTCTGACTGGTGTGAGGTGGTATCTCAGTGTTGTTTGATTTGCATTTCCCAGATGACTAAGGATGTTGGCCATTTCTTTAGGTGCTTCTCAGCCATTTAGTATTCCTCAGTTGAGAATTCTTTGTTTAGCTCTGCACCCCGTATTTAATAGGGATATTTGACTCTTTGGAGTCTACCTTCTTGAGTTCTTTGCATATATTGGATAATAGCCCTCTATGAGATGTAGGGTTGGTAAAAGTCTTTTCACAATCTGTTGGTTACCATTTTATCCTATTGACAGTGTCCTTTGCCTTACAGAAGCTTTTTAATTTTGTGAGGTCCCATTTGTCAACTTTTGATCTTAGAGCATAAGCCATTAGTATTCTGTTCAGAAAAATTTCCCCTGTGCCCATGTGTTCAAGGCTTTTCCCTACTTTCTCTTCTATTAGTTTCAGTGTATCTGGTTTTATGTGGAGGTCCTTGATCCACTTGGACTTGAGTTTTGTACAAGGATATAAGAAGAGATCAATTTGCATTCTTCTACATGCTAACCCCTAGTTGAGCCAGCACCACTTATTGAATATGCTATCTTCTTTCCACTGGATGGTTTTAGCTCCTTTGTCAAAGATCAATTGACCACAGGTATGTGGCTTCATTTCTGGGTCTTAAATTCTGTTCCATTGATCTACCTGCCTGTGCCTATATATTTTCAAACACATTTTTAAAATTTAAAATGAATGTTTCATATGTGTGTGATAATCTTTTCAAAAGGGGTTCAATTTTATGCTGTTTAAATTATTAATGTTTTATTTTATTTTTCATATTTTTGTATCACATTTGAGAAATTTGATTAACTCCAAGATCAGGCTAACTCTTTTGTTTTCTTATAGACTCTTTAAAAGTTTAGCTTTTATTTCTAGTGGTTGGTGAACATTTATGAAGTAAAAATTATGATTGATAACTGTTTATGATATGTATATATAAAAATTATTTTGAATAAAATTTTTTCTTTCATATAGTATACTCTAGAGAAAATCCTTCTACTGGTATTATACAGTTAGAAATGAGACTAGTTCAAGTATCTGTTATTACTTTGCAACTTTAAAAAAAAACTAAGGTGGAACAAGGGGAACACTTGTCTATTGCTGGTTTGAATACAAAATTTACAGCAAGTTTGGAAATCGTTATGGCAGTTTTTCAGAAATTTTGGAATTGATCTCCTTCAAGATCCAGCTATACCGTTCCTGGGAATATACCCAAAGGATGACCCATTATGCCCCAAGGACACTTGCTCAACCATGTCCATAGCAGCTTCATTCATAATAACTAGAAACTGGAAACAACATCGATGAGGCACATTTAATCAATGGAGTGTTACTCATCTGTTTTTAAAAATAATCATGAAATTGGCAGACAAATGGATGGTATTAGAAAGAAAAAAGTCCAGAGAGAGGTAACCTAGACCTAGAAAGACAAATATGGCATATATTCATTTATAAATATATATTAGTTGTTAAGTAAGTGATAATAAAGTTACAATTCACAGACCCAGTGAGGCTAAGTAGCAAAGATGGCAGGCTCTAGGAGAGACTCATGGATTTCCTGGGAATAGAGAAATAGAATAGATTTCATTGGTGGACTGGGGATGGATAGGGAGAGGAAAATATAGGATCAGGTTGTGGGAGGGATGAAGGGAGAGAGTACTGGGAAAGACAACTGAAATTAGGCATGTTTGGGGGAGGTGAAGTGAAGCTTAGAAATTCCCTGGAATCCACAAGGGTGATCCGAGAAAAGACTCCTAGTAATGGGGGATATGGAGCTTGAACCTGGCTTATTTTATTTATTTACAGTCCATATGTTGCCCCCATTCCCAGTACCCCCTCTCAAAATTCTTTACCCCGTTGCTTCTGAGACGTTGCTTTCCATCCATTCCCACACCTCACCCTTCCCTGGAGCATCAAGTTTCTATAGGATTAGTTGTATCTTCTACCACTGAGGCCAGACAAGGCTGGCCAGTTGTGGTGGCACATGCTGGTAGGATTTGTTGAATGAGGTAGACACAGGAGAGTCACAAGTTTGAGGGCAGCCTGGGCCATATCTCTTACTTAAAACTTTGCTCAGTTCACACACTAAGGTCCACTAACTAAATCGACTGCATCATGTTTTATGAGGATGCCACCATGCTCATTCATTTACTACCTGTAGATCCTTTCATGCTATGATGGCATAATTGTGAATGCAGTCATCCATCGATGTCTACAGCATGCTAGTTCTGGTACTTTTGTGAATAATGAATCTATTACTGGTCATGTGTAATACTCACATATGTTCTCTGATATTGTAAGTAATAAAAATATTTACATACATTACTCTTGTACAGTATTATTTACTTATTTAAAGTATTTTATTTTTTGAAATTGAAATAAATTATGTCACTTACTCCTTCCCTATGCTCTACCCAAAACATCCTATATACTTTCCCTTCCTTCCTTACAATTTCATACTTTTTATACATACATACATACATACATACATACATACATATTCCTAAACACATAAATACACCACACTCAGTCTCTACATTGTTACTTGAATCAGGGTTGTTATGTGGTCCAAACACTCATTTGAACATTATGTCTGTATACCTTGATAACCCTGATAGCACTCTTTCCTTTGTTTACGTTCTTATAACAATTTGGCAGTGATCCATACTCTAGTCATTGAAATGTGTTACCTAGCTTACTGCAATTAAATATTCACATAAATAGAATGTGAATTCAAACCATCAGAATTCATGGGAGGATAGGATTGAACTTTTTAGAAGAGAGGCACATAAATGTTGACATAAATTTCATAATATAAAAATTACTTTCATTGAGTTCTTTGGGCTCAATAGTTTGTCATAACAATTTCAGTGTAATTTTATTACTGTAGAATATTTTATCATATAAAATAATGATAAAATATGCATGGAAACATTCTTCCATAGTATTTTGTTAATAAAAGTACATCATTAAAATGTCAATTAAAATTATATGGTATTAAAATTTAGCGACATTGGGATTTCTATAAATATAAAGGCCATTCCAATAGGCTAAGAATATTATGTTTTTCTCATTGTTTAGTCTGTATCTACCATAAATTACAATAGTTAATATATGTTCAATAATCCCCTTTTAAAATAAATGTTCAATTTTTCTTATTTTTAAATTTGTAACTGGAAAGTTCTTGTTGGAACATTTCAATATAAACTGCTTTCTTTTCAATGCAAGCCACATTTTAATTCATATCAAATGACAAACCACCTGGTTATATCAATGTTACTTTTATAATAGCCATATTTGCGGCAACCCAATTTCCTTTCACCTCTACCGAGAAAACTCCCATGAATTCTGATGATGGTTTGAATTCATGTTCTATTTATCTCTTCTTCTTCTTCTGCTTCTGCTTCTGCT
>NC_045030.1:88639073-88641956 GCF_008632895.1 Mastomys coucha
TTTTTGATGCTGATAGTTCCATAAGGAAAGATATTGCATCACTTCAGAAATATAAAACTACATACATCAATAAAATTCAATTTGGAAGTTGAGGCAAAATGTTCTAACCAACAGATTTTATAAATCATTTTCTCTTATGTTTCATGGACCTGGGCAATGGATTGTAAGAACTTTGTGGTCTAATTTTTAATAACATTTTGTCAAACTTAAATATTTATTTTGGGTTGTTTTCTATTACTTTTCTCAGAGTATATAAATCTGCTTTTTACAATGTACCACTGTCTTTACAGAGAATAAAGCAATTCCAGTTGATGTCTAATCTCCAATTTTAAAAAAGGCTCATTATTATCCAGTGAGTGGTATCCGTAGTTTGTATTAGAGAGAACTTCATTAGTAATATGGATAATTAGAGAAGGAGGACTGATGACTCAGGATTTTTTTAACTTTTCCCCCTTTCATAATTTTCACATTTTTAATTAAATTAAAAGGAGAAATGGAATTACTTTTAAATAGGAAATTAAATGAAAAACCCCAAGGCAATGCAAGAGAAATGTGTTTTTTCTTAATTAAAAAGACAAATGCTGTGCAATATAAAAATGCAAGAGCCTCATGTATGAATCCACATTAGGTATTTGTGGTAGCACATTGGATAAGAACTTAATTAAATTAATATTTTGTTATTTTTTTCATTAAGCCTCATTCAGATTTTCTTGACAGCTGCCATTCAGAATATCATTTTCTAAATATCACATGACTATTTCTTTCGTTTATTCTAAGGCTAAAGTTTTCTAAGGTAGACATTAATTGCTTCAATATATTTATATGATTAACAGTTAGCATATGACTTCTTTTCCCTTCAAAACAGTCATTGAAGTATACATTATGATATCCTAGAGTTGGAAAAAATCATCTAAAAATTTCAAGGGACATTTATAGCCAAAGAGATATATTCAGTTATTCAAAAGACAAATGCTAGGACACTGGATTAAAATGAGGATTATGAAAATGTATTAAAGAGTCTTTCAAAACTTTTTGTTTTTAAAATATTTTAAAGAAAAATGCCAATAAGAGATTTCATTAGCCATATTTGTAACAAATGAAATCTATTACTGTATTCTGTATGTCTTATCTTCTTAATATCAGTAATTTTTTATGAACAAATTATTATTTGAGTATCAGAATTTATCCCAGTTTACTTTCCATACACATATACCTCAAAATGAAGAGCAACCATACTATTGACTTTTACCTGTAGATAGCTTTCATGCCTGAATAATTGTACCTACCATAAAAGGCAAAAATACAAAGCGTTTTAGTATACATATATTTTGATCATATCTACAATCTTCTCCAATCCCTTCTGTATCCCCAAAATCAATAGTCTCCCAATTTTTTTCTTTTTAACCCACATACTCCATCTATGAGTACCTGTGCATTTCATGGGTCATCCACTGGAGCATGAGCAACATCTTAGAGACCACATCACTATAGAAAATTGGCTTTCCCTCTTCCAGCATCTATGTATAGTCATACACACATGTAAACCAAAAATGCACATTAATTCACAGATAAATGAGTGATGTAAGGATATTTTTAATTTCTATTATTTGGTAGACCTATAATAATAATAAAGAAAATACCGTGTAAATATAGATGATTCTGCCAGGATTTCCATTATATTCTACTTCTCCTCATGTGAGAAAGAAATGAGACCTATAACTCAGAGACTTTTCTCACAATTTTATGAGGAAGGTTATATTCCACTGTAGACATGGCATAGTGACTGCATACTTAATGTTGCTCTCATCAATTTTTTATATGGACAAGCTGCTTTTGTCTTAAGTTTCTTTTCCAGCATTGTGAAGTATAAGTCTTTTATTCACACAGATTTGCTCATTACCTGTCCTCATTTCATCTAGCACTGCTTTAGATATTTTTGATATAAGGAAGAATAATACTAAGAAAAACCAAATTTTCATTGAGCTTAAAAAGTGGGAGAAACATCTGGGGTCTTTTCAGCTTTATGCCCAGGAGTGGTATAGCTGAGTCCTCAGGTAGTACTATGTCTAATTCCCTGAGGAACCACCAAAACTGATTTCCAGAGGGGTTGTACCAGAACCCAGATGTCCCTCAACAGAGGAATGGATACAGAAAATGTGGTACATTTACATAATGGAGTATACTCAGCTATTAAAAACAACAATGAATTAAAGAAATTATTAGACAAGTGGATGGAACTAGAAAATATCATCCTGAGTAAGGTAACCCAATCACAAAAGAACACACATGGTATGCACTCACTGATAAGTGGATATTAACTCAGAAGCTCAGAATACCCAAGTTACAATTCACAGATCATATGATGCTCAAGAAGAAGGAAAACCAAAGTGTGGATACTTTGGTCCTTCTTAGAGGGGAGAACAAAATACTTATGGAAGGAGTTGCAGAGACAAAAGTTATAGCAGAGACTGAAGGAAAGGCCATCCAGAGACTGCCCCACTTGGGGATCCATCCCGTATATAGTCACCAAACACAGACACTATTGTGGATTTCCACAAGTGCTTGCTGACAGGAGCCTGATATAGCTGTCTCCTGAGAGGCTCTACCAGTGCTTGACAAATATAGAGGTGGATGCTCTCAGCCAACCATTGGACTGAGCACAGGGTCCCCAATGAAGGAGCTAGAGAAAGGACCCAAAGGAGCTAAAGGGGTTTGTAGCCCGATAGGAGGAACAACAATATGAACCAACCGGTATCCCCAGAGCTCCCAGGGACTAAACCACCAACCAAAGAGTACATATGGTGGGACTTATGGCTCCTGTTTCATATGTATAGCAGAGGATGGCCAAGTAGGTCATCAATGGGAGGAGAGGCCCTTGGTCCT
>NC_045030.1:88641966-88693571 GCF_008632895.1 Mastomys coucha
TAACAGTAATAATAATAATGATAATAATAATGATAATAATAATAATAATAATAATAATAATAATAATAAAGTGGGAGAGTGTCCCCTATTAGAAAACATCTTAAAATACATTGTTAATAATTTTAGATCTACAAGGGAAATATATGCTAGGGAAATTGGAATTGACCACAAATCATCATTAATTATAGTTTAAACAGTTAAATAATAAATTAACCCCCCAAATATAAAAAGGCTCAAAGGAACTTTTTTCTAAAAAGATATTTGCAGTGACTGGATATATATGGTATTCACAAACACCATGGGAAACCTCACTGAAATGGGTACAATATTTTTTCTTGAACAATCATTTTCTATTTAGATCTGAATGAGCATTTTATTAAAAGAAGAAAACAGACATGAAGGAATAATTGAATAACATAGGCACACTTAATGTATTTTTTTAAAAGAAAGTTAACATTTGGAAAAACAAAACATAATGCTTTTTTATGCATAATAGTGTGCCATGTTTGAAATGATGGACTTTAGATATTTAATAAGCTTTATTTGTTATTTTTGTTGTAATATTTCCAGGTTATTGTTACTTTCTTGATTTTTTTTTTTAATTTTACAACTTTACTCAGACTAGCTAAATAATCTTTACCTTGACAGCTTGTAGCTAAATTGTAAGCATCATTTTCTAGGCTAACAGATATTCCTCTTATTTTTCCCAAAGTACCTTAAAACAATGTTGCATTGAAAATTGGTAACAATTTCTTATTAAAATTAATAATTGTTAATCTTGAATGAAACATGATAGTGTTATTTTTTCTATTCATTATAATTATTCTATTCATTATAATTTTTATTCATTATAGTTATTTTTCATAACTCTTATTTATTTTGGGTAATCACCAAGATCAGAACTTTTTTTCATATGAGTCACTATTAAACAAATACTCTTAAAAAGCTGATTACTGAAATGCATATAAAAGAACAAGCCATGTAGAGATGAAGGGGAAAGACAAATGGAAAAGGGAGAAAGGAAAGTAGAATATAGAAGGAGAGGGAACTAATTCTAGTTCCTATTTAAAAAAGAAAAACAAAAATGAACTATGTAGAAAAAGTTCATGAAATGCTTTAATTATATACTCTACATCTCTGTAGGGTTACTGGTGAAAATGCTTTTGAAACATCTGCTAGTATTTTCCTATTAGGCATATGCCAACTCCATCATTTTATCTTATGTATCTCTATATATGTTGCTTATCCTCATACTCTTGCATTCTTTGAACAAAGTAATTATGAATGATGATGGGATCATATGTATAGCATCAAACATTCACAAACTTATTTCATGTTATGCACTGCTATCTGAAAAACTATGTACAACAAGTGATACATACATATTCTACATCTGTTCTTTAAGTTTATTTAGCACATTTCAGAATATTTTTCCCAGGTTTTTTTTAAGGCATTGATAAATATGCATAGTGTTGGGATCCAGGAGCTGCCTCACAAACCTCATGAACACCGATCTCAGTCAGACAGTAATAGTTTATAGAGAATGTGCCCCAGGAGTGATTGATCAAACCAATAGCCAAGATTTGAGAACTGAACATATAAATAATGTTTGTATTAAGTCTAAGAATATAAAAGCTTCTAAGATATGTTCAAGGGTTTAAAAAATGTTTCAACGTCTAAAAAAGATGTTTTATAAAGATTAGAGGATGTAAGTATAAGTTATTGAGATATAAAAATAAAATATATGAACAAAGAAAAGATGTTTCATATGTCTCCCATGTGCTATTGTTATTTAACATTGATCAGTGGAGTTCTGATAAGTTGATGGAACTGGATGCTTACAATTCAGTTACAAGCTCAAGAATTTAAATTCCCTTTGGTAGTATTCTGATTATAGACTTAAAAACATCTCCGTTCAATCTGTATATCTAGCTCTCTGGACTACATGTTTCATGTCTTTTAACCCAAACCTATATAGCTTTTACAAGGTCTGAATGGCATGAGTCTACTCTGTTGTCTTACACATACCTATTAACTGCTTTTTCCAAAATTCACATATGCTTCAGGGAATGCAGTGTCATAAGACTTATATCCACTTGCCATAGATCCAAGGGATCCAAATAAGTATGCAGCTTGTTCTTGAAAATGAGATTTTTCCCTTGGTCTTGAGATTCCCTACCTTACCCCATTATTACATAATTTTAACTTTTGTTCCTTAGTTTATAATTGTCTCAGCAGATTTTCACCTGGCTGAAAGACTCCATCCAGGGATCATCTATGGACTGCAAGCTGCTGAGCTCTGATTGCTGGAAGCTTATATGAACTGGTCTAGCTGATGTGACCGCTGCCTATCTTTCAGCTAGATCAGCTAACCATATGCTTCTGATAAGTACCCCATTTCCAAAACTTTGACTAACCTTTCAGCTTTACTGTGTGTTGGTGACAATGTCCTAACATCAGCAGGAAGTTGTTACAGATGAGAATACATTGTCCATTGTCCCATGTAACAGGCCACAATGCTAAGTTAAAAAGAATTCCCTTGGCATAAGGAATAGCTACCTATAATGCCAGTATAGTCCTATTCTTACCACATTAGTAGATAGGAACTGTCCATCCTGACAATCATGCTACCAAATACAGAGCCAATGATAATGTAAGAAAAAAAAAACTTTTGGGTAAAGATCATTCAACATGTCTTCAAAATTATGTTGAGATTCACCATTGCATAGGAGCAATGTATGGAGATAGAAGGCTAGATAAACAATGCTGTTTCTATACTAATCATTCTAAATTCCTTAGAGATACCTTAGGTAAAGACAAACAATGTCATTTTGATAATGGCCCTGATTGATCCCCTATGCTTCCTTCTGGATCTCATCTGTGGACCTTGCATAATTAATGCTCTAGTTTGTTTTGTTAAAAAGCACATTTTCACTGTCCAACTTATGATTCTTTGTACCCAATATGACTTCTCGGCTTCAGAAACTTTAGAGTCAAAGATTTGACTTTCAGGAACACCTCAAAAGTGGAAAATGTTAAGACCTGGGTAAAATGTTAAGGTCTAGGTAACTGTGACCTGACCATCCTGCCATTATAAGAAACTTGGTCATATGTTTCTGCTGTTACTAGGAAACATTCTAATGGCAAGTTGATTAAATATTCTGTTCTGTTCTGTGCCCTTGGTAACCAATCAGGATAAAAATCAGCAGAACTGCTTTATATAGTTGACATGAATCAACCACCCAGCAACAATTCCTGAACATGTATATAAGCTTATATGGTATTTGGTTTTATAAGCTGTCCCTGGGATGGACCCCAACATAAGATATAAGAAACTATCTAAAATAAGACTTCCATTTTGATTAGGGCTCAAGTAAAGGTTCAGTTTCCAAGACCTCCCTGGGAACTGACATCCTACTTGCCAGTAAGAGACATATATGTGGGTAACCGACATCCTGGTTAGCAAGTTAGGACATCAATGTTAGACAAAACAAGTTCCATCCTTGTAACAAGTTAGGACATCAATATTAGATGAGGCAAGTCCCCTGCTAGAGTTGAATACCCCAACCAAAGGGAACAGAATAAATGGACAGCAAAGACATGTTCCTAAGAAAATCCCCTATCCCTAAATCCTGATTGGTGGAATAGCTTGTCACAGATATTTGTAGATTCTAGGCTTTAAAAAAGCCTGTAGAATCTTAATTCAGAGTCACTGTTCAGTTCTTATATCTATACTGTGGTGCTGATTGATCAGTCCTGGGGTGTATGTTCAATAAACTATCCCTGTCTGACTGAGGTCTGAGTTCATATGGTTTGTAAGGTGATTTCTGGACCCTGACACATATGTTAAAAACAGTTTGTAATATGAAGTTGTCACCTTATTTAAATGACTTCTTGAATTGAATGTCACGAAGTTGTTTTACCAGATTAAGTATAAAATAAATAAATGTTGATTTTTAAAAAACTGAATGTTTTGACATATATTCAACTATATGAGTACAAAAAAATCATATATACATGTATCATTGCTACTTGCTACTAAAATGCTCCCATATAAAATATTATATATTATTAATATATATGGCATATATATATATGAATATGCATTATGTTAGAGGTCAGCAAAACTTAGTCCATGAATAATATCTAGCTCATCCTAATTTTGTGTTTGTAGGTGATAGTTTAGACTCAATAATGCTTACTTGATAATATATAACTATTTTCATGCAATAAAATTAGAGGTGAGATATTGTCATAAGATCATGTTGCCCATACAACCTTAAAATGGTAACTCTGCATCTTTGTAGATAAATGGACTTTTTTATGAGTATGTTGATCTGTGTTGAACTCATTCCTTGAAGCTGTCATAGTCTTATCACATTTTTACAAATCTGCCACATTACAGCCATTTCTCAGTTATATTGTGAATGACTATTTTTATTCAATTAGCTAAATGGTTCTAATTGGTATATCTTTTATTTAGTAAATAGACTTAGTTTTGTCAACCTAATCTCTCATTAAAAAGCTATAAATTTGAAAAATTTCCTTTCTACTTCAACGTTTTTGTTCAGTTTGCCTTTTCTAGGTCAATAAACCTATGAGAATAAAACTGTTGGTACTACTAAGGAAGTAGAATCAGGACAGTGAAAAAACATGTCTGCTGTCACACAAGTTCCCTTGCCTAATTTCTCTTATTACACTTTACTGTTTTTCTTCTCTTTTAAACTGTATCAAAAATATAAATATTTTCTCATTTTCAATATCTCTAAATTGGAACACAGTAAAAATAGTTTTAAAAACTGAAATTACTCCTCTTTACAGTATCTCTCAGTGTATGTGTTTTTATTTAATTTACATTACCACAGAACATTTTCATTTCAATGTTCTCTGTCTTTGTTTCTATTTTCATTTCTCAGAAGGACAGATAAATATATCCACACTGTCACCCTTACTCATTTATGCCCCCTATCATAATTTTATTTTCAAACTCTACTTTAATTCATAGCCTGAGATATGAGCAGCCTTCCTAGGAATCTGAGCTAAAGTTTTAGCAACTTTCTATTTCCTCTTATAGTCGTAGATTGGAAATACATTGTTTATTCACCTCAATCTTTGTTTCCTTATTAGTAAAACGAGAAGCATATTAACTGCTATTGAAGTTTTAGCAATGGAACATTTTTGTTGAATGATGTCTTTTACTATGGAAAATGCTTATATTCCATTAATTATTCATTTTATTCATATACTGAATCTAACTCTTTGTAATGTTTACTTTTCTAATTAGTAATATAATTTAGAATGTGCACTATATTCAAATCTTTTCAATTTTTCAGAGGAACTTCAATCTAGCAACATAGCTGCTCTGATCATATCCAAAGACCTTCTAAGATCTGTGTGATCCAGCTGGAATGCAGACACAACACTATATACTTTTAATCCCTCTGGCTGGAAAACAGACAAACCCTCAGTATACTACTTTAATCCCTAACATTACAGTCAGTTTCTAGAAGGAAGCATCCATGTTTGAAAGTGATACCTAATTGAGGGGCTGACAATATGATGAATCAGAGAAAGATTAGACAGTATGAGTCAAAGGTAGGATACACCCAACTCTTATGAAAACAGCTATTTCAAGAGCAGCACAGCATCAGTTTGGTCACACAGTTGGTAGTCAATGCAGTGAATGTGGTACAGTGGAGTTGGGTTGGTTCCTGATGAGGCAGTTGAAACCAGAGAAGGCAGAAGATTAGAACAAGTTGCCAGAATTAGTTTGAGGCCAAGCAGTGAGAGGCTGAGAGAAGCCAGATTCAGTCAGTCAGTTTAGAGAGGAGTTTTGATCCAGAACAGCTGAGCTGACCCAGCCAGCCAGAGTTCAGAAAGAAAGGGTGAGCTTATTCAGCAGTAAGCCACTGAGATGATAGTTGCATCAAGAGAATAAATGTTAGTTTTACACATTATATACTAAGTACATAAAATTTAGGGTTATTGTCTTATAAAGTGGTATAAAATAATTGAGTATATGCAAAACTTTTGGATTAGAATTAATTTTAGAATTGTAAGAAGAAATTCATAGCTTTCTATCACTATGACAAAATATCTGAGATAATTTTTAAAAATGAAGAAAAGTTTCTTTGGACTCTAAATGTTAGTGATTTTAGTTCATGGTGACCAGTCCATGTTGCTTTGAATTGTGGAAAAATGGTATTTCATAACAGGAACAGGTGGTAGAATAAACTTGTTCAACCCACGATGTCCAGAAAGCAGCTTGAAGAAGGAGTTCCCTTAAATGAAGTTATTCTAAGTTTATGCATTTAAAGTAAGATTATGTTATGTGAGCAAATAATTTCTATGTGGGACTTCATGACACAGACACATTTCTTCATTTGAATCATGTAGGAAAACAATTCTAAAGCAACAGTCTGTGATTGACAGCCATTGTTCACTCTATAACATCAGTATTCCACATATTAAATTATTCAAAATAGATAATTATGTTATCCTATTGTGAAAAACATTTGAGTGCAATTATAATATATGGATACACAAATGTATGTTATATGATGAAAACACATTGGTAAGAACTCTAGTAGTTACACACTTACACAGGAGAAGAGAAACATGAGTGAAGATAGATCATATTATAAACAGTAATTTTAATATTTAATTCAATTTTGTCAGTGAAACAGAAAAGAGAAGTAAAAGATAGTTATTCAAATTAAGGATCCTGTGTAATCTAACAATTTTTAATCTATATTTAGATTAAATATTAGCCACATGCTGCATGATTCTTAATATTTCTTTGGTCAGACTGTAATTTGAGCTATTTACTATCAGTCAGCTTTAACACACCACAGCTTTATATAGTGTAAGACTATTTCAAATGACATAAAAGCATAACTTGGTTTCTTTTAGGCAACAGTGTGTCCAAATTCTTTGTTTCTAGCTAAATGATGATTAATATATGCACTGTAATGGACTGTTAGGTGCTTCATTATCCTTAAGTTTAAGTAAGCATGCTTTTTTGACATCTCACCAGAGGAAAACTGGTACCTAAAATAAGGATATGAGTGGGTCCATAGGTCACAGATGAGACTGGATATAAAAGGCTTCAATCAATTCCTCAAAATGTCAAAACTGAGCCAGAGTGTAGTGGTACACACATTTAATCCCAGCACAAGGGAGGAGAAGGCAAGGAAATCTTAAGGAATTCTCTAGGCCAGCCTGGGCTACAGAGTAAGTTCTAGGACATCCATAGCTACACAGAGAAATCCTGTCTCATAAAAAATCAAACAAAAAATGTCAGAACTGAAACTACTTCTTATTTTTAGACAGTTAATTAAAACAACATACATTAGCTCTTTTTTTTCTCCTCTAATGGATTTATTCGTTTCTAAACAGAATATTCTAAAGCAGTTGTTCTCAACCTGTGGGTCAAATCCCCTTTGGGGACCAGATATCTACATTACAATTCAAAGAGTAACAACTATAGTTATGAAATAGCAATGAAATAATTTTATGGCTGGGGGTCACTACAACATGAGAAACTATATTATGGCATCAGAAAGTTTTGAGAACCACTGGCCTAAATGACAGATTGCTACACTCTAAATTAAATGCCAAAATATAGGGGATCACTCATCAACAATAAAGTATAAGCAACTTCCATCAAAATATTTATTAAAGATTTAATGAACTTATATTCACCCATAATTACATAATTCTTCATCATTTAATTACCTTTTAACAAGACATTCTTTCGTAAATTAAATATGCAGGACAAAATATTAAAAACTAATTGGTATTATGTTATAAATTTTAGACAATTTTAACCTTTTATTTACTATCTCAATCTATAAATATACTCATTAAACTGAAAGTTACTGAAAGTTTATTTTGTCTTTCAACTGTATTTTTTTAGTTTACTATTATTACTAAAAAGTACTCAAGTCTTTTTCAAAATGATTTTGAAATTTTTAAATGTTACCTGAAAAACAAAAATTTCATGTTGTGTTTTTATCACGGTAAAGGAACCCATACTCTGTTATTTTAAATTTTATCTTAGAGTTGCATACATGGTTAAAATATTTGTTATTTATACTCTCTTTCCCCTTCTCCCATGTCCCCTTCACTCCCTCTTAGGTTCGTGTGTGTGTGTGTGTGTGTGTGTGTGTGTGGGTGTGTGTGTGTGGTTATGAAACCTACTAAGCTCTGGGATGGTTTGTATTCTTGGACCAGGGAGTGGCACTATTAGGAGGTGTGACCATGTTGGAGTAGGTGTGGCCTTGTTGGAATAGGTGTGTCCATGTAGGCATGGGCTTTACTAGCCTTCTAGCTGCCTAGAAGCCAGTCTTCTCCTACCTGTCTTGAGAACATGAGGTGCAACTCTCAACTCCTCCAGCCCCATGCCTGCCTGGATGCTGCCATGCTCCCATCTTGATGATATTGCACTGAACCTCTGAAGCTGTAAGTCAGCCCCAGTCACATGTTGTTATTTATGAGTTGTCTTGGTCATGGTTTACAGCAGTAAAACTGTAACTAAAAGATTCCACATAGTGTTGCTCTTATGTATTTATGTTTAGAGCTGAAACTTGGGATTGTATTTCTAGAGTGGGCTTATCCCTGGTGAAAACTGAGTCTTCCTCTGAAAATCCCTTGATTGCCTATAGTTCCTTATCACTTAAGAGTGGGGACTTCTGAAAATTTTCCTATCTACATTGTCATGTTAACCAATGTTGTCATTATGCAGATCCTGTTTCCCTTCTTTCATTTTGTTCCCTAAGTCTTAAATGTAGATGTTGCATTTTAGATGTAAATTATGGCTGAGAGCTGCTTAGTCTATACATTTTGACTTTTAATTGATCTCTACAGAAGCTCCTTTCTATTGTAAAATAAAGTTTATTTCACTGGGGATGAGAGTGACACCTGTGAGTAGGAAGATAAATATTTAAAATATAGTTAAAATTAAACTGATTAAAGAAAAATGACAGTAGTAGGTTCTCCATGATCTATAATCTCTTCAACCATGAACATTTGTTGGTCACACATTTGAATCTTTTAGATGTGAATATGTAGTTTGAATTAACTTCAGAAGCCCAGAAGGTAGTAAGGGACCACAGATTGTCAAAGAGAAGAAGGTCCAGAGAGGAAAAAAAGTTGAAAATTTTGGTTTGTTTCTAACTGGGATGGAGAGTAAGGGGAATGCACAGGGAAAGGGAGAAAGGAAAGATAAATATCACAATGGATGTTTTTAAAAAACATAATATATATTACAAAACCCTAGTTGCCAGGAAATCTCCCTTTGTAATATTGGTTATTATTATTCAAGAAACTCCCTGAACAATATAAGCTATACTGTCCTTAAGTCAAAAGAATATTACCACCCCTTTTTAATAAGAACTCAAAATGACTAAGTCACATGTTTTTCATGTGACTTAATCAGGAAAAGAAAGTAAATCATTTCACTTGAATGAAATTATAGAGATATTGTTAAGTTTTATTTTATTTTTTTATTCACTTTACATCCTCCTTACTTCTCCCTCCCAGTCTCCTCTCACAATCCTTCCCCCATCCAAAATACTTTTAACATTCACAGCCACTACAATAATTTTAGAGACCAGTCATATAACAGGTCAGACTAAAGTCAATTTTGGGCTATGCTGTTTGAAGTTTTATCTGTTACCAACAATCTTTACAGAATGCCAACACATTTATATATACAATTCTATTTTTAAAAATAAGGACATCTCTGCATAGTATATAAAATGTATAACTCTGAAACAGTGAATGCTTGACCCTGATCTTGAAAAGAGAGCTAATGGGTAGACCAGCAGGGTTCTAAAGGAGATAATGGTGTCTTACTGGTAAGTCAAACTTAATGCTCTCCAGAGAGTCAGCAATTGATTTTCTGCTCACCAGTGAGGTCCCTTTTCTCACTGGGAGTAAATATAGGAAGAGAGAAGATGGAGTGTTCAATTTTTGAAACATTATTAATGCTTCAAGTTTGAATGCCCAGAAAAAAAAGTATAGTATCCAGCTGCCCTCATAGTGAACTCTGTCTCCAGGATACATCTAATGCTAGGATTTATATCTGATGAATATTCTACAACATAGAAGATCACATACTGTGTTTAGATGGCCCACCTTCACAGAGTAAAGCATTGTTTACTTGGAAAAATACAGTTGTGTTTATCTACCACAAAAGCACAATATTGGCTTCTCTGGAACTTTCAAGCAAAAACTGTGTGTGTGTGTGTCTCTGTGTGTGTGTACATGTATGTGAACGTATACATGTAAGTATATGTATACATGTATCTGCACATGTATGTGTATGTATATGTATAAACTCCAGGCAAAAAAAGCCACTGTCATGAAAGCTAGACTATATTTCTACTTTTGGAATCAATTCCAATTACCAATAATTTTGTTGTGACATTTTTCTTGTTCACTAGTACGTGTAGTTCATACTATTACATATATATGTATATATAAGCATATATACATATATAAATATTGTATATTTCAATCTATTTTTGAAATCCTTGAAAGCATTTCATTTACCAATTAAAAGAAGAAATGAAGAAATGTAGATAAATTACAGCCATTTACTCATCTCATTATGTTGGCCTTATTCAGGTGCTGCTCATTATAATCCTGGCCAGGTAAATATGTGCATACATACATTTTTTCCAAAGTAGTTAACCTTCATTTTAAAATATACTAATTTCCTAGATCAGTCTAATAAGTCTTAAATAAGTCCTGAATTCTTCCTTCTTTATATGCATGTCATATGTTAAAAATTCTAAAATGGTAAAAACAAAAACAAAAAACAAGCAAACAAACAAAAACCCTTCTTTATTCACTGGGTTTGTCTGTGGAACTTACTTTTGTCAGTGGCATATCAGCAAAGATGTCACAATGAAGTAGATTAAAAAGTACTTTTATAATATTGTGCATAATACTTTGTATCCCTCATTCTCTTGTTGCTTCTAGGAACCCTTTTGCCAGCAAGAGAGTGAAGCTTAACTAGGTTTTTAAATGTGAATAATTACAAAAGAAGGAAATTTCATGTTAGCTGAGTTCCTAGACATTAGAATGAGGCCAAATGATTTCATCTATAGCATAGTTAACCCTACCTAGCTGAGTTTAGCTTAAGTGATAGTGTCATACAAATGTAAGCAAATGAATGCTTATTATATAAATCACTATATTTAGTGTGATTATATTTACTTGTTCCATAACAAACACTAAATGATATAATTTCCTTGGTTTAGTCAGAGCTAAAGGACATAAAGGAATAGAATTCATTTATGAGTTCATAATCCAAACACAGAGTGTATACTTTCCTATGCTCTGTGTGGTTTGAGAATTTACCATTTGGATTTTGATCAAAGTCAGAATCACAAAAAAAATAGTTTCCAAGCTCCAAAAAGCCACCAAACACAAGAACACCAAAACAACAACCAAACATAGCTAAAAAACCTCCCATCTTAATTATGATGTGCATTTGTAAGGGATAAAACGTTTTATAACAGAAAAGAATAGACCACACATATGTTTATTTTTCCATATATGTATATGTTCAGATATATATGTATATATACATATATACTGCAGCAGTTTGTGTATGCTTGACCCAGTGAATGGCACTATTAGTAAGTGTGCCCTTGGTGGAATATGTGTGGACTTGTTAGATAAAGTGTCACTGTAGGGGTAGGTTTTGAGTTTCCTTCTGCTGGCTGAGGGTGCCAATCTTCTCTTGTCTGCCTTCAGATCAAGATGTAGAAATCTGGGCTTCTGATATAGCTAACTGTCTTCTGAGAGTCTCTGCCAGAGCCTGACAAATACAGGGGCAGATACATGCAGCCAACCATTGGATTGAGCACAGGGGTCCCCAGTGGAGGAGTTAGAGAAAGGACTGACAGAGCTGAAGGGGTTTGCAACCCATAGGAAGAATAACAATATTAACCAACTAGACCCCCCCAGAGCTCCCAAGGACTAAACCACAAACCAAAGAGTACACATGGAGGGATCCATGGCTCCAGCTGCATATGTATGTAGCAGAGGATGGCCTTGTTGGACATCAATGGGAGGGGAAGCCTCAATAGGGAAGTCCTACGAAGGCTCAATGGATGCCCCAGTGTAAGGGAATGCCAGGACAGGGAAGTAGGAGTCGGTAGGTGGGTGGAGAAGCACACTCTTAGAAGCAGGAGGAGGGAAGATGAGATAGAGTGTTTCCAAAGGGGAAACCTGGGAAAGGGGATAACATTTGAAATGTAAATGAATAAAATATACAAATTACAAAAAAAAAAAGAAATCTTGGCTTCTTCTCCAGTGTTGTATGCCTGGATGTTGCCATGCTTACCGCCATGACAAGTGTACTGGCTGGTTTTGTGTGTCAACTTGACACAGGCTGGAGTTATCACAGAGAAGGGAGCTTCAGTTGGGGAAGTGCCTCCATGAGATCCAGCTGTGGGTCATTTTCTCAATTAGTGATCAAAGTGGGTAGGGCCCCTTGTGGGTGGTGCCATTCCTGGGCTGGAAGTCTTGGGTTCTATAAGAGAGCAGGCTGAGCAAGCCAGGAGAAACAAGCCAGTAAATAACATCCCTCTATGGCCTCTGCGTCAGCTCCTGCTTCCTAACCTGCTTAAGTTCCAGTCCTGACTTCCCTTGTGATAACAGCAATGTGGAAGTGTAAGCTCAATAAACCCTTTCCTCCCCAACTTGCTTCTTGGTCATGATGTTTGTGCAGGAATAGAAACACTGACTAAGACAACAAGGTGCTGAACCTCTGAACCTGTAAGCCAGCCCCAATTAAATGTTTTCCATTATAAGAGCTTGGCCATGGTGCCTCTTCTCACCAATGGAAACCCTAACTAAAACAGATGTTGCTACCAGGGACTGAGATATTGCTTTGATAGGCCTGAGCATGCTTTTAATTGGAGAAATTGGGACTTTGGAACTTTGGATTTGGAAACCAGTGCAAGGTTTAACTGGCTTTTATTGAGCTTTCATAGTAGGATATGGAAGACATTGGTTCTGAGGGAGATTTGAGCTCTGGGCGTCCCGCTAAAGATGTTTCAGAGAAGGATGTTAGTTTGTGGCCTAGAAATTGTGTGGTATTTTGGTAAAGAATGTGCCTGGATTTTGCCCTTGTCTGAAGAGTCTGCCTGAGGCTAAGTCTAAGGTGAAAAGAATCAAATTAATTGCACAAAAAAAGGAATCTCAGAAAAGCCTAGCAGACTTTGTCCTCTGGTTTACTCTTATGAAGAGTGTTTTATTTTTATCAAGAGTAGCAAACTCAGAAAGGAAAAGTACAAAATGTTTGGTGTAAGTAATAGAGGGGAACTAGGAAATGAAATGGAGCTAAATTTTGTGTTCAAGGACATAAGCAGATTAAGGAATTCATGATCTCAGGGCAAGAGCCTACCCAGCTAAGCCTAATGTTTTTGTTTGCAGTTGAACAAAGAATAGTTATATTATGTTAGGTATTATTATAAACTGGTTATTGTTTTCATTTGGACATTTAATCTGGGATGAACTACAATCCAGAAATGGAGGGCACCTGTGATCCAGGTATCTGTAAAAGAAATTGTGACTTTTTTTGAAACTTAGAATATAATAGAAATGTATATTTTATTTTACTCAAAAAAATGTTAAAATGAGTATTTTCAATTTCAAAATCCTTTTTGTACTATGAAATAAACAGAATGCAAAAAAACATTAGGTAAATAAGATCAATATACTAATTGTTGAACATTATATTTGTAGATATTTTACTCAGAACAAAATATCGGAATGAATACAACTTAAGCAATGGATTGTTTCTTTTGGCTCAGTTTCTGATAGTCTCAGTCCAAGGTGGCAATGAAAGCATGGCAGATCAGCTCATCACATGTGTGTGTCAGTTGGGGGAGGGAGCAGAAGTTGTTTATCAGAAAGATCTGAAAGCAAGTAGCAAGGCTAAAAGCAAGGCCTTCAAAGACCCACCCCAAAGTGTTATACTTCTTCCAACTTGCTCTTACCACATACTGGTTCTACTACCTCCTAAATTGGTACTACAAAGTACAAAACTAGTGTTCAAAATGCAAGCTTATGGGGAACATAATAGTTATTTACCAAACAACTTCAACCTATAGCTATTCTATAGATTAATAAAATCAGGTTCCCTCTTGGTTGGTCTTTTCCACTTGATGGGATTTAGAAACATATTTTTGGTATGTCCATGACAGCCTTTCACTATAATTAACTGAAGGGAGCAGACATGATTTCTAAGAGTATAGCAAGTTCTAAAGGGTTCCACAGTTATAAAGAGCTCTGAGGAGAAAATTGCCTGCCTGCCTTTGTGTATCCTTTCTGAGTGAATGTACTATTGCTACTATTGATATTAGGCTATAGTTTCTTTGGCCTTCCATCACAGAAGCAATACCAGCAATGACCCAGTGAAATTCCAGACTCCTAAAATTGAACTGTGACTTGTGGGGTACACAGCTTCATTGACTGGTTAGCTACAGAATTTCCTGCCTTAGCAGTAAGCAGGAAGTCATTGTTAACACTACTTATTCTCTCTGATGTAAGACAAGCTAGTAAGTCCTCTTTTATAATACATATTTTCTATTTGTTCTGTTTCAATAGACTTGCCTAGTACAGATTCTAATCTGTTTCACTAGGAATATGTAAGTTATTAATATTTGGGAAACACTTGAACATGATCTCCATGCATTACTTTGGAACTTGCTTCTAAGTTAAAATGTATTTTGAATAAGGAAATTAAAACACAATAAAACCCAGAATAAGGATTTTATTCTTAAAAAGATGCTTATTTATCTTAAATTATTCCCATGAAAAATCTTACTGATATGACAGAAACCATACAAGAGAGTTTTCTACTTTCACTCTAAAATAATGAGGTGCCATCAGCTAACTAAAATATGAAAAATTTGAAGACAAGAGTAAGCAGGTAGGATCACTTTTCTAAGTTATCAGAGCTGAGAAAATATCTATTCCAAAATGGAGAGGGAGAAGTCTATTGCCCAGAGAATAGCTCTTCATCCTAACCAGATCTCTAGAGACCTACCCAGACTAGCATTAATGAGTGCAGGAGCACCATATTGAAACAGGAATCATTTCAATTCATGACTTGGGGATTCTCAAAAATATTTCCATATCCTAGTTTGCACAATGATAACATTTCTGTGAAATGTGAAAAATGAAGCAGCAGGAATGATAAATATTTGTACTATTCATTTTACAACATATCAATAGCTATAATATTTGCAAGCAAGATGATGTTTTATAGGAGATTATAATACTATAGACCAAGAGTACAGAGTTCATTCCATGCCCATTTAAGCATTACTGATCTTGGCTTTCTAAGACATTCTCTTGAACTTCTAATACACTTCCAGGAACAGTACTGTAATGCTGAGGTCAAATAAAATATCTACTGAGAACCATGTGTCACTTATTCTGAATGAGTATTAGACTGAGAATTTGAAACAGATTAACTTAATGGAATTTATATGCCTTGGTCACAAATTTTGAATACTAACGTATTTTTTTCTGATTTTGACACAGAATAAGAACTAAAAATTTGAGTTGAGAAACAATTGATGTCAAAATGATAATGATTATGATTTAGATGCCAGAATTAACTAATAGGTAAATGAAGAAACAATAGATTATTTGGATTACTTAAATAGAGGAATAGGAAACAAGATGTGAAATTGGGTAGGGTAAATGGTAAAGAAACATGAATAATTCAGTGCTGGATTCTAGAAATTAGATGGACATATTTGTTGAGTTCTTTGGAAGATGGAGCAGTGCTGGATTCCTGTTAAAATTTAAATGCAAAAGGAAAGAGGAGGCAAGTGGGCAAAGAAGAAAGATGAGAAGTCAAATAGCAATAGGCATGTTCTGACTCATTTCCTTCATTGATTTTCTCACAGAAATTTATTCCTTTTATTTGACAAGTACTGGGAAACTCTAATTGAATTCTAATTTAGCTACTTTTATTTTGTTCTCATAATTGTGCCTCAAATGTCATTCACATGAATGCTTGCAAACACAAATAATTTTTAACATAGCTTTTAATTTTTCTTGATCTTGACCTTAGGAAACTATTAATGAGCAAGTACCTCTCTCCTAGAAAATTGGTTTTATTTTAACAAGTCTGACAAGATGTGATTGAAAAATCATCCTTTTGTGTGAAACAGAGTATTAGTATGTGGGTGGCCTCAGATCAATCTTTGGGGAACAAGTATCTATATAATTAAAATCAAAATATCAACCACAAATAAATTAGCACCTTGAATGCACTGTGAATAAACTTTCATGTTATTATATGCAGACAGAACAGCTCTCTTTGACCCCATGAATAAAATTGAATATTGGATGCTAGCTCCCTATTCTGAATTTTAAGTCAAAATTATATTCACAATGTTATTTCTTTCTGTATTTTAAATGGTTATTGTACCTCTTCCAGTGAAGTCCAATTTGTGAGCTGACAAATCAAAGAGAAGTGTTATCTAATAAGGTTCTATGATAATTATATAATATGTGTACCAAATAATTCATATAATACTAATTCATAAATATTTTTTCAAGGTTTGTGTTTGTAACAAACACAAGTATTAGATCATTGTTGGAGAAATTTAATCCAGAAATATGGCTACACTGTTCACTTCCAAAATCCTTTCTAGGTGGTGTGATCTGGCTTGAATGTAGAGATGCTCTTAGTACAAACATTTTATTCATCTGGTTGAAATCCTTTAGTACAACCCTTTAATCCCAAGTAATATCAGCTAACCAAGAGGCAGACAAAGTGACAAATAAGAGAATGATTTGACAGAATGAATCAGAGTTAGGATATGCTCAACTCTCAGGAGAAAAGCTATTTAAGAGCAGTGCAAGGTGAGTGAAATGTCTTCAGTTTGTCAATGATGTGGAGTTGAGAGTGTTGGGAGTCACTGCAGTGAGTGCAGAGCAGTGGAGTTGAGATCATTTGTGAGTTCATTCAGTTTAGTGCAGGTCAGCAGAGGCAGTTGAAGTCAGAGAATAGGGATTGAGAATATTAGAACAAATTACCAGAGTTAGTTTGAGGCCAAGCAGAGCAATTCAGTCAGAAGCTGAGAGAAGCCAGATTGAATCACTCACCATGGAGAGGAACAGTTTGAACCAGATCAGCTGAGCTGACCCAGCCAGCCAGAGTTTAGAAAGAACTAGAAGGGTGAAGTTAATCAGCAGTAAACCATTGAGATGACAACTGCATCAAGAGAATAAAGGTTAATTTTATAGATCATATTTACTCTCACTATATGCATATCAAAATAATTTGATAAAATATGGTCTTACAAAAAGATTACTAAAAACACCCTTCCAACACAGTATCTCCTTATAGATTAAGACAAATGAATTAGAATCTAGTCTGGGTTTTAAAATAGATTGACTTTGATATACTATGACTTTCATTGCAAATACATTTTCATTAGTGTATTAAAAGCATCTATTTATAATAAAATGTAATCTTAATTCATATTAAAGAATATAACATCCTTTATAATTTTAGATCTTTGAAATTTTGAACTGGAGAGTTAGTTCATCTTCATTTACCCTAGAACTCTCTCTCTCTCTCTCTCTCTCTGTCTCTCTCTCTCTGTCTTTTGAATGAGGATTGAAATCAGGTTTTTATGCACAGTGCATAAATTCTTTGCTACTAAGATGTATTCTCAATTGTCTCCTGTTGGAATAGGAAAAATATACTACATCCAGGGATTGAGCTTTGGACTTGTCTTGAGTGGAAATTACAGCATGTATTTTAGAGGCATTCCAACACTTTACCCTCTCTTCTGGAGCTAAATCTTTCACCATGGATCTGAAAATTAATTAATATATCAAAATAGATTTTAGTCTAATCAAAGACAGGTAATACAAAAAAATCAGTAAAACACTAACAAAGCATCATCCAGATGATTTGAAAGGAAGTCAAACTTTAGACACTTCACTATCAAATAAGTGACTGTTATCATAGTCTTTGTGATTTTTGTTATATAGCATTATTATTGTAGTCTACCTAATGAAGTTCTACAAAGGTTACTTAAGTTCTGTTGCTTGACTTTTTCATGGAAATTTGAATAGTATTGGTAAATGTGGGAAAAGGAATAAGTATAACAACATGGTATGTCTAAAAAGTGGAACTAACACCTATTACAAAAATGGTCTGCTCTATCCAGGGCTAAAATCTTCAGGGATTACACATTCAAATCTTATAACTTGACATATCATAAATCAATAACATTCAACCATCATTTATAGAGTAATATGACCAAACAGTAATACATTTGGTTTGGGGTATATTTTGTTTGCTGAAACATAGTTGTGATAACTAGTTTTAACTGATAACTTGAGACAAATTAGAAGCACTGGGGAAGAAAGTCTCAACTGTGAGTTCCTCTAGCTCAGTCCTGTGGATGTTTCTGTGGGAGATGATCAGGCATGAGATCCTAAAGGATAGAAAAGTGGAGAAAGTGAACTGTGCATTTCTGGCATGCAGCATGTATTAACTCATCCCATTTTGCTTCCTGACTACTGTCTTGAACTGGGGCTGCTGTGACTTATAACCTGGGATTCTGAGCTGAAATCAACATTTTCTCCCCTAAGTTGCTTTTGCAAATCATTTTACCACAGTGACCTGGAAAAATAAAACAAAGACAGTGCCAGATAAATATTTCTTGGTTTTTATAACACACTTCAACACCCTCAAAGTAACTGAAATCAAGCAAAGTACAAACTACATACATAATTTTAAATACTATGAATGATAATATAATCTACATTTTGAATCTTTCTTGGGACCTCAAAGAATAATCTATATGCTTCCTACTTTTAGATCTCATTAATTCAGTGCTTTCACTTTATTCTGAAACATTTAAATTTTATTTTCAAAGGGTTTTAGTTGTCATTGTTTTCAGAACTAAGAAGTTAGGTCATCTGAGAAGGTGGCTTTTTTCAGTCAATCTAGAAGAAGCAGAGATTCTCTTGCCATCACTGTCAGACTTCTGTCTGTTGGACAAGTAAAGAGAAAGTGATTATGGGAACAATTATGACATAGTTATGACTGTTTGTATTTTTTTTCAGGAATCCTCACAACTTTGGCAAATACTGATTTGGCCATACTCTTGGCTAAATACTTGACAACTCAGGAATCAAGTTTCTACTAAGTGAAATCAAAGATACCATTGAAAAATCTGCAAAATATACCAGTAGGAGAATTCCTAAGAAAATTGCAGGCTTACTTTGTAATAAAAAGTAATAAATTTCTAGCAAAGCTCAACATTTAAAAAATAAACAATATAAGCAAAATCTACAATATAATCTTCATATAATCTTCCTTCTCCCCATTCCTCTATACTGTTTTAATTGGTTTCACTTATTTTATTCTTTTTCTTCCAGATTGGTAAAGTTTCATTAAGATGCATTTAATTTAATGAAAATGAGTGCAGTGGAGTTCATGGAATTGCTACATGTGTTTAGGTTACCCGAAACAATATATTATGTAAATGTATCTTCAATGAGAAATTACATATTTCCCCTAATGAAATTCAGGTCAATAAAGGTGGTAAATAAGCATTACTATTTTCCCTTTTCTGAACATTTTAGATATTAGACTTGAAAAATTAAAATTTCCTTTCCATTAGTGAGGAGAGCCGTTTTCACCTGCACCCTGAGAGCGAAACAAGCCCTCATTTGGCTAAGCTTGCTGCCATTGGTTGCTTCAACATCTGGTGACCTATCCGCTTTTGCCCTTTTGCCACATGGCCCATTGGGATTGGCTAAGCTTGGGAGTACTCAACGGCCGAGGGTGGGCTGGAAGGCGGAGCTTAAGTAACGGCTCCAGAGAGGGTAACAAAAGTAACCATGGGTGCTTTGCAATCAATTTTTCTGGCTCTCCAAGAGCTGTTATTGTCAAACTCAATTTCTCTGACTCTTCAAGAGGTGTTAAGACCTGTGTGGAAGCTCGTTAGGAGTTGTTTGGAAGATCAGCACTGTTGTAAGGCCATGGAAGAGGGGAAAGCCACAGCATTCTCCTTTCAGGATTCCCCTCAACAGCTGCCTTCAGCACGCAGCCCTATGCAGGGGTGGCGGAATTCAGCTTGGGAGATACTAGCCACCTGTTTCTGATTAATGTTAACCCTGGCAGCAGCTTGGTATCCCTGGGAAGGCCAAGACCTAAAGAAAGCAGTGGCAGAGGATGGCCCTCATCCACCCTGTGTAGAGACCATCCTTGAGGGCTTTGCCCACCAGGATGTCACCCTCAGAGATTGGAAGGAAATGGTCAAGGCTGTGTTCCCCTCACCCATGTTCCTTAAATGGATGGCCTTTTACCAGGAGGAGTGTGGAGTGCAGGAAGAACAGAACCAACATTTTATCTTTAGGGGAAGAAATGTTTCAATTAGACTGTTTAGAACAGATCCTCAGTCTATAGTTACTCCCCTCAGGATGGTTAATTTTACCTGACTACAAACAAACAATAAGCATATAGCCCTGGCCCTTGAAGAATTCTTGGGTGAGATTAACTGTCATTTTGGTCCCCATAGATGGATGAGCTCATTTTCTAGGTTGGAGTGGAAGCCTCCCAGGCTCTTTTTATCTAAACCTGATCCTAATTCTCGCACAGTCTTTACTGATGGTGGGCGACTGGGATCCTTAGTGGTCGTCTATCTTTCTTTTGGGAAAAATGATGAACCTGGACCTGTTAGTTCTAAGGTGTATGAGATAGAGGGGTCAGGCCAATTTAAAGAGCTCTTTGCTGTAGTGATAGCATTGGATTCCATCCCTAATATGTTTAATTTGTTTTCAGATAGTTTATATGTGGTTAACTTATTGCCCAATTTTCCTGAAGCCCATATTAGGCTAGATTCTAATCCAATATCCCCTTTGATGATTCAAGCATGTACCCTCCTTAGACAAAGACAAAACCCTATTTATATTCAACATCTCAGAGGTCACCAAAATCTCCTAGGCTTTTTGTCAAAGGGAAACAGCCTGGCTGACCAGATGGCATCAGGACTCCAATGTCACACTGTCTCAGAGGCCACCCAGTTTCACTTCTTGACCCATACTAACTGGAGGGGCATCCGTTGTAGGTTCCCCCATATACCAGTCAAAGATCTTAAAAAGATTATCCATACATGCAAGTCTTGCCAACTTTTCCTCCAGGTGCCTCCCCTCCAGACTTTGGGCAGCAACCCCCGTGGACTTCAACCCAACCATTTATGGCAGATAGATGTTACTCATCATTCTTCTTTTAGAAAGCTTAAATATGTTTTTTGTATCTGTTGATACCTTTTCTCATGACTGCTGGGCTAAATGAGTCAGGTGGAGAGACCCACAGACAGGAGCTTGGAGAGGGCCATACCCGCTCTTGGCAGCTAGAAGAGGGTTTGGCTGTGTTTTCCCCAAAAATGAGAAAAGACCAATCTGGATACCAGCCAGAGATATAAAATACTTGCCCCAACAGGGGGATGATGATATTAATCACTCCATGGAAATTTCCAGCCCTGAGAGCCCTCCTTATGCTTCCTTCCCAGAGTCATCAAGAAAAAAGAATGAAGATTCCCCCTGTCATGGACAATGAAGATCCTGCAAAAGATTGATGGGGGGATTAGACGATCCAAGAAGACTTAGAGAAGAGGAGGAGAGAGTTTCAAGATTATTGTCCCATATTCTGTTCATCAGGTTAAAGTTTTGTGTGGTACCATTGATGATTGGGCCATCCTTCAGTGTGGGTTTGCAGGATTAATAGAAAATCATTATCCCAAGCATCCTTTATTATCCTTCTATAGAGAGCATCCTGTGATCTTTCCAAAGATTACGTCAGCTGCCCCTATAACTTGGGCCCCAAATGTGTTTAAATTTGGATGTAGATGGCCTTTCTGCTGAGGATCATCATCAGTGCAGCAGATGTTCCTTGAAGGGATTTGTGAAGTGGAAGGATATTCTGACAGGTTCATGGCATGGCCCAGATCCGGTAATGATGTGGGCGAGAGGCTCTGTTTGTGTGTTTCCACAGGACTACCGAGATCCCATTTGGGTCCCTGATTGATTGACACAGAAGTGTTCCACGCAGAATGGAGATATCATGCCCAAGAGCCCTGTGCACCCTTCATCTTCTGTTCCTGGTGGAAAGCCAAGCGGAGCTGAGATGGAGGATTCTGATACAACATAATGCTCGAGTGTTCCCTCACTTTTTTAGTACCAATAGAAGTTTAGATGTTCCATTTTTGCCTTTAGATTGGTTGGTCTCCCATTGCTGGTCTGCCTTGTGGGCCTGTGGTATATATGCAGGATCGGGTTCACTCAGAGAAGGAATGCAGCCATGATTGTGCAAGCATTTACGGCCATTGAGGCAGGACAGTCTCCCCAGGCATGGCTGGCAGTCATGCAAAAATGATTGTCACGTTCAGGCTGTAAGGCGAAGCACTGCACTCCAGGTAAGCTTCTAGTGGGCCCTGAAAACAGCACGTCTGATTGCATGCGGGTTGGTACCCCAGACCCCGCCTCTGAGAAAAAGGTATAGGACGGGTCTGGTACTCTTTGGGTGGATGACAGTACAATGTCCCTGTTTCCAGCATCAGAGATCAGACCTCTACTCTTGCCTGTTTCGTTTAAAAACTAAAAGGGGGAACTGTGGAGAGCCATTTTCAGCTGCGCCCCGAGAGGGAAACAGGTCTTCATTTGGCTAAGCTTGCTGCCATTGGTTGCTTCCACATCTGGTGACCTATCCACTTTTGCCATGTGGCCCATTGGGATTGGCTAAGCTTGGGAGTACTCAAAGGCTGAGGGTGGGCTGGAAGGCGGAGCTTACGCAATGGCTTGAGAGACTCAGGAGCGGAGAAGAGAGAAGGCAGAGGCAGGAAGGCAGGAGAATCAGGCAGGAGGAGCAGGAGGGAGAAGCAGGAGGAGAAACATTGTTAAAAAAGAGGTTCCTGAATAAACTGCTAAAATGAAGAGCTCGGGTTGCATCTTTCTTGCCTGCTGGAAGGCAGACGTGACACATTAGCATATAAATCTATGAGTACAATTATTTTGAAACTACATTTGTAAATTTAACAAAGATGGGGCATCAGAAGTTGAAATATTCTGCCATAAACAATGACTTACCTCAAGACCAACTCTTGCCCAAAAACCCAAAAAATGCTCCACCAATCCACAAAACCACTTACTCAACTATTTTCACAGCAGCTTTATCCATAATAACCAGAAACTGGAAATAACCTAGATATCCTTCAACTGAAGAAAGGATAAAGAAAATGTCGTATGTCTACACAATGGGATAATATTCAGATATTAAATACAAAGACTTCATGAATTTTGTAGGCAAATGGATGGATCTTGAGACTATCATCCTAAGGTAACCCAGACCCAAAAGGACATTCATAGTATGTACTCATAAGTAGATATTAGCCATAAAAATACAGAATTCCCATGCTATACTCCACAGACCCAAAGAAACTAAACAAGAAGGAAGGCCCAAGTGAAGAAGCTTGAATCTCACTGAGAAGGAAGGATAAAATAGCCATAAGAGGTAGATGAAGGGAGGGAACTGGGAGGGAGAGGGCATGGAGAGGCAAATAGGTGGGTTCAGGATCATATGGCAGGAGGGGAAAGAGAGATGGCCAGATAATCATGAGAATGAATAGAAATCTTCAATTCACCTGGGTGCAGAGGTAGAGATAATCTTCAGGATAAGACAGATACTTGAGATAAAGGAAGTGTCCAAAAATCAATGGGGTGACCTTAGATATGACTCCCAGCATTACGAATATGGAACCTGAAGAGGCTACCTCCTGTAGCCAGGCAGGAACCCCAAAGGAGCCATAGGAACACCAATCAACTCACAAAACTTTGAACCCCAAATTTATCCTGTCTAAAAGAAATGCAGGCATAGGATAGAGCAAGGTTGGAGGAAATGGCCAAACTATAACTGTCCCAATTTGAGGCCCATCCCATGGGAAGTACTGATCCCTGACACTATATTTTTTTTCAGAGCTGAGGAGGGAACCCAGGGCCTAGTGCTTGCTAGGCAAGTGCTTTACCACTGAGCTAAATCCCAACCCCAATCCCTGACACTATTAATGATACCTTGTTATGCTTACAGACAGGAGCATAGCAGGGCTTCATTCTGTAGTTGACTCAGATGGATGAAGACACCCGCAGTCAAACAGGGAATGGAGTTTGGACACTCATATGGAGGAATAGAAGGAAGGATTTCAGGCCCCTAAAAGGATAGGAACTCCACAGGAAGACCAACAGAGAGACCCTTGGGGCTGTAAGAGTCTGAATCACCAAACAAACAACAAAAACTGCCTCTACCTAGGCCTCCCAGCACATTTGTAGCAGATTTGCAGCTTGGTCTTCATGTGAGTCCTGAACAATTATATCAGGAGATATCTCTACAGCTATTGCTGTATGTGGGATATATACTTCTAGCTCAGTTGCCTTGTTTGGTCTTAGAGAGGAAGTGCATAGCTTATCAGAGACTTGAAATGCCCTGTCCCCTGAGAGGAGAAGGAGATGGAGGAAGGAGAATGATTGTGGGAGGGGTGACCAGGAGAGGGGCAGTGAATAGGATATAAAGTGAATAAGTAATAAAAAATAAAACAAAACAAATATACAAACAAACTGGGGGTAAAAAATAATGACTTAGATAAGATCTGAGTTTGTTAAAATAATTTTCATTCAAAAATGCACTACAGAAATATCTTTAATTGCTTGTACTGTGTATTTACACAGAATACTATAAAATAACTGTTTAACTAATTTTTATTTAAACAATACCACTCCTAAAATTATGGATGTATATGTAAGTGGAGAATTTAAAAACAAATATATGAAAAAAAAGATGAAATACTGCTTTATGCTCATTAGGATGGTTACAACAATAATAACTAATAAAACAAAGCAGTTTTGGTGACGATGTGAAAAACCAAATTTTTTTTATTAGATATTTTCTTTATTTACATGTAAATTTCTCCTTTCCCAGTTTCCCCTCCAAAAAACGAAGAAACAAACAAAAACAACAAAAACAAACCCCTGCTGCCTCCCCCCTCCCCATGCCTGCCACCCCGCCCTCTCCCACTTATTGGCCCTGGCATTCCCCTACACTGGGGCACAGAACCTTCAAAGGGCCGAGGTCCTCACCTCCTATTGATGATCGAATTTGCAATCCTCTACTATACACATGCTGCCAGAACAATCAGACCCCTCCATGTGCAGTCCTTGGTTGGTGGGAAAAACCAAATTTTTATGTTGTATAAACAAATGGTAATGTTTGAATGTAGAAATAGTACCTATGTTATGGAAAATATGCAGACATTTACTCAAGAAAGTAAAGAGGTCTTATTGCTATAGTAAATATACTAAGTACATACTTGAGTAAATTAAAAATAGTTTATGCAAAAAGATAAGCAAATTTTTATAGCAGCATTATTCATAGTAACCCCTAATAGAAATAACTAATATTTTCATGTACTGAACAGATAAATCTAAAGGGGTATGTACAACTTTAAAAGGAATATTGTATAGTAACAGAAAGGAACAGAGCTCTTAAACATACTACAGGTTAGAGAGGACATTGAAAACTAGCTGATGAATGAATCTATTACTGAGGACCACAAACTGTATGATTGTACACATGTGAAATGGCCAGATGAGTCAAAACTAAAATGTAGATTACCTGGTGCCAAGAAATTGAAGAATGTAAGGGGGAAAGGGGAACTTTTAAGATTTCCTTCTTACTTAATGAAAATGTCCTGGGCATGGTTACACATTATTATGGATATAATAAATTTCACCAAATTTTACAAATTAAGTTATAATTATAAACTTCATGTTGTAAGTAATCTGTTTGACATTTTTAAAAACAATTGTAAATCTCAAGTATAAGTTGAAATAATAATGAATGATTTAAAGGTAAATTAAGGTTTACCCAATGCTGGTCAATGAAATCAATGTTTCTGAAAAATAAAAAACAGAAAACAGAAAAGAAACAAACAAACAAAAAAAAACACCCCACCAAATACAAAATATAATAGTTAATCTCTATTTTTCTTGTATAGATTATTACATCCAAAATATTAGGAAATGATATTTTATATTAACAAAGAATTAAAATGTATCAGTAAAAGTCTGTGAGCCACACATGACATAAAGTTTCAACTGTGAAAAAGATGATTGCTTCACATTTAAAAGCCTCAAAAACATTTGGAATGAACCAGACTGAAATACAGCAACACGCATATTACTAGTCTGTATTCAGATCCTCTTTGCTATCTCTTTGATTTTAACCTTTTATTAAAATCTTTCTCTTTTTTATTCCTTCTTTGTGATTTTCTTCAACAGAGTCTCCCTGTCCAGCGTAATTTGGCCTTGAACTTTTTTCTCTCTCCTTACCCTCTTAGTGGCATGCAACCATATTTGCTTTAAGATCTGCTTTTTAGAAATTATTTTTGAGAAAAGATTTATATTTTTGTTTTTAAGTATGTGTGTTTGTCTGTGTGTGTGTGTGTGTGTGTGTGTGCACATCAAAGTTCAGATGCTCATGGAGTCTAGAAGAGGGTATTGGATCCCAGGAGTTGGAATTACTCTATGGGAACTGCATAATGTGGGTGCTGGGAACCAAATTCTGCTCCTCCTAACTGCTGATCCATCTGTCTAGCTTCTTTTAAAAAACTACTTCTTAATGGAAACATAGTATTTTTCTTAGAATATTATTTTACATTTTCAAAGAGATAGAAGGATGAAAAGGAATTAGCAGTATCAGTTCAAAAAATGATTGGGTTGAACTAATTGGAAAGAGAAGAAGACTAAAACAGTTTAAATATAAGCCTGAGGGTTGGAGAGATGACTCAGAGGTCCTGAGTTAAATGTTCAATTCCCAACAACCACATGGTGGCTCATAACCATCTGTAATGGGGTCTGATGTCCTCTTCTGGTGCATCTGAAGACAGCTACAGTGTACTCATATATATATAAAATAAATAAGTCTTTAAATAAATACATATATGCATGAAAAGTATAAATTAGAATATCAAAATTTTTCTATGTAGGAGAATCAGTTTATCTATAAAAAGGAAAAACCTGAAATTATTTAAATATTTTTTTCTAAAATGTCAATTCAAAAAAATCATTATGTATTTTCATGAGGCACACTCTTTACATAATTTTTATGTATAACAATACTTCTAACCTGCATTTAAGCTTAGAGTCATAGGGAGCAAAAATAATTTGCAAAGTGAATCATCACACTGTCTTATAATTTTCAAAGGTGAAAGAGTGCAACATATTAATTATTTTGCATGATGATTATATTTTGGGCAATTAAAATTTAAATAGTTGAAAAGTGATTAAAATTTATAAAGTCATATAAGTCCTTTTAAGATATGCAAATAGCCAATATTCCTATTTTGAAAAACAACAAGATAGTTATGAAATAATAAACAAAACAATGATGGGAATTCACTTTGCTCCTATTAATATGCCCATGATTAAACAAATCAATTTCTTAAGTTTTGCAAAGCTATTCTCAGGCATTATAAAAAAGCATATGAAGGGAGTAACTGGGACCAGCGGGACTAGGCACTCAGGAACTAAGCCCAGTGGCTCTGGTTCTTTCAGGTCTCTCTGGGCTGTTGTCCTGAACAGACCTTGGCTGCAAGCTCCGCAGCCAGTCCTACAACACCCAGATGAAGCTCCACTCCCAGGTGTTCTAACAAGCCCAGGATCACAGGATCCCAGAATCACAGGATCACAGAGACAGCTTGACTCTGAGGAGTTCTGACACAACCAGGATCACAGGAAGGACAAGCTCCAGTCAGATTTAGCAAGGGCAGGTAGCATTAGAGATAACCAGATGGCCAGGGGCAAGCGTAAGAAAATAAACAACACAAACCAAGGTTACTGTGCATTATCAGAAACCAATACTTATTTTTTTTATTATAATATTTTATAAATTTTAAGGAATATGACAAAAAAGATATTGTAGGTATTGAAGGGGGTCTCTGAGAGGAGTTGTAGTACAAAAGGTAAACAAGAATGTGATTTAATTATATTTATTTAAAATATGTTCTTAAATCTTAACAAATTCAGATAAATTGAAATCATGTAGCTTTTCTCATCATAATGCAACAAAAGTTAAAATAAATTTTTAAAAAAAGCATTAAGTGGATAGTCCTGCTGCTTCATCTCAGAATTACACTTTAAGAGATTATCAACAAATATAACACAAAAATGTACAAATATTAAATGATATAATAGTCATAATAGCATTAAAATAAAAAATAGAAAAAAATTGTATATGTTACAGTAGTTAAGCAGACTATAACACAGATGCAAAAGCATTATCTATATTAATATGAAAATATTTGTCTGTTATGTTACCAAAACACAATAACATATAAAAGAAATCATATTTAAGATTCTTAATAAGGTTTAAGGATGAATATTGAACCATCCCTGCATATTTGGGATAAAATTTCAGGTACTCATGGAGTCTAGAAGAGCTGGAATTACTCTATGAGAACTGTCTACTGTGGGTCTTGGGAACCAAACTCTGCTCCTCCTATCTGCTGATCCATCTGTCTAGCCTCTTTAAAAATACTACTTCTTAATGGAAATATAGTATTTTTCTTAGAATATTATTTCACATAATCAATTGATCATAGAATATGATCTTTTGAAACGTTGGATTTGATTTGGAAATATTTTATTAAGATATTTTTCTTTTTGGTTTATTGAAACTGTCCTATAATTTGCTAAAATAAGTCTTTTGTTATTACTCTGTAGCTAATATTCTAGAACTCCAAAAGACAGCTCTCACTGTGTATGAAAGAAACAAAAAATGAGTTGTAAAATCCCAATCCTTTTTAATATATAGCACAAGAAAATATTCCCTTAAAACTTTAAGCAAAATAGTTTAGGCCATTTTATGTAAAATTCTGTGCCTGATGGGGTAGTGTGTATCTGTAACCTCATTTTGAAGAAATTCTCTTAAAAATAGCAACATAGGGCTGAGAAGATGGCTCAGTGGTTAAGAGCACTAGTTTCTCATTCAGACTATTCAGCTTTGATTCCCTGCATCCACATGGATCGATCTCACAACCATCTGAAATGCCAGTTGCAGGAGATCTGACTCCCATTCTGTTCTCTGTGGGTGTCACATGTATGCTGTACACAGACATAACATATACACAGGTAAAACACACATACATATAAAATTAAAAAAAATAAAGGCAGTGTGTGAATTTAAGTGAACTCATAATTAGGAGTAAATATAATTTGCCTTAGTTGTATTTAATATGATATTACTTATTATGACAACTTAATCTTTCTTCGTAGTTCAAACCCTATGCTACTCTATCTAAAACAAATACAATTTAAAAAGAATATTAACACTGAAGAGCAGAAAAATTACAGTTACTCTGAGAGCCTTTAAAAAGTTATTACGCCATTTAAGTATCAATTGTGTGAACTAATTTTACTAAAGCTTTGGACAAACAGATAACGTGTAGCAAAATATCAATAATTGAGAAAAAATAGATATTTTGTTTTTTATTTCAAAAGGGCAATTGAATAAGTAAATGCTGATAACTTTGATCTTATCGGTTTCACAAGCACACTCCTGGTGAAATGTGTCCCTCATTTTGTATGGGTATTTCAGCACAAAAAAGTTCTTGGATGCAAGTAATATTAGTGTACTATAAAGAATCTTTGGATTTCTATTTAGTTATTAGTACATGATGTATACTTATTCTCAGTGTCTTAGAAGCTTTTTATGAACATGCTTTTCAGACAAAAGGGGAAGTATAAATACTTTGAAATAGGAATTACTGTGGTGGAGCACATTCGATGCAGGTTTCATACATCATAAAATCTGAATATGCAAATTAAAGTTGCTGAAAACAGCACTCTGAATCTTTATGACAGTTCATTATGGGAAGCTCTGCTGCCAATATGATCTTGAAGACAGAAGTGTTGTATTATAGACTGCTTTATAATTAAGTGCTACTGCTGTATTTGTGACTTTCAATAAAATTATTAACAATGAACACTGTCAGATAATTAGAAACATGGATCATGCAGATTTTCTTTTAATTTATTAGAATTCACATACAAATATGATAGTTGTATTCTCTTGGTATTTAGATGATAATACCTTTCTATAAAAATAATAATATATTTAATATATTCTTAGCAGTTAAATGTAATCTATCAACATGCCTCTTCTGATACTCCTTTTAAAACTTACATCCAAGTATGTATCTATATACACACATATGATGTATAGACACATATATGATGTGGAGACTAAATTAATATATTAGATTTTCAGAAAAAATATATGTATAACTGGGGGTTCAATAAAAATCTGTGTGTGCCCAAAATACAATCTTCTTGATTTTAGCAATATAAGGTTATATTTTATTGTGCAAATGTTTTTTCTGTGGTATAATCAGAAGTATATTGAGTGTTTCCCATACTATTAAATGCCTGATTATAATTCTGACACTGTAAAGTATGGAAAAAGCAAGAAGATGTCATAAGATCAGTCTTGCCTACATAGTGAGACCTTGTTTCAAGGATAGAATAAAACTGAGTAAGAGAGAGAATAGATCAAGAGTGGAAGGGAGGGAGAGTAAAGAGTAGGAGGGAAAGAGAAGGGGACTATTATTTGGTAAAAGATTTTTTGTGCATATATTAAACACAATCAAGTCTCAAGTATTAATACAAATGACTGATAGGAAATTCCTGTAATTTCTGAGAATACTCAAACAATTCTGAGAATGATAAAACTATAGGAGAGCCTAGAAATTTGATAAATACTCTAATGGATTCCAGATATGGAGAAAGAAGAAAGTTATTCACTGATGACTGAAAATAATAGGGTCAGTTTTTCATCGTTTCTCTCCTGTAGATCACTTTTTTGAAATGCCACTATTGTAAATGTCTCTAGGGTATGAAAGGGATAGATAATTAAGGAAAGACTCAAGGACGGAATTCTGGATATCCAGGAACATTGAAGCAAGGTGAAAGAAAGTGAAAATACCAAGCAACAGAAATAGGCTAGTAAACTAAGAAATATCTTCTTAAATAGTTAGGCGAAGTACTGCCTGGATTTTAAAGCAATTTTTATACTACCACTATTATATTGTTTATTAAAGTAACCCAGTAGCACTTAACTAAGCATTAAGACTTACTGTAGATGGGTCCAAAGGAATACCTGAGCATATGGATTTCTATTCTGTCTTTCATCTGAAGACTACCATTATCATGAATCAGAATCTGCATTTTATCAAGATCTTCAGGACCCAAGATCAAATCTCAGAACATACAGGTAACTTACTACCACTGTAACTCCCATTCCAGGGGATCTTATGCCCTCTTCTGTCCTCTCTAGTTGCCAGGCAAGCATGCTATGTACAGACATACATGAAAGCAAATCACCAATTTACATAAAATAAAGATGCTGACATCATTCGGAATTTGAGTCCTACAACCTACATGGTAAAAAGAGACACAGGATTCCCACAAGTTGTCGTATTATCTCCACATATTAGCCTTATTGCATGCACATCTACCCCACACACTCATGTACAAAATGAACAAGCAAGTAAGTACATTAAAATTTTAAACATATGGTGGTACTACCATTTTAATATAACTTAAAAATTCATGTGATGCAGTTAAGAACAGTTTCACTACATTTTTATTTTTTTTATTTTTTTGGTTTTTTGAGACAGGGTTTCTCTCTGTAGCCCCGGCTGTCCCGGTACTCACTCTGTAGACCAGGCTGGCCTCGAACTCGGAAATCCGCCTGCCTCTGCCTCCCAAGTGCTAGGATTAAAGGCGTGCGCCACCACCGCCCGGCTAGAACAGTTTCACTACATTTTTATAATACCCTATGAAATATCTATTACTAACTTTGGGACTAGATTACTTTATCTATAAATCACATGCTTCCCAAAGCATAAAATGATCACAAATTCAAGTAAAAACAGGTTATATGTTTTATTTAACTAAACAAAAATTACCACTGTCACCTGAACATCAACATTCCAAGATTTAAAATAAATTTTACTTTAACAGATTATTTTTTAATGTGTACCATTTATAAATTTAATTTGTATAATTAAAATCCATTCATATATATATATATAAAGTTAAGTGTATTGATTGAACAAATGTCCTCATTCTTTATTTTCTGCTGTTTTTTTTAATTAGATATTTCCTTTACTTACGTGTCATATGATATCTCTTTTCCCAGTTTTTCCTCCAAAAAAAATAAAATTAAAATAAAATAAAACAAAAACAAAAAAACCCCTGTTCCTTCCTTCACCTCTCCCCCCTCCCCCTACTCACCAACCCACCCTGTCCCACTTCCTGGCCCTGGCATTCCTCTACATGGGGCATAGAACCTTCACAGGACCAAGGGCCTCTCCTCCCATTGATGACCAACTTGGTCATCCTCTGCTACATATGTTGCTGGAGCCATGAGTCCCACCATGTGTACTCCTTGGTTGGTAGTTTAGTCCCTGGGAGCTCTGAGGGTACTAGTTAGTTCATATTATTGTTTGTCCTAAGGGGCTGCAAATCCTTCAGCTCCTTGGGTCCTTTCTCTAACTTCTTCACTGGGGACCCTGTACTCAGTCCAAAGGATGGCTCTGATCCTCTACTTCTGTATTAGTCAGGCACTGTCAGAGCCTCTCATGAGACAGCTATATCAGGCTCCTGTCAGCCAGCACTTTCTGGCATCCACAATAGTGTATGAGTTTGGTGATGGAATATGGGAAGGATTCACAGGTGGAGTAGTCTCTGGATTGTCCTTCCTTTAGTCTCTGCTTCATAGTTGTCTCTGCAACTCCTTCCATGGGTATTTTGTTCCCCCTTGTATCCACACTTTGATCTCCCTCCTTGAGTTCTTGAGTTCTTGTGGTTTGTACTTTGTATATTCCAATCTTCTGGGCTAATATTCACTTATCAGAGAGTGCATACCATGTGAGTTCTTTTGTGATTGGGTTACCTCACTCATGATAATATTCTCCAGATCCATCCATTTCCTAAGCATTTAATAAATTCATTGTTTTAATAGCTGAGTAGTACTCATTGTGTAGATGTACCACATTTTCCGTATCCATTCCTCTGTTGAGGGACATCTGGGTTGTTTCCAGTTTCTGGCTATTATAAATAAAGCTGCTATGAACATGGTGGAGCATGTGTCCTTATTACATGTTGGAGCATCTTCTGGGTATATGCCCAGGAGTGGTATAGCTGGGTCCTTTTGGTAGAATTATGTCCAATTTCCGGAGGAACCACCAAACTGATTTCCAGAGTAGTTGTACCAGCTTGCAATCCCACCAGCATTGAAGGAGTGTTCCTCTTTTTCCACAACCTCACCAGCAACTGCTGTCACCTGAATTTTTGATCTTAGCCATTGTGACTGGTGTAAAGTGGAATCTCAGGGTTGTTTTAATTTGCATTTCCCTAATGACTAAGGATGTTGAACATTTCTTTAGCTGCTTCTCAGCCATTCTTTATTCATCAGTTGAGAATTCTTTGTTTAGCTCTGTACCCCATTTTTTAATAGGCTTATTTGTCTCTCTGGAGTCTAACTTCTTGAGTTCTTTGTAAATATTGGATATTAGCCATCTATCAGATATAAGATTGGTAAAGATCTTTTCCCAATTTGTTGGTTGCTGTTTTGTCCTATTGACAGTATCTTTTGCCTTGCAGAAACTTTGTAATTTTATGAGGTTCCATTTGTCAATTCTTGATCTTACAGCATAAGCTATTGGTGTTATATTCACGAAATTTTCCCCTGTGCCCATGTGTAGCAAATTCTTGCCTCTGTGCTCTCTGTAGTTAATAACAATGGAATATAGCCTTAATTTTATACTTTGGATTTTCTCTTAGATTTCATTTTTGGCTTTTGATCTCTGCTCATAGTACACACATCTCAGTATAGTTACCTGGTATAAGACAACTCTTGCTTAGCTCAGATATCAGAGAATCCAACCATGATAATGATAAAAAAGTTCAAAGCAATGTTAACATGCATATTCCCATTATATATTGTTTATGTATATTAATTTTTAATCGTCACAATATTTATGAGATAGGTGATTAACTTCACATTTCAAATGAAGTAGGAATGTGTAAATACTGTTTTTAACTTTACCCCCATTTAATAGCAGAGATGCTATCCTATAGTCTTGGAAAATGTGAGTAATTAATACTAAGTTGGATGGATCAGGGTGATCTGCGTTCAAAATTTGGTTCCAAAGTACTTAGGTAAAGTGATTAATGCCTCAGAATTTTAATTTGTTTGTTCAAATAATAGGAAGCAAATACTCTACTAATAGCTGATATGGAATACAACAGACTGAGAACGTTCCCACAATTCATAGAGGCATAGAATGGCTCAGTAAATGATCATTGTTCAGTAGTTAGAGCAATCTGCATTTCTATACTAACTAGGATTTGGAATATGTAACTCATTTTTGACATGTCAAATAATCAAAAATATAATATATCTTACAACCGTATAGTATACATTTCTGGACTCATTAGAATTGTAATTGCTTTATATTATAGGATATTAAGTAGAAATATGTTTCTGAAGGCTGGATGTGTACAAGGAAGTGTAAATGAAGAAAGGAGGAAGAGAATTACCTATCATCTAGATTAAACAGTAGCTTTCTTCTACATTTGAGGAATAAACTGTACTAGTGGGGATATCATCAAGGTAGCTCAGATACTCAAAATGGGCTCATTTGCCATATATTTCCACCTCTACTTAGAAGACTGAACATAGTCTCACTTGCTGCTCAATAAAACTAAAAATGGCAGTTATCAAGATAGCAAAGGGTTATTAAGATTGACCCTTATCTTTACTTCATCCTCATTCATAGGAAAAAAATAAAAACAGTGGGCTTTCTGTCATTACTGTCTTAGATTTTTTTGTTTTGTTTTGCTTTGTTTTGTTTTCATTTTCATTTTCTCCCTTAATCTTTCTGCTTGTCAGCTACTCTCTAATGTCATACTCTATCAACCATGACTGAATTTATATATGTATGTTTTTTGTTTGTGCCCATGCTACACATAACCATTGACATTCACATTTTCTATATTTTTTCTTTGCCTTATCACTTCTTTCAAGAGAACTTGTTGGACTCCATTGATTTTGGAGATAAGAAATGTTGCATTATTACTCTCCTTTATTCAATCAGTTTTGTTTCATCCCCCTTTTAGAAAAGAAGAAAATGATCTGAAATTATGAAAAGAATCCAGACCAGCTGCTAGGAATCACTGGTTTCATTTTTGAAGCTTCAGTTTTACTCCTCACTAGCAGTTTGGTCAAGTGCCTTAATCTCTGAGATTCTTGTTTTTAAAATGGAAGTAATGCGGTTATCTGGCACTATTGAATCACTAATGAAGAATTTAAAATGGACTGATATGTACTATTCTTAGATATGTACTTAGCATTTAAAAATAAAAAACAGGATACTATATTTATTTATTAGTATACTCCTTTGTAATATCCAAATTCAAGCTATGAGCATACAAGTCATGACCCTATGAACATCTCATTCATTAACAATCATCATCGACATTATCCCACACCCCAGAAAAGGTTGAACTTTTTCTAAACCCTGTAATACTCAAACACGCTGAAAGCAAGGAAATCTCTCCCGTTTGTGTTTTGTATACAGAACCAGGGTGGTTCATCTAACTTACTCAAGTTACATTTGCTTGACTTTACCTATATCACATGAAAAGACTTTCAAGTTTCCAAGTTTTTGCTTCTAAAGTAAATTGAACTGTTATCCACATTGATCAACTCAAAATCACAGAATCTCTTCTGACATTTTTATGATTTCAACAATGTTTAAGGATACCTAAAGATTATATTCAAGTGTGTTACCATACACTTATATAATAGTTTCTGAAGAAGAAAGATCCCAAGTGTATGGCTTGTCCAAGCTACAGAGTGAGTTCAATTTTAGTCAGGACAACTTAGTGAGACTGACTCACAATCACAGGTGTTGTGATGTACAAGTTTAATTCTAGCACCCCAGTGACAAAAGTATACAGATCTCTGTCATTTTGATGTTATCTGGTATACATTGTGAGTTCTGAAATAGTTATGTATTTATAGAGGAATATGGTGTCAAAATACAGCCCAAAATAAATAAATTGGTAAAATGTAAAAGGCAGGCTACAAGCATTGTTTAGTAACAGACTGCTTGCTTAGCATGTGTGAAGTACAGGCTAACTCCATCCAGTATGAAAAAAATTTCTACCAGATTAAATAAAGAGATACTCCTCCTCACAAATGTCTCCAAGCAGCCTGTCCAAACTGTAGGTTAACTTCAGCATTAGTATTTTCTAGGAATCTTACTAATTTTGTTTTTCCTCATGTTCCCAGTCCTGAATCTTTGTAGCTCAATTTTCTTCCTATAAAACAAGAAACTTTTGCCTGACTCTAGAGAGACTTGTATATCTTATAGTCATTCATCCCAATGGTTTCTCCTTGTGTACAATAATCCACTCAAGTAGACTATCTTTACAAAATCTTGACTCCCCCAAACACACACACACACACACACACACACACACACACACACACACACACATGTATACACACAATTTTAAATCCTTAGTACAAATTCTACCTCTCCTTGTAAAGCAATTTTAAATCCATTCCTGTGGGTAACATTCTATGTTTAACACATAACTCACAGGATCTTTTATAATCATTTCTCAAACATCTCTTACATTCTGATTTTATATCTTATTTTTCATATAATTCATATTTTGGGGACTCAGAGATATTTTCCCTAGGAGGTCTCACAGAAATAGCACAGAATAAAAATAAGATCTTGGTGGAGCACAGATACAGCATTTATCAAAAAAGTCCCTGGTAAAATGCTGTCAACATAGGGCATTATAAGATAGGCCATGCATTATTCAGTTTAAATTGGATGCAATATGCAATATACTTAGTGTGATGTATATATTAGTTATATAATATATGCAAGAAATACAGGTAATGTTCACTCAGTAAAGGATAGCAAACTTACGCTGTATTCATGGTTCAAACTAAGCAGGGGATGTTAATCAAATTGTTTTATTTCTCATGGAAATTTTTTCTTTCAAAGATTTGTTTATTTTATATATAAAAGTACAGTGTCACTCTCTTCAGACACACCAGTAGATCCCATTACAGATGGTTGTGAGCCAGCATGTGGTTGCTGAGAAGTGAACTCAGGACCTCTGAAAGAGCAGTAAGTACTTTTAATCACTGAGCCATCTCTCCAGCCTTCATGGAAAGATTTTAACAATATTTTTTTACCATGGTTTAAACACACTAATAAAAACTAACTCTGACAAATGTATCTTGTATCAGTCCCTTGACACCAGAAGAGATGTGGAGGTTACCTATTGTTGCAATTATACTGTTGTTTTATTCACCCAAAGGGGGAACCAGCATTCATAGTCTGTTGCAGGGTAACTACTATCTATGTACCTAAGTAACTATCATTGCAATTTTCTATAAATGAATGATATGCTGCAAAGTAAACTTGCCCATGGCACTATATTGAAGGGAAAAGTTACATTGCAGCCAAGACATTTATTGAATGTGCAAATGAAGACTTACTAACCGTCAGGAAGTTTAATTTTTCAAGAATAACTTGCTGTCCTATCAACACAGAAGAATTGTTGCTCTTTAGAACTCGTTAAAGAAGAATAGTGTAGAACTTTGCAAGTGTGTGTCCATGTTTTCAGATTAGGATGCCTGATCCTTGCAAGAAATTCTGTATCTGATATTTTTTCAAGAAGGTATAATCTTACTCACAAATTACCTGAGACAAGGAGAGTCTCTAGCATGGTTTCTTTTCTACTCAGTGTTTTTTTATTCAAAGGCATTTGAATTCTTTAAGTATCATTTTATCGCAAATAATACTACAGAACAAGAAAGGACAACATGATGCCAATGTCAGATCAACACATTGCAGCCCTTTCTCAAAAAGACTGGTATTATTCGCATTAATGGCCTTTCCATTCCCTTTGAACTTTGATGTATATGGATTTTCCCTAATGGTCTCATAGTTTTCTTATGTGTGTTCTATTAGCATTAGTCTTCCAATTGTTGTTTCTCCAAATTGAAGGTACTTTGGAGACTTTAAAACTCAAATTATTTTTCTACATGTATACTGAATAAATTGTCACAAATCTGAATATATAAAATACATCAATTGCCTTATAAGAGGGAGATAGCTTGTGCTATCCAAAATGAAAATCATATCATGAAAATTATTGTAAAGAAAGCCGTTGAAATTCGTTTGTATTACTAATATTAATTTGCTAATAATGAATATGCAAATACTTAGAAATAAAGTAGTTACATTTTAAAATTATTTTATGAATAAACAAAGAACCATTAAGTGATTATTTATATAGGATATAATTAAGAATAAATATATTTGGTGATGGTATTTACAGTGGAATATAGTCTTAAAACATACCCAACTCAACTTTTGTCCATCCAATATTTCAAAAAGTGATTATTATTCATCTTTCTACTCTATGTTAAATAATGTAAAATGTACTTATTACTAACACCAAATTAAACAAGTCAGATCTTGTCTTGAGTAATTTAGAGGCCAACTTTGAAGAGTTGGAAGTGTTGAAATAGCCAAATAACTGTTCAGGAGGCAGAGAGTTTAAAATAGAACTGATTTATGTGAAGAAGTGGCTGTCCAGAGTTATACAGGTCTAGTAGCTACCTGTAGGAGCGATATATTGATCTAGATTTGAAAACCAGGTAGAGTCTGAACATGGAAATATTTAATGTATGAGTAGGAGGCACTATAAGAAGAGTATCTGAATTGGAATGTGGTATCTGTACAGGTGAATTATTTGTATTAGGTCTTTTGTAATAAGACAACTCTGTCCTATGCCTTTGCATTGGTAAGGCTTACTTATTGTGGTTAGAGTAAGGCTATCTGCTAGAGGTAAGCCCAACAACCTCAAAAGTTTGATAAATCAGAAGGTTATTTGTTACTAAGAAGGCCACACAGTGAGAGTCCTCCAAGTCAGTGACCTACTTCCTGTTGTGGAGATGTGAGTCCTTCCACTGGTCAGTGCCTTGGCTCAGAAATCGTCTTTTGCCTCATATACATTGATGATAACTAGTCACATGGTTCTACTTAGAAGTAAGCAGGCAATTAGGAAACACTTGAAGAAGAGAAACTGCTTCCAAGTAATTTCATATTACAGAAACTAGACTACATTTTCTCTCAATTACATAATAAGAATTATTAGGCAATGTACAGAAACACATCTACAGAAACCATCTCCCAACTCCAATAGAAAATCTATTTGACATCTTTATAGCTTCATCTCTAGTAATAAAGGACTCCAACTGCTACAATTATTTCTGCTAAACAAGTTACTTTTTTCTTATCTGCCTTGTCATCATTTCTGCCTTTGTTGGTCAAAAGGACTTCTCAATCTAGAGTAAATATTCACTTCACTATTTATTTAAAATTTATAATTTTAATGACATCAGCCCAAAAATCAGCGATGGCTTATTAATTCCATTAAAAAGAACAAGTGTGGATTCTTCTTAAGACTAAGATTAAGAAACCCTCATTTAAACAATTAGTTATTGCAAGTTGCTTTTTTTGTTGTTTTTGTCTTTCTTTCTTTCTTTCTTTCTTTTTTTGCTCGAGACAGGGTTTCTCTGTAAAGCCCTGGCTCTCCTGGAACTCACTCTGTAGACCAGGCTGGCCTCGAACTCAGAAATCTGTCTGTCTCTGCCTCCCAAGTGCTAGAGTTAAAGGCATGTGCCACCACTGCCTGGCATAAGTTGCTTATGTATGCAAAAAATGGTTGCTGCTATGTTAATTCTATTTCTTACAAACACTGATCAAATGATCATGCTCAAAGGCAAACAACATATGAAAAGACAAGTCAATGCAATTGGTTTATTTAATTAAAAGAGAAAGATTAACATAAAATGATGTGATTATGCACGTTAATGGAAAACATTATCTGAAATGTTGCATTTTATTTGTCTTCATCCTATTGTTCTTAATAGAATTTTAGCAATGTCACAATCAACCACTGAAAAGTAAATAACTCAGTACCTAGTTACTATATTATAGGGTATAGTTTTATCATTGATAAATATATTTCACATCTTTTATACTTTATGCCTGTTGTGTTTGATGTTAACAATTATTAGTGTCTTTAGTATTCAAAAAAATTATACCATTACAAACTTTGTTTACGGTATAAAATAAAATCAAGTTATAGACACTCTATTTTTAGGTAATACTTTGAGAAGGTGCTTATCAAACTATATGTTGCATATTGCAGACACCTAAGGGCCATAATTTTCCATAAATAATTATTTAGATAGTTTTATTTTTATCAAGACACAAGATTTCATGTTTCTATTGCAGGCTTAATTATACTACATATATTTAAATTAAGGTTAATTGTGTTCTCTGTAGTCATAAATGATGTGCTTAGGACAAAAATATATATGTAGATATTATACATACATTAAAAGATTTGAAGGCAGATAATAGAAATAGTATTTGTGCTTAGAGTGTACTTCAATGATTAATTATGAAGCGAATAATGACAGTATGTAATCATATCATCACTAACACTAAGTACACATTAATGGTTCTCGAATGTCTATTGTTGACAATAGAGCACATCTATGGCTACTTATAGTACTTCTGAATTTTTAGATAGTATCTTGTAGGGGTGTATGTGTGTGTGTGTGTGTGTGTGTGTTTTCTTTTCATGGAAAATATATTGCACTAGGTTATTTCAGACAAGGCATATGACATTCCTAAAGAATCTTTGGTGCCATTTATATTACAGAAAGTTCTGTCTTATTTGCTGAAATGGAATCCAATGCTCAACCCAACAGATGATGAAGAAAAAAATATATATGTATGTATATAAAATTAAGGTCTTCTACTTAAGGCATAGAAGAAGCAACTTCTTTACATTTTGTACAGAAGTCATGAAATATCATTAATTTGCATATTCATGTTGAACTATCCATTTAGAATACATTGGCTTTTTTAGGTTCACCAGATGGAACAACAGATGCTAATATAATGACTAAAAGCCTTGGTCAAGCATTTTGAGAAATTAAAATATGAAATACTCTATGATGCAAAAGTCATATATTTTTGCATGAAGAATAAAATGTCTATTTTCAGGCAGTTTAGCAAATTCACCTAAAATATATTATAAAAATTCATATTAGTTAAAGTTAAGCATTAACACTTGTTTGTTTCTTTTTTTCAACAGTAGCACATTTGATATCATGGAACAGACAAATTAAAACCCTGGAATATATTTTCTGTCTTTCCCATAGAATATAAAATTATAAAGCTTTTAAACTCTTAAAATTTTAGAACAAAATTTATTATTTAAACTCTTACTTTGTCATGAACTTCTCATAACAAAAATTAATATCTAGATGCTCATAGTCATTTACAGCTTCTCAAATTATAGAATATGTAAGAGCATAGCAATTTTTTTATATAACTGGAAAAAAATCACTGGATCCCTAAATTGTCTCACATAGGATTATGTCATATGTTTAAAACTGCCAAAGAAGACAGTATTAGAAATCTGCTCCCAAACTGAGTCCTATTTACTGTTATCCACAAATGATTGAATGAAGATGTGAGAGCTCTGTTTATTAATAACTCCATAAACAGCAATATAATTATCAGAATGATTCTGCAATGATTCAGTTGCTGATTTTGTGGATTGTTGTTCATTTTGAAGCACAGTATGAATTTACTCAAACTAAATTTGAGATGCTATAATGTCATCAGTTTCAAGAGAGTCCTCTTGCTCAAACAAATCATCTTAGTCTTATTTATTTCAAGTCACAAATATCTGGAAGTTTTTGTGCTATTTTTTATCACACTTATATAAGTTTTGGTTTAATATGGTGGCAGCTATAGTTTTTCTTTCCAGATCCACTAGCCCTGGAATATTGGCTATGTTTCTAGTAATAGAAATAATTTCTTTTTTGTTGAACAGGTCTTAACTCCAGAGAGCTGTTTTTTGTTTGTTTGTTTGTTTGTTTTTGTCACCAGGGCATTAATACCACTACTGCAACTTAAAGTTATTAACCATGCTGATTCTTGTTATTATAGTTCATGGGCATCTTTGCTAAATAGGACTATCATTTGCTTCTCTCCTTGGGAAACTTGCATGGTACCTTATCATTTCATGAAAGCTAGTTCTCAGATTTTCAGGTTATGTCCAGCTTAGGTTCTTTGCACCCTATTTCTGAAGTGCATGATGTTCTCAGCAATAGATACTTACTTCTACATGTGGGAGGCAACAAGGGTAACAGCAAAAGCATATAATATTTTGGAAATGTCCATCATAATCCTTAACTACATTCTAAATATTTATCCTTATAGACACAGATTAATGTAGCTCTTTTGCACTAGATGGAGAATATTACTGAAGACCACAACTAATTAAAATATAGACTTGTGTAACTTACTCTCAACTAATACATCTGCAACCTGACTCCTGCACCTAAGACCCAGGGATGTTGCAGAAGACACAGAAAGTTTTCTGTGAGATTATGTCTCCTAGAATTTGTAGTAAAGGTGCACTCATTAACATGGTTGCCTAAAGAAGACCTAAACAAGCAAGACACCAATAGACATTGCTAGTGCAGAAGGGTTAAAGCCTAGAAGGACCCAATCCTAGACAAAGAACTACAGGTAACTAAGCAATGATAGTGGATGGGGTGTGTGTGTGTGTGTGTTTGTGTGTGTGTGTGTGTGTACTGACAAGCACAATTAGTTAGCTAATATCAACTGGGCAGCCCTAAAATCATACAAACATTATATGGACTGAACAAACAACATTATATGGACTGAACAAGTTCTATTTATATATTTAGGAATACACGTGTGTATGTAAAAATAATTAAAAAATAAGAGAACATGAATTTGAGAGGGAGTTGGAGGTAGGGGTTTGAGGGAAGAAAAAGAGGAGGAAAATGAAGTAATTATAATCTCAAAAGAAACTATTTTAAATAATAATGAAACAAATACATAGGATACATGATAGAGTGGGTCCCGGGGATTGAACTCTGTCAGTCAGGGAAGCAAACACTTATACCTGCTTAGCCTACTCAGTGGTAATAACAAAATTAGTAATAGGTGTGAATTGAATTGGATTCATAATTATCTAAGAAAATAAACTGTGGTATATATGTAGATTTATCATTAAATTAAAATTAATTAATTTAGCAAATTATTATGTAATGAATTTGACTCATTAACACACTGACATTTTATGCTGTTAAAGTTTTATAGGGTCAGCACAGAATAAACTAATTATGTTAGAGCATTGAAGTTACCACTTTTATTCAATATTCAGATTTAAGTGTCATAAATGTTTCAGTCTTTTAATCATTTGAGATTTGGCATTCTATTATGTTTCTTTTTCATCCTTAAAGCTTTACTTTTAGAAGCATAATCACCTATACTCACCAGAAATGTATTGTCCCAGAGTGTATTTTCAATTTCTGATTTAATGAGACTGAGAAAATTCAATATAATTGGTTGGAGGTTTCCTTTAACTTGTCCTGTGAAACCTTCCACACCAGTTTCTGAACTGAAATAGGTACAATGTTGCACTCAAAGCTAGTTTTGCTGATGTGAAAACTAAAAGCACTTAATAAAAAGTGCTGACATAAAAGCGGGAGCTTCAAAGCATTCTAGAAAAATCATTGCATGTCAAATTGCAGAGCCAACATGAAGTGGTGGAAAAAGAGAGTCAAATAAAACATCTTTGAAATGAAAATTACATTGTTGAGAATACACATTTTCAAATTATTTTTACAGTGAAAATTATGAGACCTAACATTCACAATTTCTACCCATTTTAAGCATAAAATTTATTGGTATGAAGTATATTTACAGTAAGTATCAGTACCTCCATTTCTAGATTTTTTAAAAATTATTCATCCTAAATTGATTTGCTTGTGCCTATTAAACAATAACTCCCCATTACTGTAACCTCTATTCTACTCCTTGTCTCTGATTTGGCTTAAATATGATCACATGTAAATAGATCTTTGATTTATAGGGTAGAGAATGGAATCATAGTATATTGAATTTTACAATGTAGTACTGGAAATAAACAAGTGATGTTGACAAGCCAATAAAATTTAGATTCCTACTGAGAGATGAAGAGGTAATCAATGGCTTCTGAGGGACAGAGACTCGGTCTTCTCCAAGTCCAAATGGTCAGCCTTAAACACATATACAAGTGAAAAACACTAAATGCACTCAGAAGGTGTCAGAGTAAAATGTCATGAGTGTGAAAGAGAATGGGGGTCATAGAAAAGGTGCATCTAAATGAAATACACAGTACTTATATATTCATTACTCAAAAAGATAAAAATTATTTAAATAAAAGTATCAAAAACAAATTATAAAAATGAAAACAGTATAAGTTTGGATATATAATGCATACAAATATAAATGCATATTTGTATATAAACATGCATATTTATATATTATAATCATATGAAAAGTAGAAATGCATGCATTCATCATTTACCCTTTTAATATACACTGCACTTCATTCTTTACTTAGCTACGTAAAATAAAGATATGGAAAATACTTCACACACATAATCTTGTATGCATTAACCAATGACATAAAAGGCTGTATTTCATACATTAGTAGTCCTTGTGCTTTAGGTATTCCCAAATGAAACAGTGGACACCAGGAGAGCAAGGCCATCTAAATCAACTAAACAAGGCACATGTGAGCTCACAGAGACTGAAGCATCAAGCACAGGGCCTGTGTGGGTCTGTCTTAGGTTCACCCCATATGTATTATAGCTATTAGCTTATTATTTTTGTAAAACTCCTGACTGTGGAAACATGTAGGTCTTTGACTCTTTTACCTGCTCTTGGGACTTTTTTTTCTCCTGCTGGGTTACAGTGTCCACCTTTAATACAATGTTTTTTTTTATCTTATATTTTATTTTATTTTGTTATGTTTTGTTGTTATCTTTTAGAAGCCTGTTCTATTCTAATAAGAGGCAGAAAGTAAGTGGATCTGGATGATAGACAAGGTGGGGAGGAACTGGGAGATGCAGAGAGAGGAGAAGATGCATTCAGATTTTGTTGTATGGGAAAACCTTATTATTCATGGCTAATAAAAGGAACACAAAAGAAAACAAACAAAAAATAAAAAACAAAGTCAAGAAAAAAATACTAGAAAAATTTAAATTTGCTTTACATAAGATATGTATTCAAGGTCATAAATTAATTTTGTGATTAAACTTGCAGCACATCCCATAGTTCATTATATTCAAACAGATATTCCAAATTAAAAAGAAAATCTGAAATTTTTATCTCTTATTTTGGGATCCATTTGAAATCTATTGTACTTAACAAACATAACAAACATGATTTAAACATTTACTTAAAAATTCAAAATCCTAAAGAGATATTCCTTGTATCTCAGTATCTATGTTACACACTGTAATACATTACAAATCAACCTCACCACATTTCAAAACATAATTGAAGAAAGTGGTTTTGAGCAGATTTAAATCTTATATGTGTTTCCCTCAGTAAATATTTATTGCATAGCTCTTCTACTCCTATCCCTGAGTTTGTTGCCATTAGCATAGGAACATCAAAAATTATAGCAAGTGAGAACCAGAACAGAATTCTCTCACCATTCATAATGACAATTTATTTATTTAAATCTATATACATGTCCAAAATAGACTAACAGTTTTCCTCCCTGGAGAATGTAGATGGTAGTGCTTGTAAATCACTTCATATGATGACCATTGTATCTTTTTTTTTATGTGGGTTTATTTATTTTTTTGGTTTAGGATTTGTTGTTCTTGTTGTTTTGCTGTTGTTTTTGCTCTAGGAGTTAAACTTTAAATCAAGATTAGTCAATTTGTTTAAACTCACAATGTATTGCAAAAAGTTTATCCACCTTTTAAGTACAAAGTTTGAATGTACCTTAAAGAAATTTAAGCATGGTTTTTCTAACTAACTCGGGCTGGCATTGAATTTGAGATGCTCCTGTCTTAGGCTCTTAAATATTGGCATTACAAGCATATGCTACGATGCATGCTATAAATGATATATGAACATGCAAATATGACAGATTTTTACATATAAAAATAATGACAGCTATCAATATGCTTTACTTTACCAAAACCAAAATGCATGTTTGTTTTCAAAATTTTGATTCTGGCAAGTTAGCAAACATACTAAGAAATGTTTTAAAGAATACTCCTTACTATGATTTTAATCAAATCATGGGAGGTTATAAGTCAATAAAACATGGTTGATTTATTGAAGTATTCAACAAAAACAATTTTCCTTTCAGGAAGATAAAATATACTACTATGAGAAAAAGAGACAGAGAAAGGGAAAAATATCTTTTACCCTCAAGCTAGACCCAGAAATATACCATTTAATTACATCAGTGGCAGAAGAATTAGAGGTCTCAGTACAATGTGTTTCGGTTGAACCTAAATTATAAATCTTTCATTGTGAACAGCAGAGCTAATATGAAAACTACAATGTCTTACTATTAATTATCTAGAAGAGTAAATCTTAGATTGAAGTTCATGGAATTAAATTTTATTCCAACATTTGTCACCATGATGCTTTGTGACCTTGATAAAGCCACTTAACCTTTCTTTGCCTCAGCTTTCTCATCCATAAAAAAAGGAGGAAGATGTACCTTTTGAAAGAACAAATTTAGCTCATGGTTGATTGGAAAGTCGTTTAAATATATTGCTACATTAACTCTGCTAAAATGTTGTACCAAGTATAAAAATGTTACTGAAACGATAATTCTTTTACCACTTTCCTCACTCTTTTTGTTTTGTCTTTTTTTCCCAGTATGTTTTACTTTCTTAGCTCCTGACTAATCTGCTTAAGTCTCATATTTAGTTCGGAATTTGTTTTCAAGATAGAACATTTTCCTAATCCATCCCCTTATTGTATTTTGAGACCTAGAAATGACTTGTCTTTAACTGGTTAGAAGGTTTATAATACATAGATGTCACTCATTTTGTTTAACATCCCCCCTTATAAAATCATTAAAAATGTTTTGGTCAGAAAAATGAATAAAAAGGAAGTTATGTAAGGCTAGAGAGATGGCTTAATAGCCAAGAGCACTTATTGGTATTCAAGAAAAGACTCAATTAAGGTTCCCAGCAATGACTCAATGACTCACCACCATCTGTAACTCTGGTTCCAGGACATTCAATGCTCTTTTCTGACCTTATTGAGTACCAGGAATCCACAGACGTATATGCAGGTAAAATATCAAACAAATACAAATAATTGATTTGAAACAATGAAGTCTTGCCACATTAACACTTCTGAAATAACTTTATATGGCCCATTCTTATTTTTCTTTAGACCAAACATAAAATAAAACCATCGTGTCCATGCTCTGAACAAGTAATCGTTTTACTAATTAAAAATTCTACAAGAGAGGAGCGAGATCAAGAGAGACAGAGACAGAAACACAGAGAGTGACATACACAGATTTGTGGGCCAACTCTGGAGCTGCAGTTTGCCAAATCAATTAGCAATGCTAGCCACTGCTAATGTTGCTATTGTCAATCCTCACTACTTTTGCCCTGCCACATCCCAATAGCAGTACTTCTCAGTTCCTCAAGAACCTGGCAGACAATACTAGGTCACACTGATTACAGTGTGAATTTTGAAATTATGGTCCTATATTGGATGTATATTTTCCATGTGATGTGTATTCCTGTTATCCAGGTAGATTCAATTACATTAAATTTGAGGATGTTTGTAATACCGAAATTGTTTACCAGAATTTGGATGGAAAAGTGATTTTATCATTGAATCAAAACATAATTCACATTTTAAACTTTAAGATAACAAAAAAAATGAAAGTAAGGAAGGGTGAGTGTGCATAGCTCTTCAAGACATGAGTTATAAAAACCAAAGTTACAAAGTAAGATCACAAAATGGTCTTCTGATCAAACATATAAATCTTTTCAGTCTGAGAATCAGTAGACTAAATGGAAGATCATGGTGCAATAGAAGCAAATCTGACAATGATAGGCCAAACTGCAGCTGGAAACCCAGTACAGCACTGTTTGCTATGTTTCAAGAAAGACCTGAACGAGAAATAAGAACTAAAGAAAGCACAGTGACCAAAAGGTGTGAGGATGTGCTGCTGAGGGTTTTGATCCTGTTTGGAAATAATAGAATTATGAGAAACAACAAGGAATAATTGAGGTCCCTTTCACATTTTTGAGTAAGTATTTTAGTACAAATAAAAGGAAATTCAACTTAGTATTTGTGGAAACTAGTCTCCAAATAGGAATGGGTTTGTATTGAATTGTGGGTAACAGATCCATTATCCATTATAAGTTACTGGAAACTAGGATGTCTTAATGTCAAGGAAGAAACCCAGAGCCTCTACCTGTACCTCTCTTGGTCTGTAGCTAACTGACTACATGGGAAAAAGTGTGGTCCAATATTAAGCTTTTCTATCTTGTCTCTTAAGTCAACTTAAGCTATTGTTGGCAGCTCTTCTCTTTGTTTATTCTGATACAATTTACATCTTTAACTACTCTTTCCCAGAAAATCCCAGTTATACTTGACATTCAAGTTAGAGGACCCATCTCTTCTCACCCTTTTCCTGGTTGGTATTCTCAACAGTTATTTATTGAACACTTACTACTGGGGGAAAAACCATTATATTTAATAATTGTAGAGAAGAATAATTACTTTTCTTTCAGTAAATGTCTACTGAATTGTTACAATATGGCCTCATTGTCTTGATTTGCCCTCTGACCATGTTTCTTAATTGTAAAACCCAATATAGTATCAAAGGTAAATAAAAATATCTAGTTTTTGTTCTACAATCTCAGTAAATAGAGGAAAGATCTATAGTTGGTTCTAAGTGAGTACACAGTATAATACAGTAATTTTAAACTGTTAACTCTGCCTAAGTCAAATACAAACTAGAAGAGATTCTCCAAAATATTAAGAAATTAATGCCTTAAAGCAGACTAAAGGTGCTATAATTAGAATATTTTGGGGAAGACAACTACCTTCCCAGTGAAATTAGTATGCTCTTAGTATTCAAAAATATTTACCAACTAAGACTTTAGAGTGGTCTATATGTACATTTTATAGGGAAAATATTCTGTATATAGGGAATGAATAATTTTACCATATCGTAAATTTTTTGGAATTCTTAGTGTCTTGATAGGATATAAAACTTGCTTTTTTCTTGATTCTACCACATTTAAATATTCTCAGTTTTTAAAATTCAAAACTATATTAAAATCTATAATGTGGAAAAACACAAAAAAAATGAAGAGAAGGAATATGAAGGTAATTTTATCTGTGTTAAAATTTGAGCCTGTCCCAAATCATGCAAGTACATGGTTTGAACACATAAATTTTGACTTCATTTTTTCTCCTACTTTTATTTTTAACTTTTATAGATTTATTTTCAAAGACCCAATAAGAATCGGTAAACTTGCTTATAAGTTCAGGAAAGTGTGTGTGTGTGTGTGTGTGTGTGCATGCATATGTGTATGTGTGTGTATTTGTGTGTACATGTATACATGTGCATGCATGGATGAATGTATATACGCCACCAAGATTAAAAAGCATTCTGTCTACAAAAAGTTTAAGAAAATTCAAAGAAGTGCCATTTATTTCAGGGTTATCAGTTTTAAGGTAGATCATTTTTCACATATAACATTTTTCCATACCATACTTTGGGAAATAATTTGAAAAGGGGCTAGTGCTAAATTTATATTTTAAGAATAAAATAGTTTAGTATAAAGAATTTAAATATAGGTATTTGTCTATTTATATCAATATAAATTTGACTATCTGCACTTTTTTGCTTGCCATTACAGTTCAGAAAGTTATACAATACTACATAGAAATCTATAAATAAAAATATAGTCAAATCTTATAATTACTAAGGAGTCATCAAATGCATGTATTGGAGACATCTACTCATATTCCTCCTAAAAAGAGTGCTCACATTTTTGGTACCTCTAATTTTACTGGACATCCATCCTCCTGAGTCACCACCAATTTGGTATGCTTCTTCTGATCCCATAGGCCTGCTTAGCTGCACTAAGTCATTCCTTTCTCATTTGACTAATTACTGACACTGCTGTCTATTCAAGGCAGTTCATCTCTGTTGCTTCTTTGACAAGTATGTATATGTATGCGCATGCATATATCATTCTACCTCAGTTATCCTGGCTGCAACTCCCAGATGGAGCCTCCAACTGTTTGCTGATGTTTTAGTTCCTCTAGGATCTCTCACTACTATGCCTCAGACTAGGCCCAATGCTTCCTGCTCTTCTGGGATTTCCCTTACCATGATACCCAGGTAGGTTCTTCCCCTTCTGAGTTCATAGGACTCCTTGTTACACACCTAGCTTTCCAAGATCTCCGTCTTCCTTCCACCAGTTGATCAGAACTTCTTCAACACTAGACAACTAGATTTGGAGTGCTACACCAAAAGGCAGCAGAGGAGAGGACCAACAAACCCGCCAAGAGTAAACTAGGGATAGAAAAATTCTGCCCTCAATACCAGTTACATAAGCAAACACACACACACACACACACACACACACACACACACACACAGGCTATCATAACATTCTTAAAACTTAATTCTCTTCTGTAGGGTGTAGACCTATACTAAAAGAGATGGAGATGTTTGGAATAAAAATGAAGACATACCTGACAAAGTCCTTCAGATGTACAAGTCTCAACTCAGCAATGTATCTAACAGTAAAACAAAAATACAAGCAAAACAAGACAAGATGCTACCCAAATTAGTAGCCCAACAGTAATGAAGCACAATGCGAAACACCTAGAATATCTTCTAGATAAAAATTCAAAGAGTAATAGCATAAACAAAGAGGATATGAATATACTACAAAAGAACAAAAGCAAAGAACTTAGTGAAATGTGGAATCTATCCATAACACTTTAATAAAGATGTAGAATTGTCCAAGAAAAGCTGAACTAAAATGATAGTGAAGATGAAAATTTAAATAAGCCAAATAAAAAATTCAGTGTTAACTCATGTTTGGAAAAAAACAGAACTGGGTGATAAAATAGAGAAATCTTACCATTCAGTAGAAGTTGATGAGAATTTTAAAAATGTATATAGAATATTGGACATTTTGAAGAGATTTAACTTTCGAATTATGGGGATAGAGGAAAAAGAAGACCAAATATCAAAGGTATATAGAACCTTTTCAGGTATATAGAAAAAAAATACCAAAGTTGCCTGTATATGTCTAAGATTTATAGAATACCAAAAAAGACATTGACACAAAAGAAACTACCCATAACATGTTGTAGTTAAAACATTAAAAGATACAAAAAAAAAATGTAAACTGAAAAAGTCATTCACTTATAAAGCAGCCCCTTTAGAAAAACAAATGATTA
>NC_045030.1:88693696-88701110 GCF_008632895.1 Mastomys coucha
AAAAAAAAAAAAACAACTTAAGGAATAAAGAGTTTATAATGGGTTATGGTTCAAGAGGAACAGGGTGGTGGGGAATGCATAGAAATTTTTGAAGCTATACCCATAAGGTTTTATGAACATTACTGTCAAAATGTGACCTTAACAAGGACAACAAAAGTAGACATCCTAATGAGAATGGGAGAAAGCACAGGAGGCCACAACCCTATACAAAAAAGCTCCAGGCAGCTAAGGAAGCCTGAGAGTAAGAGAAATGGTCTTCCCACAAGAAAGAGCACTAAAATTAGTTATCAAGTACCAAAAGATTAGCCCCCAAAACATACATATGAATCATACTATACAGATTGAGGAGGTTATATTTGTATACTTATAAATACATGTAAATAAATATTATGTTTGTAAAAGCAACTTTTAAAAAGAGCCCTCAAATTTGAAAGATGAAGGGAGAATATATAGATGGGCTTGGAGTGGGGGAAGACAAAGGGAGGAATGAAATAATTTTAAAGGAGGCATGGGCTTCTCACGAGGAAATACAAATGGCTGAGAGATATGAACACACTTAGTCGTCAGGGAAATGCAAATTGAAAGTATATAGAGACACTAGCTTATCCCAGTCAGAATGGCTAAGACAAATGTGTGTGTGTGTGCATGTGTGTGTGTGTGTGTTTGTGTGTGTATGTATGCACGCATGTGCATATGTGTGTGTGTGTGTGTGTGTGTGTGAGAGAGAGAGAGAGAGAGAGAGAGAGAGAGAGAGAAACAGAGAGACACAGAGACACAGAGAGAGAAAATGGGAGGAAAGGGGGATATATAAGTAGCAATTAGTATGAAGGTTGCTAAAACAACACAGAACAAAGTAAATACAGTTGCAAAATTATAACATTATCCAAATTATAAATCAATTTAACAGTAAAAAGGTCTCCTGGGTAAGTGACCAAAAGAAATAAAATCATACAAAAGAAATAACTGCATATATTCAAGTTTAATATGGCATTTAAAAATATCTTCTCTCACACAATAATCTGAAAACAGTTATCTCTCCATTCCTCCCTGCCCTGTACCTCCTATCTCTCTCAGACTCATTCCTCCTCCATCTTACTTCATAAAGGAGCAGGGCTCCCTGGATATCAACCAAACCTGGCACAACAAGTTGCAATAAGACTTGTACTTAAGGATAAAATATGTGACACATTGGGAGGAAAAGGGTCCCAAAATTAGGTAAAAGAGTTAGACAGCCCCTGTTCTAACTGATAGGAGTCCCAAAAAGAACACCAAGCTACATGACCATAACATAGTCAGTGGACCTAGCATAGTTCCATGCAGGCTCCATAAGCATAGATACTTATCAAGAGGTAAGTGTATAATCATGTATGGATGAGATAAATCCATAAAGGATTGTTAATTAAGCCACAAAGAAGAATGAAATCTTGTTATTTGCAGGAAAATGAATGGAAGTGGAAATCATTTCATTAGCTGACAGGAGCCTGATATAGCTGTCTCCTGAGAGGCTCTAACACTGCCGTTAGTACAGAAGTAGAGGCTCACAGCCATCCATTGGAGTGAGCACAGGTTCCCCAATGAAGGAGCTAGAGAAAGGACCCAAGGAGCTGAAGGGTTTGCAGCCCCTTAGGATGAACAACAATATGAACTAACTAGTACCCTCAGAGCTCCCAGGGAGTCAACCACCAACCAAGTAGTACACATAGTGGGACTGATTGCTCCGGCAGCATGTGTATAGTAGAGGATGGCCTAGTCGGTCATTAATGGGAGAAGAGGCCCTTGGCCCCATGAAGGTTCTATGCTCCAGTGTAGGGGAATGCCAGGGCCAGGATACAGGAGAGGGTGGGTTGGTGAGCAAGGGGAAGGGGGGGGAATTGTTTTCTTTTTGTTTTTGTTTTTGTTTTTGCTTTCCTTTCGTTTACTTTCTTTTTTTTTTTTCCAGAGGGGAAACCAGGAGAGGAGATATTATTTGACATGTAAATAAAGAAAATATCTAATAAAAAAAAAAGAAAGATCAATCAGAGAGAGTACTGTACACTTTCTTCCCCATGAAGAAACTATCTGAAAGTATGAGACAAGATTAATAGAAGATGAGAGGAAATAACAGATAAAGAGTCACATAGAAGGAAGTTTGTTCATGATGAATATATAATACAGGCGTACATAGAAACATCACAGTGAGACCTATTTATTCACATAATTAATTTGTGTCAATAATTGTAATAAGTCACTAACTTCCTCTTGGATAGCAAAACTTAAATATTCTTTATTTCTATAAGAAGAAAATGAGAAGTTTTGAATAAATCAAGAAAATATAAAAAATTCTAAATCAATTTAACAGTAAAAAAGTTCTACACTTAGGTTTGCCAAATGTTTTTATATAAGTTTCTTATTAGTTGAGGCACAGTGTTTAGTTTCAAACTACCTCATATGGATAGTACTTATAAATCATAGGGTTTTGAGAGAAAGAAAAATATGTTTTCCATGGATAACTTTTCCTTTCATAAGAGTTAAAAGACAGGAAATGAATATGAATTTTATTCAGAATATATCACTTTCATTCATAGTTTTACATTTTTTTCTAAATATCTAATGTTTAGAAAAGCTTCTTCAGTGTACTTTATAAGAAAAATATTGAACAGAAAAAATTCAATATTTACTATGTGCACTGGCATATTTTTCATTGGACTTTGAAAAGAATGGAAATAAAAGTGATAAAGTACTCCTCTGAATTTTTCTGTACACTGATCTATGACACACATCCAAACTGCAAACCAAATGATTGCAATCACACACATACTATGATAGGTATATAATACACATCATAGACTCAATAGGTGTTTACCATTCAAGTCTATCATAAATTACAAGTATCAGTTGTTTACTGTACCTAATATTTATCAAAGACTTTACCAGAGCATCTTATAAAATTAATTTTCCCCTTGTCAAAATAATTGTTATTCAGCAAATGAGTCTTGTGAAAAAAATGTACTTTTGAATCAAATTATATCATACTTCAAGATTTAAAAGAAATGGATTCTTATGTGACACATATACCTATCAAAGATATATTTGTTTCATATAGAAAGCTATTTTACAAGTATTACTGAAGGCATGAAATAAAGTAGTTAATGTTGTGCTGTTCTGTAAATGTCTGACAAACATGACCCCTAAAAGTCATCAAGAATCTCTTTCAATAAGAATGTGCAAATATTTGTAATTTCCCATCTTAATTTTGCTCTGGGTTTTCTTTTCTTCTTCCTTCCTTGAGGAACTTTTCACAAAAGTGATTATTGTTGTAAATGATAAAAATGATCATGAATACAATTCTTTGCATAACTAAATTGCTGAACATCTTAGATTTTCTCATTGCAAATTTATTGTATACATATTACCTTAATTCATATGATACTTGCAAATCCCTTGTGAGGCAAATTTTATCATTATCATTTTGTACATGAGTAATTTAGCATTCTGGAGCTTATAATAATATGACTAGCCTTTTTTAGATTGGTGAATTTTGCATTATTTTAATCAGTAGTACTCAAATACTATTTTGGCTACTTTCTACAATAACAAGATATGAGGATTCTTTGACTTGTAAAAATAACCCTCACATTTTAAAAACAGTTTTGTTCACAATTACATTATTTTAACCCTATGAGATCATATGTGTTATCTATATAATAAGTCAGTAGAAAAATGATTTGTCTAGTGTGTAGCATGACAGACATACAGGGGTAGATTTCATGTATTCTATTTTATCACTCTAGAAAATGTTTCTAAAAATGACTCCACTACAAAGTACAAGCATAATCTTCAAAAATTGTAAACTCATTATTTCAAGTACTTTCAAAAGCTAACATTGGTATAATTCCCTAAACATATTCTATTTAACCTTCCAAATGTATTTCAGCACAAGATGATTTTAAAACAAGGAGGAATAAATTTCACCTATAGGAATCCACTTAGCATTTAGTTGAGTGGTTCTTTCATTACTGAGGTTGAAAAACATCAATACAGAGCCCTGATACCTACTCAAAAGGCAGTTTCTTTACTTACAAATGAAATACTGAAGACTGTGATTACCTGTAACAGTTAACTCGGTGGTTCTTCTCACAACAAAGCCTCCATATTTTAGTTCACAGGTATAGTTTCCAATGTCATCTTCTTTGACTTCTTTTATAAGCAAGGTATCTCTTTTGAACACAATACTTGGTCGCCATGCTTTTGTTCTACATTCCTACACAGACAACATCAAATTGGGTAGTATATATAGTAAGTAAAAAGTAAAATTATTTTAAACCAATAAGCAAAAATATTGGCTTCATTTCTAAAAACAAAACAAAGTCACAAACAACCAAACCAAAGCAAACCAAAAATCAAAACAGCAACAACAGAAAGGTCTTTTGTAGCCCAAGCTCCTCTTGAACTTGCTATGTAACTTAGATTAAAATTGAAGTCCTGATTGACCTGCCTCATGGTGGGATTATAGGCACATGATTATTATTCAGGATTAATAATGTCTGAAGCATACCATTTTTTATACACTAAGTTTCAGGAGCTAAAGATTTGGATTTCATACTAAATTATATTATTTTTCCAAATCTGCAACTCAAGAACATCCTCTTAAAATTAGTTCTATGGTCACATTAACTTGTGATGGTGCTACCTCTGTAGTAGACACATAGTGATTTGCTAGATTCATTTACATCATATACCTGTTAATCACACTTAATATAAAACTTAAATGCTGCTGACCTCTGTAGCTGACTTAGGGAAAGGCTGGAAGAAGCTGAGGAGGAGGGCAACCCTGTAGGAAGACCAGCAGTCTCAACTGACCTGGACTCCTGAGATCTGTCACACTGGAACACCAACCAGACAGCATTCATCAGCTGATATGAGGCCCCTAACACGTATACAGCAGAGGACTGCTGGGTCTAGGTTTAGAGAAGATGTACCTAACTCTCAAGAGACTGGAGGCCCCAGGGAACTTAGAGATGTAGTGGGGTGGGGTGGGGGTTCGGGATATTCTCTTGGAGACAGAGGAATAGAGTGGAGGTAAGGGATGTGGAACAGTTGGAGGGTGGACTGGGAGGGAAATAAAATCTGGATTTTTTAAATAAATAAATAAATAAATAAATAATGCAAATAATTAATAGATTATTGTGAAATTGACTATATTGATCATAGCATAAAATTTAAAATGTATTAATAAATAAATAGTGGGAATAGTTTTATAAGCTAAACATTTCTGCTCCAATATTCTATCAAAATGTAATTGTACTTATAAAAACTAAACCTATACTTATTATATGCATTGTATAATCCATTGAAGAAACAGTTAACTCTTATGTACAAGGTCTTTTTTATTTTCTATGAACACACAAAGAAATAGTTTTTATTATGGTATTTGTTCAAACATGGTTTGCTTTTATTATTTCTTTTGTGTACTCTTCATCTCTGTCTCCTCTCTTCTCCCTGTGTCCTTGCATGCTCAGTAGCCTATGTTTTTCATAGCACCTGAATTCATTTACCTTGACTTCCTTCGTTAGCTTTAGCAGCATCTCTTCTCTCTTGTGCTCTTCTATTTAGATTGACAATCTATGCTAACTCTTGTAACCTCTTACTTCCATGTACACTAAACAGAATCTGTGTATGTGAAAATGTGATCTATTTTTCTTTTTGAGACTGGGTAACTTCATTTAATATAATACTTTGCAGATCTATTTTCTTAAAGTTATTTTTTTTCTTTATGGTTGAACAAAAGTCTATTGTGTACATATAACACAATTTTGTTGTTGTTGTTGTTGTTGTTTCTTGAGACAGGGTTTCTCTGTATAACCCTGGCTGTCCTGGTACTCACTCTGTAGACCAGGCTAGCCTCGAACTCAGAAATCTGCCTGCCTCTGCCTCCCAAGTGCTAGGATTAAAGGCATGCGCCACTACTGCCTGGCCTTTATAACACTATTTCTGTTCCATTTATCTGTTTATGATATCTATGCTTGATACTTTTCCTTACTGTTGTGAAAATGCAGCAATCAGAATGGATACATATGTATTTCTGTGGTAGGATATAGGATTCTTTGGGTCTATCCCAAGAGTGGTGCAGTTCTTCCATATGGAAGTTTTATTTTGAACATTTTGAAAAAAAGCCTATAAAGATTTGGATAAGAGCTATACTAGATTATACTCTCATTAGTATTAAATGAGAGTTCTTCGTTTCCCACATCCCATAAATATCAATTTTCATTATTAATAGACATACTATATTATGATCTTTTTTATTGTAATATTATTGGCTCAAGAGATTTCTGTTTTTGCCAAATCAAAAATCCCTATTCTCAGACTAGTATTTAAAGTAAAGGACAAAATTGCTTTAACATTTTGAAACTATAGACAGGCAATTTTATTTATTGACAAGTCAAATTTTTAAAACTCATAATATATGTGGGTCAGTGCCTCTGTGTAATTATGTCTAGAGGATGATTTTCAGTTATTTCATACCAAAGTATACATATTATTTGTTTATACTAGTTACAGAAACTGTCGTAGTTGCACTAATTGTACATTAAAGCATTATGCTTTACAAATAGTTTCTTAATGTCCACTATTTATATGGCATAAAGTTAAGTTTTGACTAAAGACAGCCATTGAAAATGTTATACATCTGTACCTCGCACTTCTATTATGATGCCTTTTATAGCTTAAATGACTATCACAATGTAGAAACATCTCTGGATGAACAATGTAAAACCATCAAAATTAAATTGAGGTTGAATTAATTTTAACTGAAAGGCAAATATGTATGTATATATGTATGTATGTATGTATGTTTGCCCTCATATTTCAGACAAACGAGTTCACTGCAAATCATAAGAATATTATATATATCAAATGCAACTTTTTAGTGAAGCACAAAGCTTCAAGTCTAGAATGTTCACACACAAATGCGGAAAAAAAAATGTGGCTGTACAAAATGTGAGTCTCATAATACTCAGAAAATCGCTGTGGATGACTAGTAACTTCAGAATGCTTCAAATGAGATCTACTCAAATGTTAAAATTGCAAAAACAATATTCATTCCTTCTAGAAGAAAGCTAATAATTTCGTGATTTTTGACATTGTCTAGGACAGAAAAACTAGGGAAGCGTTGACAAATCTTTCAACACTTCTTTTGATATTCTGAACTTCCATTGCTTGTTATCCAGAGTTAAATTATCTTTGGGAATAATATTGTTAATTTTGAAGAAACAATTTTGAACATGTTCAGGTTTCTTGTTTCATTTTTAATAGTATTTAAAAAATCAATATCAATCAATGATAAGGGTTTGCATTCTGATTCTGACAGGTATATACTATGTAATATAAGGGCCCTTTTCTTTTTTTTCTTTTTTCTTTTCTTTTCTTTTTTTTT
>NC_045030.1:88701325-88705519 GCF_008632895.1 Mastomys coucha
CCTGGAACTCACTCTGTAGACCAGGCTGGCCTCGAACTCAGAAATCCGCCTGCCTCTGCCTCCAAGTGATGGGATTAAAGGCGTGCGCCACTACCTCCCGGCATAAGGGCCCTTTTCTAAAGTGTCCAACACATTGGACAGAGAAAACATTAAAGGAGGATTTTTATCTGTGAATAAACTGCTCAATATAAACATTCATAGTGTCTATATTCACTTTTTGTGATTACCCAAGACCAAAAATGCTCTTAGGTGGTACAAAGAAGCTTAAAAACACAAGAAGTTTTGGAAGATCAATGAATATAAGTGATGTCACAGGAACAGGGGGACTGGCTTTTTCTCCTTTTGAAGAAAATATTAATAATAAAATTATTTGTTTTCTTGGGTGTTATTTATTAAGCAATTTATATTTGAAAATGATTAGAATATAGGCAATGTTATGACTATTGAATATAGTATTTAATTAAAATTAGGATACAATTTTATTTTATTTTTTATTAGATATTTTCTTTATTTACACAATCTCCTTTCCCAGGTTCCCCTCCAAAAATAAAATAAAATAAAATAACAAAAACTAAAACAAATCCCTGTACCCTCCCCCCTCATCCTGCGCAGTACCCCACCCACTCCTGCTTACTGGCCCTGGCATTCCCCTCCACTGGGGCTTAGAAACTTCACAGGGCCAAGGGCCTCTCCTCCCATTGATAACTGACTAGGCCATCCTCTGTTATACATATGCTACTGTAGCCATTAGTCCCACCATGTGTACTCTTTGGTTGGTTTTTAGGATGAACAACAATATGAACTAAATAGGATACAATTTTATTACAGAAGAAAATAAGTATTACTTCTCTTTTGTCTTTGGGTATGCTGGAATGCTAAGCCCAGAAATGTTTGTTCAAAATATTTTAGTTTCCAAATTTGTCAAAAAGTTGTTGATATATCCAATATTTAAATATAAACATAACAGCTTATATGGTAGACCAACAGTACAAATATTAACCAATACTTTATTTATCAAAGCAGCTGGTTTTTAAATTTTACAATGACACTGGGTTGTAGAGATAGGTAGGCAATTAAAAGCATTGGCTGCTGTTCCAGAAAACCCAGGTCCAATTTCTAATATCCACATGACCACTCACATCTACTTGTAACTCTAGCCCTAAGGATCTAATTGCCTGTGTGGGCTAGGCATGTACATGGCACATAGACATAAATTTAGGCAAACACTTATACACATAAAATGAAATATCATAAAAAGCTTATAAAGATGAGCACAGCATACTATAGTACTCTCTAAGACATGAGCTATATCTTAGTTAATCTTTCATCCAGATTTCTCTAGAAAAAAAATGTACATTAAATTATTTGCAGGCAATAAAACCTTCCAGAGTCCATACCTTGTACCAAAGGATTTCAGGTTCCCTGGTTGGTAATAAAAAGTCCTCTATGTCACGGCATGAAATTTCCTTGCTTTTGCTAAGTTCAGCTTTTTCAAAGTATTTCATCTTGGAATTGTAGCAGAGTCCAGTGTCATTTTCTCCCACTGTCAGTGAGATGGAGACTTTCATACAGTATGTGGAGTTTCTGTAACAAAGCAGAATTTGTATGTGACATATTGAGAATGGAAAGCAAATGGTGCCAACAGAGTGTTTAACATCTTCAGGAAAATAAATAAAAGAAAAAACATCCATTATTTAATGCTTTTGGGGGGGCTCCCTTGGTTTATTTCATCGATTGTCTACTGTTTACCAATTAAATAACACTTGGTCTTATAAAACAAGACTTGTAGATTATACTCATTTTCCTCAAAAATTTTATCTGTATGAAATTGAACAATTATTTAATACATATACTTTTATGTAGAAAAATGAAAAGAATGAAGAAAAATTTAGGACAGCAAAAATGTCCTAGTTTTATGTTAAAACAGGCAAGCTAAATAGAGAAATAGAAGTGTAGAACTGATCTTTGAAGTTCAAAGGAAGGATACAAATAATGCCATGTATCTTTTATTGCACTTTTAGACTTGTTAGGTGGAAAATGATTGATCACTGTCATACAAAACCAAATAAGGGTAAAACCTAGATACTACTGTGTCAAATGTCATTGATTTATTCATGGATTTTACAGAACTTGTGAAATCAGTCTCCATCTCATGCTTTGTTTTTCTTGTTGAATTCTAAATCATGGTTAAAATTTAGAATAATTTAGAGTAGAAATCACAATCAAAGATTTTCTTTCAGTAATTTGGAACAAAAGAAGTCATAAACTAAAATGTTATATTTTTGCTTGGTATTTGTATGTCTGGATATTCAATATTTTGTGATGCTTAGGAGTGAAAATAGAAAAAAGTAAAGTATTACATTTAAATGTTTGTAAAGAACTGTTTCTTCAGTAAGTATCTGTCAACTCATTGCATACTTGGTCAATGTATTGATGCTGTATTTAAAATGTCATTTCTTATTATCTTTGTAGTATTGGCCATGATGGTGGACAGAGCACTGTTATATATTAGTAATTCATTCCTATATTGAGTAGCAAAAATATTTACAATTAACTAAGACAATTTTTGAATATAGGAAATGCTATATGCCTATAATAACTTTACAATAACCTTACAACCTTACAAGTTGATTTTAAACACCAATACATACAAACAATGACCTATACAAGCATTAGTCTAATGTCTTAAAAGATCCAAAGAGTATGTACTCAGGAATTTTGCTACACTGAAAAAATAAATTTTCTGTTCACAGCCTCTGAGAGACAAGGAAGAAAGGTACACATCTAAACAACTTTAGAGCTAAGATAATGTGCAATAGAAAAATCATATAAACTATTGAAATGGTGTCAAAGAAACAAACAAGGTTTCCCAAATAATTGGATTGTTTTCAAGAATGAATGACAATTTGCAGGTCTTGTGAATGGCAATCTCAATTCATGATGTACACAAAGCCTGGAGTGAATGAAAACTGGATTTATCAGAGAGCACTCAAGAAATATAGATTCACAGGAGCCACCTTGAATGTCATGTAACCTATTTCCAAGAGTTCAACTTGATAATGGACAAGAACAAAATTTGTACATTGAAAAGTTTGGTTCTATTATAATGGAAATAATAAGATAGGAAGGAAAGAAAACTAAATGTAATTCAACAAAATGGGAAAGAACTTCATTCATGTAGGAAAACTTGCAACCTAAAATGGTCCATATACAGTGTCATAGTAAAGAAAGGTCAAGTTCAAAAATGTACCAGAGACACTAAATCAAGAAAACAATGCAACAGTAAGGAACCAAATACAGAGCCACACAAGATGGAGAAGTTTTCTTAATTGAGTGTATGACAAGTAGACCCAATGTTTCAGTATGAAAAATAATAAAAAAGAAAGAATTCTGAAAGAAAATAAATGTGTGAAATTTTAGCACAAGTTTTATACCAAAGTGTAAAAGTTACCCATTTTGCGGCCTTCTTGGAGGATAGCTTATATAATATATAATGTTATTCCAATATATTCTTTTCAAATCATTGTAAGATATTTTGGTCAGAAAAAAGTAATTATTACGTACTCACAAGAGGAAATATGGAGACAAAGTGCAGAGCAGAGACTGTCCCACCTGACGATCTATCTCATATAAAGTCACCAAACCCAGACACTATAGTGGATGCCAAGAACTGCTTGCAGACAGGAGCCTGATATAGCAGTCTCCTGAGAGGCTCTCCCAGAGCCTGACAAATACAGAGGCACATGCTCACAGCCAACCATTGGACTGAACATGGGGTCCCCAATGGAGGAGTTAGAGGACTTAATGCTTAAGGGGTTTGTAATCCTATAGGAACAACAACAATATCAACCAGCAAGCCCTCCCACCCCAGAGCTACCAGGGACTAAACCACCAACCAAGGAGTACACATGGAAGGACCTATGGCTCCAGCTGCATATGTAGCAGAGGATGGCCTTGCTGGTCATCAATGGAAGGAGAGGCTTTTGGTCCTGTGAAGGCTCAAGGCCTCAGTGTAGGGGAATGCCAAGTAGGGGAGGCAGGAGTAGAACACCCTCATAGAAGCAAGGGGAGGGGGATGGGATGGGTGGTTTTAGTGGAGGAGGGAACAGGGAAAGGGGATAACATTTGAAATGTAAATAAAGAAAATATGTGCTGGGCGATGGCCCACACCTTTAATCCCAGCACTTGGGAGGC
>NC_045030.1:88705529-88724668 GCF_008632895.1 Mastomys coucha
CTGATCAGCTGTATTAGCACATAATCAATCTAGAGAAAATACTCAGGCTTCATGTTAACATCAATTTATAGAACACATAGACATTTGAAGGAATACAGAAACTAATGTATATTCTAAAGTAATCCATACTTCTCCACATTTTGTGATATTATTTTCCTTAGAGCTGAATAACATTCCATTTTATAAATGTAAATATTTTCATTATCCATTAATTTGCTGATTCGATTGGTTCTGCCTTTTGTTTTTTGTTTTTGTTTTTCTTTGGTTTTGTTCTGTTTTTGATACAGTGAGTAAAGCAGCAGTGCACATAGAGGTACAAATATTTCTATATGGCATTCTCTGGGTACATGCCAGAGGGGGAAATAGCTGACTAATGGGGCACTTTGTCTTTAATTTTTGAGGAATGTTCAAATTGATATCTATAATGGCTGTATTAATTTGCAACTTCACCAGAAGTGAATAAAGATTCCTCTTCTCTCACATTCTAGGAATCATTTGTTGTTGGATTTGTTGATAATAGCCATTCTTATTTGGGTGGTGTGGTTTGTCAAAGTAGTTCTAATTTGCATTTCCTGATGACTAAGGATGTTAAGCACTTTTGAAAATAGTTATTTGATCATTTCTCTTTCTTCCTTTTTTTGAAAAATGTCTATTCATTAGTCTATTTGCTGATTGTTCGTTTTATTGCCATGGCCTTTTATTTCTGTAATTCTTTGCAAATTCTGGATATTAATCCCTTGTATAAGGTAGTTACTAAAGATTTTTCTAGGAGAACAAGGAAAGGTAAATATTAGATATTTTTAAGCAGTGAATCAGTATATTCTAAATTAGTATCTTACACATAATCTTTTGAGATATATGAATTTTAGGTTTCTTCGGTTTTCAAATTTCTGCTAACTTCTGTTTACCTGCTATGCACATAATTGTATTGTGTCTCACACATGCATTTTATACAGTTCGGTTAAAAGAATAAGAACTCCATAGTTCAATAGTAAGGACACAGATTCCAATTCAATATTTGGAAACTCAGAACTTAGTAGTCTACCATCATTTGAGTCCTTGACCTTCCTTTTTCTTATTTGTATAGGGAAAAAATTATACTGTTTTGGGCTTCCAACGTGTTAAAATATGAATAGAGATGAGGCCAATGCCTGTCATACTATGAGTCACTGGTCAATGTTAGATCATGTTGCCACTGTATCCTTCAGTCTTGTTTTCGTTATATTTCTGAATTATATTCATGAAAATATAATCATGTGATAACTTTAGGATTTTCAAGGTGTAATTACTACAAAGCATAATAGGGAAATAGGCATGTCCTTTTGTTTTGTATTGTTCTAGTTTAGGGATAACTGAATGGGATGAACAAGAATGGATGTCATTTAAAGAGAACATGGACCCCCTGTCTGTGGAGTTACCTCTTTCTTTTGTTAAGCTCGACTGATTCCTAATCTTCTGCATGTGGCTTCAGATGAATGTCCTCAGTTTTTCTCCTTTTCTTGACGTTCAACCCTGTCTCTGTGGATTGACAGCTGATTTGCAATGGTAAAGTAATGTCTGGAATTTGAGATTCCCTGAGATAGAAGTCTTATTTAAAACTACTCTTAATATTTAATGCTTGCTTTTTATTTTTTTTTATATTTTCTTTATTTGCATGTCAAATGATTGGGTTTCCCCTCCAAAAAACAAACAAACACACACAAACAAACAACAAGAACAAACCCCTGTTGCCTCCCTCCTCCCTATGCCTGCCACCTCACCCTCTCCCACTTATTGGCCCTGGGCATTCCCCTACACTGGGGCAAAGAACCTTCACAAGGCCAAGGGCCTCTCCTCCTATTGAAGATCGAATTTGCAATCCTCTACTTTACCACATGCTTCCAGAACAATCAGACCCACCATGTGCAGTCCTTGGTTGGTGGTTGAGTCCCTGGGAGTTCTGAGGGTACTAGTTAGTTCATATTGTTGTTCGTCCTAAGGGGCTGCAAACCCTTCAGCAACTTTGGTCCTTCTCTTACTCCTTCATTGGGGACCCTGTACTCAGTTCAATGGATGGCTGTGAGCCTCTACATCTGTGCGTTAATCAGGTACGTTCAAAGCCTCTCAGGAGATAGCTATATTAGGCTGGCCTGTCCTTCCTTCAGTCTCTGCTCCATAGTTAGTCTTTGCAACTCCTTCTGTCGGTATTTTGTTCCCCCTTTTAAGAAGGAATGAAATGTCCACATTTTGGTCTTCCTTCATTGCTGGTGGGATTGCAAGCTGGTACAACCACTCTGGAAATCAGTTTGGCGGATCCTCCAGAAATTGGATATAGTTCTACCGGAGGACCCAGCTATACCACTCCTGGGCATATACCCAGATGCTCCAACATGTAATAAGGACAAATGCTCCACCATGTTCATAGCAGCCTTACTTATAATAGCCAGAAACTGGAAACAACCCAGATGTCCCTCAACAGTGGAATGGATACAGAAATTGTGGTACATCTACACAATGGAGTACTACTCAGCTATTAAAAACTGAATTTATGAAAAAAAAATTATGTTAAAATTGAATTTATGAAATTCTTAGGGAAATGGAAGGATCTGGAAAATATCATCCTGAGTGAGGTAACCTAATCACAAAAGAACAAACACGGTATGCACTCACTGATAAGTGGTTATTAGCCCAGAAGTTTGGAATACAGGAAGAACAACCTACAAACCACAAGAAACTCAAGAAGAAGTAAACCAAAATGTGGACATTTCATTCCTTCTTAAAAAGGGGGAACAAAATACCCATGGAAGGAGTTGCAGAGACTAATGCTTACTTTTTTCCTGCTCAGCAAATGACTTAAAATCTTATAAATTAAAATAGTATGCAATCATTACTATTGGTCTTTTTGCTGAGAAGAGCTAACAAGTAGTAAGCAACTTGTAACACATCAATAAATATATAATCTCTTCGAGGAGAACTTAGACATTTGAAAAAAAATGGCTGCATTCAAACATCATTAATGCTGTGAGTTCCAGGTTTTTGGCAGAGTGGGCTAAATAGGGCAAGGAGAATACTCTTACAGAATGTATGGTGAAAATCATTATCATGTGTTTATTTGGCTTTAGCTGTTATAAAGGCTGCAGTATAGATTAAAACTTGAATCATGACTGATATTTTATTGTTCATACATTGTTGATACACATGACTTACTTGTTCAAAGTAAACATAGATGTTTAAGTCTGAGTGCAAGCATACTGTTATTATTTCCATTGAAGAAAATATTAGAGTGTTAGAAAACAATCTTTTTCTGATACAGTTAACCCTATAGTATATATCAGGTATAAAAATATGCATTGTTTTTATTTTTGATAAATTAAATTTAATTAATTAAATTCCTATAAAAGTCAATGAATTCTCCATGTTCTGCTTAACAACTAGAGACTGAAATGGGAGTAGAACTTATATCTTTAACTTATTCATTTCTCTCTTAGAAATAATTGTACTAGGACAGCATGCATAAATGTTCTCATGGACTTACACTTGAATAATAAATATAAGCATATATTTTCAATAGTTGTATGTATTTATTTTTCTTTGAATGAAATAATAGAAAATGACCCACTTTCTATACCTGAATTCATAGAATTTATGTTTTGTACTGTAAAATGGAAAAAGACAGGATGACACAGCTTGATTTTTTCCTCAAAATTTAAATTCTTAAATCTAATTTAATATAAATTCAAATTTTAATTCTTAAATTTTTAAAAATATAATAAAACTGAAAGAAAACAAGTGGAACTTCTTAATAAAATATGATTGCTCATATCCATTTAATAACATATGTTCTTAAAATTCATAAAAAATGACTGTTTTCTGAAAGTGATTGCTTTAGAGTCCTGTCTTCTAAAGGAAAAGATTCTACAATGTAATCCTGTACAAATAATGCAAACTACTAATTATTTCAGAGATAATTTAGAAACTTATATTAAACAAATCAATAAAAATGAAAATAATTTCTTTAGATAGGGGTTCTATAAATCAGTAGAATTCACAGATAAAGACCGAAAATTTCTCAACAGTATGCTACTTGGAAGTAGGGAATAATTTTAAACTGTGTGTATCAAGAGTTTTCAAATTATTCTTTCTAAAAGGATGATAACATTGCAGATGTGCAGTAAATTTCTATTAAAGTCATACAGGTAAGACTTCAAAACAAAAAGAGTAGGTGGGAAATTTTTGCATGTATATGATTAGCTGAAGAAGCATATTAAAATCATTTTATGCAATAATATTAGTGTAACATAACTATAATTACTTTGTAATAATTCCCTCTATGCATGATAATGTATAGTTTTATGTCTCTTTCTCTAACATGATTAACCCTAACATGATTATTAAATGTATTCTCTAATAACATTTGTAAACATTTTAATGTTATATTATGCTAACTCCTTGCTTCTCTGGGGGGAAATAATACCATTTCCACAATGCTTAGCAATCTTTTATCATATTAGGAAATGCTGTACGAGAAAATCAGAGATTCAATCAGGGTCTTCAAACAAAAAGTGGGTCTATTCACTTTCTTTTTTCTTACTTGATTTAAGTTGTATTGCATCATGATGAGAAAAGATACATAATTTCATTTTACCTGAATTTGTTAACATTTAAAAACATATTTTAAGTTAATAGAATTACATCACATTCATGTTTCCCTTTGGTAGCTTAACTCCTCCCAGAGACCCACCTTCAATACCTGCAATACCTTTTTTTATCTTATCATATCCTTTAAAATTTATAAAATATTATAAACAATAAAAATGAGTAGTATAAATGTTGTTTGATATAAAACAATCAATTAAACAGTCTTATGCAAATGTTTGTCTGCAGCCATACTAAAAATACATACATTTTTCTCAATATAAATTTTAAATAACTCCAAATATATTAGCTGTATATTTTAAAATAATATATTACTAGAATTTTTTTTAATGAACATAAATATAAAAAGTCTTTTTGTTTGTTTGTTTGTTTTATTTTTTGTAGAGTTTAAAATCCTGGCTCTTACTGTGGTATAAGCCCAAAATAAGAACAATGTTTAGACATTGAAGTTCATTGTAACCAGACTGTACTTCAATGCCCCTCACACCACCAAAGGATTTTACCTCCCTAGTAGGTAAGCTAAGAGTTGACAGTTCTGTTGTGCCAAGGAGTGAATTGTAGGTGTGATTTTTGGATACAGATTTCCTGCTATAGTCAAAGATATTTGACTGGAGTAATTGTCTCCATTCTCAGCCCACAGAGAACAGACATAATACTACCAGAGGACCCAGCTATACCTAGCACTCCTGGGCATATACCGAGAAGATGCTACAACATGTAATAATGACACATACTCCACTATGTTCATATCACCCTTATTTATAATAGCCAGAAACGAAACAACCCAGATGTCCCTCATCAGAGGAATGGATACAGAAACTGTGGTACATCTACACAATAGGGTACTACTCAGCTATTAAAAACAATGAATTTATGAAATTTTTAGGCAAATGGATGGAACTAGAAAATATCATCCTGACTGAGGTAACCCAATTACAAAAGAACACACATGGTATGAACGCTCTGATAAGTGGATATTAGCCCAGATCAGAATACACAAAGAACAATCCACAAACCACAAGAAACTCAAGAAGGAAGACCAAAGAGTAGATACTTGTAGGGTCTGTATGACAACTGTCCAGGATCTTCTAGCTTTCATAGTCTTGCTTGCATTTTCTTTGACTGTTGTGTCAATGTTTTCTATGGAATCTTCTGTCCCTGATATTCTTTCTTCTATCTCTTGCATTTTGTTGGTAATGCTTGCATCTGACTCCTGATCTCTTTCCTAGGTTTTCTAACTCCAGGGTTGTCTCCATTTGTGATTTCTTTATTGTTTCTATTTCCATTTTTAGATCCTGGATGGTTTTGTTCATTTCCTTCACCTGTTTGATTATGTTTTCCTATAGTTCTTTAAGGGATTTTTGTGTTTCCTCTTGAAGGGCTTCTAACTGTTTACCTGTGTTCTCCTGTATTTCTTTAAGGGAGTTATTTATGTCCTTCTTAAAGTCCTCTATCATCATCATGAGAAGTGATTTTGGATCTGAATCTTTCTTTTCCAATGTGATGGTGTGTCCAGGACTTGCTATTTTGGGAGAACTGAGTTCTGATGATACAAACTAACCTTGGTTTGTGTTGCTTATATTCTTATGCTTGCCTCCTGTCATCTGGTTAACTCTAGTGCTACCTGCCCTGGCTAAATCTGACTGGAGCCTGTCCTTCCTGTGATCCTGGTTGTGTCAGAACTCCTCAGAGTCAAGCTGTCTCTGTGATCCTGTTATTCTGGGATCAGGTGATCCTGGGCTAATTAGAGCGCCTGGGAGTACAGCTTCCTCTGGAAATGATGGGACTTGCTGCAGAGTTTTTCACCCAAGATCTGCTCAGGGCACCAGCCTAGACAGACTGGAAGGAACCAGTGCCGCTGGGCTGGTGGAGTTCCTGTGTGCCAGTTACTCCCAGTGTTGGGACAGATGTGTCTTCCTCACCTCCTCACCTCTGATCCTGGGTGTGTTAGAGCACATGGGAGTGGAGCTTCCTCTGGATGTTGTAGGACTGGTTGCTGGGTCTATTCATTAGTCAGTTTTAAAGTCACAATCCATATTTTGCATAAATTTAAAGGCACATAGTAATTTTATATTTTCATTATTGTTGTGGTATATATACATTATATACATATGCATATTCTGTCGGTCTCTGTGTCTCTTTCTCTCTCTGTTTCTTTCCCTATGTTTATTATTTCTTTGCATATAAGTATGGCAGTGTGTGCGTGTATGTATGTGTATGTGTGTGTATGTGTATGGTGTGTGTGTGTGTGTGTGTGTCTGTGTATGTGTAAGTCAGAGGATAACTTTGTGGAGGTATTTCTAACTTTCAACCTTTACATAGATTGAAAGAATCAAGCACATATTATCACACATGTAAAACAATCTTTCTGGATATGACACGTAGTTTTGATCCATCACAAATATGTGAAGATTAGAGTAGTTATTACAGATTTGAAAAGAACTCAACTATATGGAAGGCAGTTTAAACATAAATTTGACTCTTGGTCTGATTATTAGCTGTGAGAATTCAAAAATTAAAAGAAAATGAAAGGGAGAAGAAGAAGGAGAATGAGAAGTGAGAGAAGGGGAAGAGGAGGAAGAGAAGAGGAGGAAGGAGAAGGAGGAAGAGGAGGAGGAGGAGAGCTAAAGTTGGATTGTAGAGTTAATGTCTCAAAGTTTATTAAGCCTTAAGTTTACTTTTATGCTTTATTTCTAAGCTGAAAATCTTCTGTTTCTTTATTTTTTGTATTGTCCCATAGGCCTTCATAGTGATGCCTGGAGCTATGTATGTGGCCCCTTTCTTACATCTTATCATTCTTAAATAACTATGCTTGTAGCTACTGACACTAAATGTGAGATTTGTTTTGATTAGTTTTTCTTCTCAGAGGACTCTGAAGGACCTATTGATTTTACTGTGGCTGAAATTGGCCCTTGCTGAAAAGATTAGAACAAAAGCATCCAGGAGCTAAGACCTAAGAGTGTTGGCTTATTGCTTTCTCATTCAGAATTCTATTTTTTTACTTAGCTGGTGAATTGAGCTCATCTGAAAAGTATAAATTTAAAATCATTTCCTTCATTTTTCATGGAAACCAATCAATATAATATTATCATTTTAATTTTTTACTTTATATTCCTGGAATATTATAGTTAGTGAAGCTCTAGCACAGAAAATTATAGTCTAGTATTTCTCTGAGTTATTCTCGAAAAAAGTCTTTTTAAGTCTTATCTCTGTAGAATATCAGAGTAATATAGATTAAAGAGGGAAAGGAAGTAAGTCTAGTTCTCTGATAGAAATTCAAGCCCAGTGTACTGGAAAGGGCATTACTAATAATTTCTTTATGAAGGCATATGGGAAAAATTCTTAATATTTACCAATTCATTTCTTTATTTTAGTCATGACAATCACAGTTTATATTTATTGTATTTAAGTCTGAGACACTTTTTTTTCCTTCAGAAGGAAATTTCATTCTCATTTGTAAGCATTCACCATTTTTTCTCCTTAACATCTGTAGCAAGCAATCTGTTTGATGCCTCCAAGGATCCTTTTAATCTGAATATATCCTAGAATGTTGGCATTTTATGTCTGGACTTCTTACTTAACATAATGGCAAAGTTTATCCATATTTAGGTATGCATTAGTAAGAACCTCACTTACTGTTCCCCCCCTCCTTCAGAACATTCCAGTTTCTGATGACACATGCATAACAACCTATTACAGGGAATTTTTTCCCCTGATAGTTTGTTAAATTTAAAGTTTCCATAGGTCTACTGATCTCCCTGTAAGTGCTTGGTAAACACAGTAGATACTCCCAACAATGTATAAATGTATAAATAAACTATTAGTTAATTGCTACTTAGTACTAATTGTATTTACTTTTTGACTACCTAAAAATTTGCCACTAGAACCTCCAGCTTCCACACACATATGGCCTTCTATTGTCTCTTGTTTTATATTTCTTTGAAATAGCATACTTCTGTGCAGAAGATATACTTTTCTTGACCAGGAAAGAAGTAAAATAGAAATGTAAAGATTCACTAGTACTCAATTGTTACATAATAATAATCCCTATGAACTATATATCCTGTCTTACAAACATCAGTCTTCATTCTAGCTTTAGTTGTCTTCAAAGTGAAAGAGCGTGGAGAAATGAGATAGATGTGTCAGTCACAGCTGTGCAACTTGAAAACCATGTTTTTTGTTGCAAGGTTCACATATACAGTTTTTTTAAAGATTATCTTAATATCTTTTATTGTTAATCTTGCAAATGAAGAAGGATAACTCCTACATGATTGTGTGTAAATATTCAGGGATGGAGATACTCAGCTCCTTATGTACTTCACAAAACTATGTTACAGGAAAAATTCCAGAAAGATATTCAACAGAGCAAAAACTTACATTGACCCTTAAAGAAGAGAGAAACATTTTTCTCAGAGATATTTGATGTTTTAAAAATTCTCACTTTACCACATTTAACTTCTTTAGTAATGTTAAGGAAACAGCATCCTGAACTAGTTTTGTTAATGAGTCTAAATATTTTCTCATTGTCATAATGGCACAGAAGTTTTTCATTAGTTCTATGAAGGTCAAAATATTTCTTGAAATTTTTCTTTTTTTCCTTGAATTTAAATGAAAAAAAAATAACTGTATGGAATTAGGATAATTAAGAAGACTACAAATAACATTCATCATAAAGAAATTCTATATCACTTTCCCAATTATATGTAGACACAAAATATAATGCAATCTGTTAAAAAAAAGTATGGGTCTCCATTTCATTTGAATAGGCACTTACATGCTGTATCTTCTTTGTGTAAGCCTCTTAATATTTATCTCTCTTATATTATCTCTCTTTCTTGATCCATTTGTCTCTCTTTGGAAACTGTTATATATATAATATTTTCCATTGAATTCTACCTACCACTGTCTCATACAAGTCTTGTGACTTTAATGGGTACTATCATTCAAATGTACATAACTAAAGATCCAAACTTAACATTCACATATGAGAGAGAAAAGATTTTGTTTCTGAGTCTGGGATTCATTCAGAATGAATGAATGGGATTCATTCATTCAGAATGACTATTTCCAGCTCTCCCTATTTATATGCTAATTTCATAGTTTAATTTTTCTTTCTGTCACAATAATAATACATTGTGTATGTATATTATCTTTATCCGTTAGTCAGTTGATGGATATCAAGATGTTTCTAATTTCTGGGCATTGTGAATAGAGCAGCAGTGAAAATGGATGAGCAAATTTCTGGACTAGGACAGATTCCTTTGGGAATACGCTCAGGAGTGGTCTGGCTGGATCATATGCTAGACCCATTTCATTACTTGATGCTAAGGACTCTATTATTGAAGACACCCCATAATAACTATATATCAATACAAATACTTAAAAATAACAAAATAAATTACTTTTAGGAAACAAGGATGTATTAGTGATAGTCACTTCCTGTTATTTCTAACTGTTAAGCCATTTTACTTCTTATATTTGTAGTTCATTTCTTATATTAAATTCAAACTTTATAATTATTTGGAATGAATTTATTTTAGTTAATTTCTGACCAAAAGATAAAGTAACAAGTGTTGGAGTATGTACTTATCCTTATATGTAAATTTGTAAAGGTCTTTAATGTGGGAAAAATAAGAGATAAACATAGTATATAGTTATGTATTGAAAATATTATTAATAACACTGTTTCAACCTGAGATGAGTAATAAATTCAGATCCATTTGCATTTTTCCTGTCTATGGTGATTTACATATCAAAACATGCTGAAGGTTTCATGGTGATATAAAGAATTTATTATGTCAGAGTTGGAAAAATAGCTCAGCACTTAAGAGCACTGGTTGAGAATACCCATGATATTTATCTTTTTAGATCCAGGTTACCTCTCTTGGGATTATTTTTTTCTAGTTCCATATATTTACCTGCAAATTTCATGATTTAGTTCTTTTTATAATACTTTATTGCATAAAAGTTCCATATATTCTTTATCATCTAAACCAATGATGGACATGTAAAGTATTTCTGATTTCTAGTTTTTATAAAGACAGCAGCAATGGACATGGTTGAGCAAGCGTCTCTGTTATAGGATATAAGTTCTTTCAGTAAATACTTAAGAGTGGTATAGCTGGATCTATCCTCAGCTTTATGAGGAACCGCCATGCTGATTTCCATTGTGCCTGTACAAGTTTATAGTCTCACCAGTGTTTCCTTTATTCCACATCCTCACGTGCATGGACTGTTATTCATTTTCTTTATTTTGGCCATTTTGACTGGTGTAAGATTCAATCTCAAAGTAGTTTTGATTTGCATTTCCCTGGTGACTTAGTATATTGGGAATTTCTTTAAGTGTTCCTTAGCCATTTTTCTTCTTCTTTTGAGAACTCTCTGTTTAAATCTGTACTCCATTTTAAAAAATTGGAAGATTTGTTTTGTTGATGTTCTGTTCTTTTATTGTGGTATATATTTTAGATACTATGCCTCTGTTGGATGTGTAGTTGGTAAAAACCTTTTCCCATTTGCTAGGCTGATACTTTGTCTGAATAATGGTGTCATTTGACATACAGAAGCTTTTAATTTTCATGGGGTCCCATTTATTAATTGTTGATCTTAGTGCTTGTGAAATGGCGTTGTATTCAGAAAGCATTTTCTTGTGGAAATGAGTTTAAAACTATCCCTAACTTTTCTTCTACAGATTCAGTGTATCTGGCTTTATGTTGAGTTTTTTGATTCATTTGGAGTTGACATAAGTATGGATTTGTTTGCATTTTGCTACATGCAACTATCCAGTTTTACCAGCATCATATGTTGAAAGTGTTCTCTTTTTCTACTGTGTATTTCTGGGGTTTTTTTGTTGTTGTTGTTGTTGTTTTCTTTTTCAAGTATAAAAATCAGGTGTCTATTGGTGTGTATACTTACGTCTGTGTCCTCAATTTGGGTGTTTTTATAAACATGTCTGTTTTTGTGTCAGTAGCATACTATCCACTGATACATGGAAGCTAGCTGGTAAATCTTTGATAATTAGGCTACAATCCATATAACCACAGAGGTCAAAATATAGTGAGGGATGAGTGGGGAAGAGAAGGCTCTTCTTAGGAAGTAGAAATAGAATAAATAATTATGGATAGATGAAAAGGCTGGAATGGGAAGATCAAATGTGGACTGGACAGGAAGAAGGGGCCAATGGACAGCTAAAACTCAGGGGTATTTAAGAGGCATTTGCATAGTTAACTTACAATATGATGGGAAGTGCTAGCACTAGCCGATAAGGCTGTGTAGTCTTTAAGCATGATAAAGAATACAACTGGAAGACAATATTTGCATAGACAGAGAAATTAAATCTGTGTAACCATGGACAACTTATGTTTCCTGAAATTCAGAAACTTGATCATAAAATTGCAAAGACATTTTCCCTCATAGACTTGTGGTAAGAAGTAAATAGCATCCTGATACAGATACCCTTTAAAATGAGTTTGAGCTATGTAATATGTGTTACTGCTTTCACTTCTATTTATAATAAGGTATCAAACCTTTAGATTGCTGTCAACACTATTACCACTACATCTATCGCATCTTATCACTTATATATGATGTTGTTGCTTATGCCCTTTAATATTTATATTTCACTACTAGGTAAGTATGGAATTTATATCAAGGTCATTCCATTTTAGAGGCTTAATCTCCTTTTCAGTTCCATCTAATAAAAGCAATAAATCACACAGTTCTTCCTATTAAATCTCCTTATTCCACTGAGAATATAGGCTTCTTCTTTTTTTGCTCCCCAGTTTCAACTTTTCATTTTTATAGAAAGGCTCAATATGAGTAGAACACCCTTTCTGGGAGCAAAGACCTATATATTTGAAATTCAGTTAATCTTGTCTCATGTTATTGCCAGAAAGAGATGCAGTTGACACCGAAGCACAAAGCAGGAAAACATCCCTAGATACAGTAGTAGTACAAAAATGTAAATAATAAAACACCAACAAGAAGGGTTTATCAGTTACTAGTAATTTTTTCTTTTCTTAGATTTAAGAGGCTGAATTAACAAGGGGATTCTAGAACTAGGTATTTAAATATTTGTAGATGTCAACAGCTGTGTACATAAAACAGACATTTTGAAACTCAGTGTTTTAAAAACTGCAGGTCATTTGAAAAACATTTTTCTAGCAGTGGGGGTAGTAGAATAATTACACAGGAGATGTTGCAGCAGTCAGCTGTCAAAATGACTTTCGTGTTAGCACTATAAGATTATTATTTCATATGTTCTTCTCATATGAAATGACTTCTGTGACAAATTGAAAATATATTTGTTATCTCTGATTTGCAGCTATAATACCTGACTCCTTCCTAAAAGTATATAATTATAGTCAACATAGAGAGAGAGATTTTATGAAATATGAAGTTCAACCCAATTATTTTGACTCACAAAGATGATATAGTCATGATTTTTTGGACATCTATTTCTTAAAATATTTCCTTTGCTCTAGTTTGTGAAACAGCAATGTTATTAATACTTCTTGCACACATCTTATATTCACTAGTCTTTTAAATAAAATTATAATTTACTACCTTGGTGACTAATTTGCAGAGCTATTAAATTACTTCTGGCTTCTGGCTTTTTTTTTTTACTAATATGGGCTTATTTGGAATCCAAATTATACTAAGTGGTTCTGCAAAATATGACATTGTAGTTACTGATGACATTATTTACCAGTTATTATTTGTATAATATATAAAGCACATTAACATGAATAAGACATTAATTTCAATAGTGACTTTGGATATGTTGTTTTCAATTTATCAAATAAAGGGCTACCTGACAGCTTATGCCCTTTCCTAAATGTTGAAAGTTACATCATTAATAATATGATTATGTATGCTATATTTACCTGATGCATAATTGTGCTATTGAGAAGTTTTGCAAAGGATTATTCTTCACTTTTGTGCATGAATCTGTTCTCTATTTCTATCTATATTATTTCTTTGTAACTTCCACCTTAAACAATTTTCAGGATCTAAGATATTATACTCACTTTCTCAAGACAGACCTGTCTCTTTCCTGTTGTTTCAGTTTATTGCTCTGAAAGGAAATATAACTAAGGTTGTCAGTATTCTTTCAGGTTACAATAGTTATCACTCTTGAGCATTCTAGAATATTAATACTATTTATTACCTAGTCTACTTGAGAACATATTAGAAGGTCTTTTCCTGGTTTCCCTTTCATATTTTTAACCATTGTTTTCTTTCTATTAAGTGGAAGAAGTTCCCTCAGGTTTTTCATAGCTATTCATCAGTTTTTGAGTGTTGTTCTGTTAGCAAAATGATAAAACGTAAATGTAATGTTATTACATATTTTTTGTATGCTGACAGCACACAAAGCAGCAGGAAAAATATTTGTTTTTTTCAAAACTTCAAAAGTCAGGAAATGTTTAATATATGTATATACCAATAGGGATATGCAGCACAGCCATTCTGGTCAAATCTGGTGACAACATATTAATAAATCTTTGGTTAGGTACAAAAATTAGATCTATTAAATTTTACACAAACAACCTTTGAAAGTACATTTTCCCAACATCATTAGGTAACCCTGTTATTGATGATGTTTTGTTCCTTAGCCATCTCATGGATGTTTATTTTTGTTTTCTTCTTGATGTTCTCTCATTTTAGAGGTTTACAATCCTCTTGAGTATTTCAGTATTTTATGATCTCCTTTATGAAAAATTACGTCAATACAGTTTTATCTTAGGTTTTTCCTATTTCTACTAACTATTAAGGATTGTCTCATGTTTTAGTTAGGAAATATTGAAAATTGATTTCCAACCTTGTGTGTTAGGTTACAGGTCATTAGGAATATAGGAGGAGTATAAGACCAGAGGTGAATATCTCTTTTTATGAACAGCAAAAATCCCAGCAGTTAAAGAGGTTGTGGTAGAAAGATCCTGAATTTAAGATTATAAATCTATGCTATATACTGAGCCTTTCTCTCAGAAAAATGATAATAAAAAATCCCCCATATCAACCAATCAACCAATCAGTTAACCATCCAAACAAAAATTCATGATCAAATTTATGATAGGTAACAACCAAGACATCTTTTGTCATCAGTAAAAACAGCATAAAGTATTAGTCTCCAACTATAAAATCGAGGTAAGCCATATAATTCCCCTTCCATCCTTCTTTGATGGAGCCTCTTCTATTGCTGGTTCAGGAAAATGCAAAGACCAAAACTGAGTTTAACAGCTAAAACCACTGTCAATTGCATCCACATTTGCATCCACAAAATGGATGGAAACTGGAACTGGACACTGTGAATTGAATTCTGCATGTGAACAGGAATTACAGAATTCAAAAAACAATATGAATCATGTATTCAGAAAATTCCAAGTAGAAAAGGACAAGCAACAGGAAGATAAGAATTAGGTGCTCTGTTTGAAATGAGGAAAGACTGAGCAATTGAGAACTACCGTGAGGAATATATGACAGGCAGAATCTGCAATGATTAGTTATATAACAAAAATGAGTACTGAATCAACAGAATAGTGCAGCAAGAGGTATACTATGCCCAATGTAGGCAGCAGCAGGTATTCTTATTGCATGCCTCCCCTTTGGTTCATAGGATTGATTCCTTATAGGAAGAAAACCAAATGCTTTAAATATGTCCTCTGACCAAATTAATGTGTTGGAAACTTAATTCCCAATTCAACACTGCTAGAAGTAGTACCCAATGAGAGATATTCAGATCTAGAGAATCCCATCTGGATGTCAGACTAATGATGGTATAAAAAAGTCTTTGCAAGACTGGATATTCTCTCTCCTGCCTATTGCCATGTGGAGAAGGAGCAGCAGAGGCTACACCAGATGCTGCCATTAATCTTTGACCTCCAGTATACTGAGCTGTGAGAGCATTTAGATTTCCTGTATTTATTTTTTGTAGGACTAAAAAAAAATGGACTAGAGACAGGTGGTCAGCATTATTACTTGAATATTTCTGAAGGCAGAAATTTTGTAGGTATGTATGAACAGAGACTTTTGACTTTGTCAGTTCTTGTGAAGTGGATGTGGAGAGGTATGCTAAGGGAGAAGAGACTATCAGATCTGATGAATCAGAAGCAGCAATGTGGGCAGCTCCTGAAGTAAATTATGATTGTATATTTGAATGTGATGCTGGCAGTCAGCCATCAGAAATGAAGCAGTGTCATAAAATTGCTTAATGGTCCATTTTTCTCTGCCCAAATAGCATCACATAAAGAGGACAGATGTGAGAACCAGATGTATCTCTTTCACAACTACTTAGATGAGTACTCAGGTGGTTCTGTAGCTAAGGCAAAGAATGAACCTGACAGTACAGTCAATGTGTGCCAGGGGTCTGTCAAGAGCAAGGTTGCATGCCCAGGCAAGATGCTCTATAGGTCCAGTGACTTTAACAGTCTTGATCACAGCTCCCCAAGGAAGAAGCCCATAATCAGATCAGTATAAGCTCTAGTAGTCAAACTCCCTTACAGTTCAGGAAATGTATCCTCAACTATCAGTCGTCCCAGACCAGCAGCTGTATGATTTTTTTGCTCTTTGTCCAGCCAGCTTTTCTCAGTGTGTCTTTGTGGATGCTTACTTAGTATGATACCCATCCTCCAGCTGCCCAGTCATCTGCAAGCTCAGCAGAAAACAGTCTGGCTACCTATATTCATCATCAGTGTGGTTGGCCTCAAGCTGGTAGCCTGAGTTTTGGTGAGCATACCAGCTCAGAAGCTAGAATGTCCCACTGGTTACCAATCTTTTGGGGAAATCTTTTACAGAGGCTTTCTACTAACCCCCAAAGGTCAGCTGACCAATTTATGCCCCAGAAATGCAGTTTCCAATATAGATAATTGTGCAACCAAGTAAGCAATCTGACAAGTCCCTTAACTGTGCAGCTTCAACTCTACTCCTTCACTGCAAACCCTCAGTAGGATGAGCTCCAGTTCTATCAGTTGATTCTATGACTACAGCAATAGGAACAATAATCTTCAAATGCATTATTCATATGGTGTTTATTATTGTGTGAGCCACATCTTGTCCTCCATAGCCAATGCCACATGGTTATATACAAGGTTCAAGCAGTCAAGAATAGCTCTTAGCCACTCAGCAAGCTGTTGTCATTAACCTTACTGGAGTCAGAATTTTTCTGCTGCCCCAGGCATCTGTGTCTTCTCAGCTTGTCTCAGCTGAGCAAAGACCAAATAAAACTTTTCTCAGCAGAGACTGCAGTATTTCTCTGCTTAGTAGTAGCAACAGTGGTGGTATCAGAGGTGGTGGCAGCAGCAGATTGAACAAATAGTTGGTATTCATTCAGTGTATACTGTGGCGATAGCAACACAAAAAAAGTCAACTGCTTTCACAGTGAGCACATGAGGAAGTAAAGAGTCCTATAGTCCTGGGTCTTGTGTGAATCAATCTCTTCTCTCTGACTCTGTCGTCTCTCTCTCTCTTTCTCCTCCCTCTCTTTTCCTCTCCCTCCTACCATCCCACTTCTACTCATTCTAATTAAAAACTCTTAAATGAAAGATGGAAGTTTCTGGATTATTTTTTCATTTTAGTTCACTTTAAGATTGATTTTTTCATCTTCTTTACATGAGTTCTTGTTGTTGTTGTTTTGTTTTGTTTGTCCTAGAGAATTCTGTGCATGTACAGAACAACATACGATTATTTATGTTCCCATCCCTCATCCAACTGCCCTATATCATGTCCTATCAAACACTTTTCCAACCTAAGTTCATGTCATCTCTCTGTCTGTGTCTGTCTGTCTGTCTGTCTGTCTGTCTGTCTGTCTGTCTCTCTTTCTGTCCCTCCCACTCTTCTCCCTTCTCCTTTCTCTCTCCTTTTCCATTCCTCTTCCCCCACCAATTCTCATTAGTGCTACACATATGTTCATGAGTACAGATTTATCCACTGTAGCATGGGAAATCTTTGAGTGTCTACATTCTCAAATAACAATGACTGTCAATTTCCCACTAACTAACAACTGCCATTAGCACCTTAGTAATGAGGCTAGGAAAATGCATCATTGTGTGCTACTTGACTAAGAAAAAAATTATACACAATCACATATCTAGGTTTTTAGTTATCTTTTTATTTCTTAGATATAAATATGGAAATTATTAAAAGAAAAACATTGGACTTTGATGCAAAGCATCATTTTATCATAAGGCCAGGTTGCCTAAGTTTGTTTTTCATATGTAGAACATTAATTGTAATAAATATGTCCTAAATATATTGTTAAACTCATTTAAGCACGATGTTTATAAAATAGATATGTAAGGTCAGTCCCTGTTAGCCGCCCCCACCGGCCGGCCGCCCTCAGCCAGCAGCTCAGCACCACCTCGGATCGGCGTCTGCGGCGGGCTCGATGAGGCTGCTGACGGGGCAGCAGCGGGCGGACGGCCAGGCGCTCCTCGGGGTTTGGCGGCGGCGGAGTCTCCATGGGTCCGGCTAGCTGAGCCACGGTGCTGTGAGTATTTACACCGCTCCAAGGAGACAGTTTCAGAGTTCTTGGATAAGTTGGCCTTGTGAGGATCTGGAGATAATTTAATTCCATCTCTAGGTTTTCTGTAGGCACATCGAGAACCATGAGCAGCTTTACTAAGGACGAGTTTGACTGCCATATCCTCGATGAAGGCTTTACTGCTAAGGACATTCTGGACCAAAAAATCAATGAAGTCTCTTCCTCTGACGATAAGGATGCTTTCTATGTTGCGGATCTCAGAGACATTCTAAAGAAGCATCTGAGGTGGCTAAAAGCTCTTCCCTGGGTCACTCCCTTTTACGCAGTCAAGTGTAATGACAGCAAAGCCATAGTGAGAACCCTAGCTGCCATTGGTACAGGATTTGACTGTGCAAGCAAGACTGAAATACAGTTGGTGCAGGGGCTTGGGGTGCCTCCAGAGAGGATTATCTATGCAAATCCTTGCAAACAAGTGTCTCAAATCAAGTATGCTGCCAGTAACTGAGTCCAGATGATGGCTTTTGACAGTGAAATTGAATTGATGAAAGTCGCCAGAGCACATCCAAAGGCAAAGTTGGTTTTGCGGATTGCCACTGATGATTCCAAAGCAGTTTGTCGCCTCAGTGTTAAGTTTGGTGCCACACTCAAAACCAGCAGGCTTCTCTTGGAACGGGCAAAAGAGCTAAATATTGACGTCATTGGTGTCAGCTTCCATGTGGGCGGTGGATGTACTGACCCTGAGACCTTCTTGCAGGCAGTGTCAGATGCCCGCTGTGTATTTGACATGGGAACAGAAGTGGGTTTCAGCATGCATGTGCTTGATATTGGTGGTGGCTTTCCTGGATCTGAAGATACAAAGCTTAAATTTGAAGAGATTACCAGTGTAATCAACCCAGCTCTGGACAAGTACTTCCCGTCAGACTCTGGAGTAAGAATCATAGCTGAGCCAGGCAGATACTACATCGCGTCAGCTTTCACACTTGCAGTCAACATCATTGCCAAAAAAACCATGTGGAAGGAGCAGCCCGGC
>NC_045030.1:88731014-88737340 GCF_008632895.1 Mastomys coucha
GGCTAGGAGATGGGGGTCACACTTACTGTGTTCCTATGGAAACTTTGAATATTGTTTTATATGGATTTGTATTCACTTTTCAGACATGACACTAACGTGTGCCCCTCAGCTGCTGAACAAGCATTTGTAGCTTGTACATTGGCAGAATGGGCCAAAGGCTTATGTTGTGACCCATTTTGAAAATAAAGTATCTTGAAATAAAAAAAATAGATATGTAAACTATTTAAAAACAGAGTAGATATAAGTAAACTGAAAATAAACTATAGAAATATTAAAAATGTCAATAATATTGTTACAACGAATGAAAATCAACCTTAGAATAAACTATAAATATGCATTTGGAATATATAAAATGTTACACAAGGAATTTGAATGCTTTAATATTCTCTGTTTCTCTTTGTGTGTGTGTGTGTGTGTGTGTGTGTGTGTGTGTGTGTGCATGCAAGCAAATGTGCTCTTCTTTTTCATTTTCTATTAAGAACCAGAGTCATTCTAAGTCTACCTAGAATCCCTAAGGGTGAATTCTCTGTGTCTAACAAAACTAGCACTATTAGGCATTGTGTTTTTCATTTTTGAATAAGTGAGGGATCATTTGGATATAAGATATGTAATATATTTGCTAGACAATATTCTTCACATGCATTATTCATGCAGTGATTAGTATTTTGAAAACACTACATAATTTACAAATACACCTGCTGTCTGTCATTCATCTTGCTTCTCTATCTTGTCTCAATTAATTTATCTGCATCAGTACAATAATAATCATGAAAGAAAAAGGCAGTTTTCTTGGCTTATAATGAGCAGATAAATTAAAAAGTTTAGATGAACTAATGAAACAAAAATGACAAGGAATTATAGAGACATGCTTGTAAATAATCCAAATATAAAATACATTTAAATATTTTGATCATTTATATTATTTCTCTAAATCTTTAGCAGTATATATGAGCATAGTAGAGTTATATAAAAAAGTGAAGAACTAAAATAAAAAAAACTTCTGTGAGGATGGAGAAATGGCTCTGTCATTAAGAGTACTGATTAATTTTCAAGATGACCTGAATTTGATTCCCAGCACCTTGCATAGCAGCAAACAGCCATCCTAACTCCAGTTCCAGAAGACCTGATATACTCTACTGGGCCTTCAGGCAGTGCACATATGTGGTACACATACATAACATGGAGGCAAAATTACTCTTAGTCAAAAAAATGTATATCTTTAAATTTACCACTGCCTAAAACTTCAGTAAATTCATATTTGGATAACTACATGTGAATATTTTGTACATAATTATAAAAATGTATCAAAACACCGATTTCCTAATTTTCTAGAGATGAAAATTTTTGAAAAAGAAAGAACTTTCAAAAGTGTGAAAATAAATAATTATTAAGTTTTATTGAAAGCTTTACCATAATATTTGCTATTCCTTTGTTAATGGTATACAATCATTATATTAAGATATCTAAAACCTACCGGCATTAATCATTTATGACTGAGAATGGTTAATGTTTGCTGTTTAAATAAGTGACAGCATTTGAATTACTTGCCAAGTAATTTCAAATGCTTTTTTTTTAATGTAAATTTTTGAATACTTCCTACTTCATCTCCACCTTTTGGAAATTTAGAGATTTGTAAGGAATTTCTAATAGCCTCTTAAAAATTAAATGTTCTCCAAAATAGGGTGGTAGATAGTGCAAAGAAATTGAAGTCATTATGAATCTTCACACCACCAAATGAAGTGATGACAAAAAAATCCCACCTTGAGATTGCAAACTTATACAACCACTCCGGAATTCAATCTGGCAGTTTCTCAGAAAACTGTGAATAGTTCTACCTAAAGACTCAGCTATATCACTCCTGGGCATATATATCAAAAAGATGTGCCACCATCCCACAAGGACACATGCTCCACTATGTTCAAAGCATCTTTAATAGCCAGAAACTGGAAGCAACCCCAATGTCCCTCAAATGAAGAATGGATAAAGAAAATGTGGTTCACTCATATAATGGAATACTACTCGGCCATTAAACACATGAATTTTGCAGGCAAATGGATGGAACTAGAAAAATACCACCCTAAGTGAGGTAACCTAGAACCAAAAGGATATGCGTGGTATGTATTCACTGATAAGTGGATATTAGCCATTAAGTATAGAATACCCATGATAAACCCTACAAACCTAAAGAAATTAATCAAGAAGGAAGGCCCAAGCAAGGATGCTTCAATGTCACTTAGAAGGAGGAATAAAATAGTCATAGGAGGCAGAGGAAGGGTGGGATTTGGGTGGGAATGGGTAGGGGTTGGGGAATGGGATCGGGTATGGAAAAAGACATGAGATGGGTCCAGGAGAATGAATGTAATCTGCAGCTGTCAGGGGTGAGGGTGGGGAGTAATCTTTAAGAAGTCCGAGAGACCTGGGATGGGAGAAGCTCTCAGGAATCAATTCATTTGTCCTTAGCCAGGATGCCTAACAGTGGAGACATGGAACCTGAAGTGGTCATCTCTTATAGCCAGGCAGAACCCCCAGTGGATGGATAATGACAACAACCAACACACAAACCTTTCAACCCCAACTCTGTCCTGTCTAAAAGAAAAGTGTGAAAAAAGATGGAGCAGAGTCTGAGGAAATGTCCAACACATCCCAACTTGAGATCCATCCCAAGGGCAAGCACCAATCCCTGACACTATTAATGATATTCTGTTATGCTTACAGACAGGAGCCTAGCATAACTGTCCTTTGAGAGGCTCCACCCAGGAGCTGGCTGAAACAGATACAGATACCCACAGCCAAACAATGGACAGAGATCGGAGACTCTTATGAAGGGTTAGGGGAAAGAGTGAAGCCTGAGAAGGGGATAGGAACCCTACAAGAAGACCAACAGAGCCAACTAACCTGGATCCTTTGGGGGCTTTCAGAGACAGAAACACCAACAAAAGAGCAAAGAGTTGGATCTAGGCCTTAAGCACATATACAGCAGATGAGCAGCTCAGTCTCTATAGTTGCATTGTCTGACCTCAGTGGGAGAGGATGAGCCTAATTCTTCAGAGATGTGATGCTCCAGGGTGGGAGGAGATACCCAGGAGGGTTCTACCCTCTCTGAAGGGGGAGGGGTGATGGGAGGAAAGACTCTTTGTTATGGGGACAGAGAGCGTTTGGGATGTTAATTAATTAATTAATTAAAAAGAAAGAAAAAAACTCACCTGTATAATTATTCTCAGCATTATTAGTCCTTTGATTAATAACATTTTATATTATTATACTATGTGGTATCAACTGAAAACTATTTTGATTATATAATGTCCATTTTAACCTGGACTGTCTTCCCCCATCTCCTGACACTTCCATTCAGCTTTGCCTTGGGTATGTGAATATACTGGTACTATGACTATGGGCTACTTGCCTCCTCATGCCTCTATGTTACTGGAAAAAAAAGAAACCCTACTGAAGGCTCCATTCCTCTTCTCTGCCTAAACACCACCATGTTGTACTCTGAATCTGATTCCTTGACATACTGTGTTTTTTCCATATATTTTTAATTATTTCTTGTGGTTATTAATAATTAAAATTTATAGCAATATAATAATCCAGAATGTACATTTAATACAGAAATAATGCATATTATATAAATATCACTATCAGATTTATTAATATTTTCTAATAGGGACTATACAATTTTGCAGTTATTTATATGTCATTTCTATTTGGTGGACTAACATTTTTCTATATATAACTATGTTTGTATACTGTCTATGTATATATGTAATATATTTTATATTCTCTAATTTTTACCTTTAATGTATTTTTAAAATGTCAAGAGAGTTCTTAGTGAAAATTATTGTTGAAAAATAGGATACACACAGTAATGTATTGTTATTTTAATAAAATTTGTTTTTAAATAAATGGTAACATAAACATATAAATAATAAAATGCAATTCCTTTTGGGCTTTTGGTTTTGGCCTACTAAAAATATCTGAAGTTATAATTTACGAATAAGCATTCTAATGAGTGATAACAATTTTCTAGTTTTTAAAAGTCAAAGTTCACACTGAGGAACAGGAAAGTAAGAAAATTACTTTTTATTTCAAATTATTCCAGTCCTTTTGCATGTCTGATTTCTTTTAGGAGCCTTGAATTCTGGACATACACTGATATATGAAAATAGAGCAGTGTTCCCCTTTCTCCTATTGTTTATTGATATATTATAGCATAATAGTCTGGTGGATTCTTGTCAAATTAGAGTGCTGTGCTTAGGATGATTGGATTATAAAAGAGATATTGGTTTAGAGACTTTTCTAAAATGAAAATGTTATAGAGCTCTGTGCCCCAGAAATGTGAAAATATTCAGTAGTAGTTTTTACAATTTTTTCAATAGAATTATATTACAGTAAAATAAACAAAACAAACAAACAACACAGGAATAATATACAGCTAATTTGTGGTCCCCTCATTGAGCACTTGGCTAGAACTGGTGGATTCCAGTCCAGAACTGCAGATACCTACAAAATTGGCAAGGTGGTCAATTTACCTTATGTATTCTTCAACCACAACTGAAAATTGAAAACAATGAAATAATATTTCATACAAAAACTCCTTTATTTTCATTGGCCTAAGGGGAACTTCAATTGACTATGTGCTAACAGAAAAGCAGAAATGGCTACATGTCTCTAGAGTAAGAGTCTGTCAAAACAAACAACTAGAACAATTTCCAACCCTGACTCTGCCACTTACTAGCTGTCCAACTTACGAAGGTCCCTCACCTCCTCATGCCTCATGTGTTTTGATTTTATAAGAAAAGTGGAGATACTTAATGGTGCTTTTTCCATAAAATTGTTACAAAGAGGTACTTTTCTAAAATACTATTTTCAAGCTTCTTGGACACACCACAAAATAAATTCACTACAAAACAGAAAGGAAGGGTCTATTAGCCTCACCAAATTTAAAAGCTGTATTTTAGGTGCTGTAATGTATTAGAATCTAACTAGTAAACAAAGACAGTCTAGTGAATATGGAAGTGGGGAAAAATATCCAATGAAAATGTATTAGAGTTTTGCATAAACTGTTGATTTATAAAATGGGATGTTATTGGTTTCTGAAGATTTAGACACAGCAAAGAAGTGGATTCTAGTATGCTCTCCAATTGACCATTCAAACAGAACACTATCTGAACTACAAAGAGCATTTCCTCACTTGCGGCCCCCTTCATGTAACCTGCTTCAAGGTAGATGGCTGCGACAGTTCTGAGGCTCGTAATGACACAGCGTTTCTGATCTGTGAAGGGTGTATGGATATCGTTGCAGACACAAATCAAAGTCAGCATTCCGTACCTACTAACCTAAAATGTTTTACACTAACTATTAAAGCATTGGTATGCCTTCATCTTGTCCTTATCACAGCTTAATGAATTCTCTGGGCTCACATCTATTGATGACTATTCCAAAACAACCGAACTGATATACAAATGCTGTCTCTATTGCTTTAAAAGTGACACCCAACACACAATTTCATTATAGTAGACAACAAAAAGTCTGTAGAACTTCTCAAACCCATTTGCAGTATTTAAAAGTTATGCTTCCTTTCCGATGTGTGTTTAAGAATGAAATGTCCTTATGCATAAATTTTATTTGATAATAAAAATGGATAATGCTTTTCTTTTTAAAAGAATTATTTACTTTATGTATATGATTACACTGTAGCTGTCTTCAGATCCCATTAGAGATGGTTGTGAGCCAGCATGTGTTTGCTGGGAATTGAATTCAGGATCTCTGGAAAAGCAGTGCTCTTAACCACTGAGCCATATCTCCAGTCCTGCTTTTCTTATATACTAAATACCAATCCCATCTTGAATGGCATTTCTATTTTAAAGACTGCTATACTTTTCTCAGTCTTTAGTGAAAATGAGTATTTCAGCTAATAAATTTTATATTTGTAAAAAGTAAAATATATGCAGAGTGTGAACTAACTAGCATATGTTTATGTGTGTCGGCGTGTATGTGTGACACAGTTTTGCCATATTCATTTATGGGCCATAAATCAGAAAGTTACATTACAATTGCCCATTTATGAGAATAGATGCACTCAGTTAAGCTTATTTAACAGTACAGTTGCACTGGGGAACCTGATGCTTCCTCCTTGCCTGTATTCAAACCTTCTGCATGCACTTCTATTTAGCACTTGAACCTACAATGTGTTTTTTTTAGGCCAATAAAATACTAGAGGTTTAAAGCAGAGGCTTGGATCAATAATGACAAGCCTCCTGTTGTCATTATTGTCATTATTACTGTTGTCATAAGAATATACCAAGTATTACTGCAGAGAATTGTGT
>NC_045030.1:88737378-88743663 GCF_008632895.1 Mastomys coucha
ATTAGTTTGGTAGCTGAAAAATACTTGAATACTAAATTAACATAGTAATAAAAAATATTCATTCCATATATCGATTTGATGTTAGTTAAGCAGTTGAAGACATAAAACAGTTAAATTTTTGGACTTCACTTTAGTGTTTTAATTAGTGAATTTAAATTTAAACTCTTTAAAGGAGCAAGGTAGTGTAACCCCAATTAAAAAGATCAGCACTAAAAAGGTTTAACCAGGTGATAAATTAAAAATATTAAATTTGTAGTATTTGTAAATCAATATGAAATTGAGGAGAATAAAATATATGAGTTATAATGAATATGTACTTAATTTTATTTAATTTTGACCTGTATAATTATTTTCTGAGTACTCTGTGTCCTGAAACTTGAAAAGTTAACAATTCTTTAAGCAAATTAAAAAGCCTGTAGATTTTTCCAGATTTTAAAACACATCATTGCATATATTATATTTTCTAAATTAAAGCAGATGTTATGGATCCAAAGGTAATACCTCAATTACCCCAAAGTATGGTACCTTGTCATTTTGAGTACTTTGAAATGAAGGTGATTCGAAAGACTCAGAAGAATGATTCACTTCAGCTTGCTGTTCAGCTTGCCATTTTATTCTCCTGAAGTGAGTCATACAAAAAACAAGCTTTCTTTACCCACATTATCTCAAGAATCTCAAAGTCTTTTTCCTCACAACAGGTTCTACAGCCAAGAATGTTCAGTCTTTTCACTTTCTCCTTTCTCCTTACTCCTCTGAAATATTTTTTTCCAGAAGGATCCAATCACATTGTTACTGATTTCTAATCACTTTTGTGATTAATTTCTTCAGCCTTCTATCAAATATATACTATAAATTATATATATATATATATATACACATATATATATATACTTGTGAATATGTATATGAATGTTCTGTTTCTGTGTATGTGAGAGTGCTATTATGTTTAATTTCATCTTATTCAGGTGAATAGATTATCTTCCCATTGCTTAGCAGTCATACAGCAGTCAGGTATTCTTAGGTACAATTCACAAAGTTTAGGTTAAGACTTGAGTAAAATATTTAGAACAGAAGTGTTAAACACCTGGGGTGATATGTATATTAATTATCAACATTTGATCTTTCTGAAATATACCCATAGATAAAAGCATCACATCATACCCCATACATACACAATTATCATAAATTAAGATATAACTTGTAATTAAGTAAATGATGAAACCACTTTACTTGGGCTACTTTTAAATAACTCATTTTCATTGTTCAATTTGTGTAATTACTTACATATGAATTGAAGATAATAAATATCTTTCCATTTTTGCTCTTATGCGGGCTATTAATATGGCATATTGAATCTTTATCTCCACTGTACTTATTTTTATAATAAATTATCTTTCATCAATTTTATTTCTAGGAGTCCATGATGATTCTCACAATTCAGGATTATTGACTGTACATTTTATAGTGAAAACATGACTTTTAACTATTGTATTCCTCTGAATTTGAGTATCTTATCTGCAAGTCTTTCTTTCTTCCATTAATTTGCTTATTTATTCACTTTACTGCCAGATTGAAGGCCCCTACCCTCTTCTCCTTCCAGTCCAATCCTTATACCAGCCTTCTCCCTGTTCCTCAATCCCTTCTCCTCAGAGAAGAAGGGGGACCCTATGAATACCCACCCCCTGGTACATCAAGTCACATCAGGACTAAGCACATCCTCTCCCACTGAGGCCAGAGAAGGCAGCCCAACTAGTAGAAAGTTATACAAAGACCCACAACAGAGTCAGACACATCCACTGCTCCATTTGTTAAGGGTTCCACATGAAAACAAGCTGCACATCTGCTACAAATGTGAAAGGGGTCTGGGTCAATGTTTTAAAAAAAGTAGTACAAATACTACTAATACACTAATAATAGTGGTCTTTCTATCCTTTAAGGTATTTACAATAAAGGTGAATTTAATATAATTTTATACCAAAGTAATTATTTATTGCCTTTAATTTACTTTTTAGTAATTACATAAATTGAATTATGAAAATTGAGTGATTTAAAAGTAACCCAAATAAAGTGGTTTCATCATTTACTGATTTACAAGTTATATTTCAATTTATGATAATAATTGTGTATATATGGGGTATGATATGATGCTTTCATCCATGGGTATATTTCAGAAAGACAAAGTGTTGATAATTAATATACATATCACCTCAGGTGTTTAGCATTTCTTCATTGTAGCAACATTTAAAACTCTGTTCTAAGCATTTTGTTTTGAAACAGGTCCTAGCTGGCCTGGGACTCACTATGTAGACTATGCAGACAATGAAGCCTCAGAGATCTGTCTTTTTATGTTTCCAGGGAACTAACTTAGATTAAAGGCATGTACCTCCATGCCTTTGTATTCCCCCCCTCTCTTATTAGATATTTTCTTTATTTACATAAAGGCCCTCTCTCTGAGGAGAAGGGATTGAGGAACAGGGAGAAGGGGGTATAAGGATGGGACTGGAAGAAGTGGGTAGGGGCCTGCAATCTGGCAGTAAAGTGAATAAATAAACAAATTAATGGAAGAAAGAAAGACTTGCAGATAAGATGCTCAAATTCAGAGGAATAAAATAGTTAACAGCATGTGTATAGTAGAGGATTGCAATTCGATCATCAATAGGAGGAGAGGAGCTTGGCCCTGTGAAAGTTCTGTGCCCCAGTGTAGGGGAATGCCAGGGCCAATAAGTGGGAGAGGGTGGGGTGGCAGGCATGGGGAGGGGGGAGGCAACAGGGGTTTGTTTTTGTTGTTTTTGTTTCTTTGTTTTTTGGAGGGGAAACTGGGAAAGGAGAAATTTACATGTAAATAAAGAAAATATCTAATAAAAATGTTAAAAAAATTATTCAAATTAAAAATTACAGTTACAAAATAAATAAATAAATAAATAAATAAAAATAAAAGTCCCCTTTCCTGGTTTCCCCTCTGAAAAAAAAATACCCTATTCCCTCCCTCCTACTTCTGCTCACTAACCTACCCTCTCCCACTTCCTAGCCCTGGTATTCACCAATGGGGCATAGAATCTTCACAGGACCAAAGGCCTCACTTCCCCATTGATGACCAACTAGGCCATCCTCTGCTACATATGCAGCTGGAGTCATGAGTTCCACCATGTGTACTCTTTGATTGGAGGTTTAGTCCCTGGCAGCTCTGGGGGTACTGGTTAGTTCATATTGTTGTTCGTCCTAAGGGGCTGCAAACCCTTCAGCTCCTTGGGTCCTTTCTCTAGCTCCTTAAGCATTTGCTTTGTGTAATACATTATTCTCTACAAGAACTATTGATTATTAGTAGAAAACCACAACATACTTTGTCCTGTTGAATACCGACAGGGAATGTTTCACAAGCAGCTGCCTTATCTACTCATGACCATAGGATTTGGTACCTACCATTAATCTTCACACTTCTATATGACTTTGACCATTTTATAGTCTACAAATGAGAGAGATAATACATCATTCTCAATACAAAAGACATAGGAACAACATAAACCTTGATAAGTGAAAGAATATAAATATATATCCATAATTTCTTTATTAAAGAAGGATTTTTTTTATTCTCTTATATTTTACATCCCAACTGGAGTTTCCCCTTCCCCTCTCCTCCCAGTCCCTCTCTCATACTTCCCCTCTCTCCCAGATCCACTCCTCCTCCATTTTCCTTAAGAGAGGATTGATACCTCCCAAGGATATCAATCAAATATGGCATATAAAGTTGCAATATGACTAGTCAATCCTTTCACATTAAGGCTGAACAAGGCAACTCAGTAGGAGAAAAGGGTCAATAAAACAGGCAAAAGAGACAGAGGTAGTCCCTGCTCCCACCCTTAAGAGTCCCACAAGACCAAGCTACACAACTGTATGCAGAGAGCCTAGGTCAGACCCATTCAGGCTTCCTGATTGTTGGTTTAGTCTCTGTGAGCCCTTATGAACCCAGGTTACTTGATCCTGTGGGATTTTTTGTGGTTTCTTGACTTCTGTGGCTCCTACAATCCTACCCACTCTTCTGTATGATTCCCCAGCTCAGCCTAATGGTTACCTGTGAGCCTTTGCATGTTTCCATCAGTCCCTAATAAAGTCTCTTTGATGATGATTATGCTAGGGTCCAATCTATTAGTATAGAAAAGTATCATTAGGAATCATTTCATGGCATTTTTTGTTCTATCCTAGTTCTCTGGGCTATCCAAGCCTCTTATGCCTAGCCTAGTACCAGGTGTAAAATTACTCCCCTCAAGTTGTATGTTAACCACCAGGAATTAATGGCAAATCCGATTGCTAAAGACAGTATATGCATTGGTTATAAATTGGGAGAAATCAAATTGTTATAGAAAAGGAAGTTTCCTCCTTGCTAGCTCACTTCCATAGTACTGGAATGTCCTATGTGGGCTACTTGGGTGGAAAGCCATCAGTAGTCTTACCCAGCTGTGAACCAGGTGATCTACAGTAATGACCAATGTGGTAAGATATGCTCATGGGTATAATAGTGGCAGGAATGTTGTTAGAGTAATAAGGTTATTTTTGATTGAATCTAAGTCCTACTTCACAGGAGGAAACTGGTACTGCTAATCTGGCTAAAAGTTCATCTTTGGGAATCTCATGAGTCTCTGGGTTGACCTATTACTAATATTTTGCTAAATGGGCAAAGTATCAAACTGCCCTCTAAATTCATATTTCTGTAATTGTAAATTAATACGTCTTTCATACTTCACATGAGAAAGTTCTTCATATAGTGAATAGATGCTTAACACAGAAATCCAAGTTGTCAAACTAGAGAGAGTAATTATGGAGTGTTCAACCAACAATGGGGAATCGAATAATGCTTCTTGCCCAAGGTTCAAATATCATCATAGCAAATGAAGCAGAGTAACTGTAAGAGTGAGAGGCCAAGAAGGACCAGAGGGAAAACAGTATGTTCTGGACATGACAGAATTGTACCACTAATAAATTCAGAGCAGCAGTGGTTCCCTGTACAACATCAAGCTAGTCCACAGCATGGACTGGCATGGTGCTCTTGAACCAACATTCTTAACTAAAGAGCTATAGGAATTGATGTCTTCTATTGTGGGAGGAAGTTAGTTTCATTTAAATATGTTGCTCCTCGTAGATAGTCCATGCTCCATTGGGTGGTTCCAAACCCAGAAATATATAGACGCACACGTTTGAGTTGGCAACTATTTAATTAAAGTAAAAAAAGAGCACATGATGTTGGCATAGGTAAGGAAGTAGTTGGGATAAATATGATCAAAATATATTGTGCTTGGCCAGCGGTAGTTGCGCACACGCCTTTCATCCCAGCACTTGGGAGGCAGAGGCAGGCAGGTTTCTGAGTTTGAAGCCAGCCTGGTCTACAGAGTGAGTTCCAGGACAGCCAGGGCTATACAGAGAAACCCTGTCTTGAAAAAAATTATATATACATACATATATATATATACATATATATATGCATATATACATATATATATTGCATACATATGCATATATATTGCTAGTTTCTCAACTAAATAAAAGTATTTTGCATAACCTGAAATAAAAATTTAAAAATAGTAATGGTCAATTAGCTTAGATATTTACATTATACTCATTTTAACTTTGGGCATCATGTCTCTATTTATTAATTAGATTTTGTTCTGACACTCTTCCAATCAAAAGGGATTACAATGTTAGTTGTTGGTTATAGTCTTATGCCAGTGCTATTTCCTGGGCATCAATAGTAGAGTTCATGAGAAGCATAAATATATTTAGGGACATTTATCTGACAATGATTAAAAAAATATTACAATTCAGATTTCTTATTAAATTATGTATTCTACTTGTTACATCCTACCTAGAGATCTTTTAGATTACCTTCATTTTTATGTTTGTATGACATTGCTTATTAAAATTATAGAATATTTAAATGTCACTCCAAAATATGACTATATGAGAGAATGGTCCATTCTAAAATATGTCTTTTCAGGATAAGTACTATTTTGAGGTGAATATTTAAGAATCATCAGGCAGAGAAGAAGCCCCAGAACCAGAGAAGTTTAGATCTTACAATGCAATTCAAATGTTATTTAGAAATCTTCAGTATAAAAACATTACTTTATCTGTACCAGGAAAAGTATTACAAAATCACAAGCAATTCTTATTGATGGAAAAAGAATGTATTAGTATTGCTTACCATACTTTCCCTGTCACCCCACATCTTGTCTTCCCTATAATTCTCTTCTTTATTTTTAGTTTACTCCAGAAATATAAGCAATATTTCTTTGG
>NC_045030.1:88743673-88755841 GCF_008632895.1 Mastomys coucha
AGAGAGAGAGAGAGAGAGAGAGAGAGAGAGAGAGGGAGAACCAGAGGAAAATCTCATATTTCATCATCAAAAAAACTGTATACCTCATTTAGAACCAGAGCTTCCACTGACCTGGAGTTTACCACTTAGGTTAGGCTTACTGGCCAGTGTGCACCTGGGTCTTCCTGTCTCTATTTCTTTAACACTGGGATTATAGGTACATATTCACACCCCAAAGATTTTTATTCAGGTCCACATACTTATGAGGGATAAACTTATGAATTAATTCAAACCCTAGTTCCATCTTTTTTTCATATTTATCCATCTTTTGTGTGAGAAGCCCCATATAAGAACATAGAAAAATAGATTATTTTTATTTTTCTGCCCTAATACATGTTACTGCTGTACAGTAATCATTTTCCTGAATCCAAAGCTCCAGCTATTCATTACATTCATCATTCTTTTCATCTACTTAATTTATATTTCAACATTTTCTGTACTGCAGAAAAGTAGTAGACTCAGTTGTTGAAACTCTGATAATGAGTACCATTTTTATTAGTGCTTTGGTCATTTTGCCAAAACACATTACTGAGGACTACTTTTCTAGTTGTTGGTTATAACCTTATGCCACAAACATTCCTTGGATGTAATCAGTACAGAATACTTGAAATATACATGTTTAAGGAAATTTAACTGGTAATAATAAAGGGTTTGTCAGAACTGTTGTGTAGGGTGTTTTTCCTGGTCTAAGCTTATATTCGTGTATAAATATAAATTTTTGTCCTTATGTATAAAATGTAAAAAGTTTGTTTTTGTATAAAATATAAAAGCAATATCATATTGATTTATAACCTTAGCATAAATATCTCAATGAAATGTATACATAGAAAATATTGGCAGAAGCTTTACAAATAAAATCATTTGTTAAATATACTTATGATTCAAAACTTTGTCTATGAAATAGACATGCTAATTAAATATTTATATTTTCTCTAATGATTCTAGTAAAAATACATGTAACAAATATATCCTATTTCTTGAAGGTATAGATGGTTAACTGCCTGATCTTCCCCTACACATATTATTTACAACCCCTCACATAAAGTCCCAAATACAGTGCCCCAGCCTAGTCTGACCACCTCTAATTGTGCTGCTACCAACCTATAGGCTTCTATCAGTATGTGACCTATCTGTACCAGCATTATTACACCATATCAAATATCCTCCCGCAACCAGAGCATATTTAGCCTTTTCCAGGGACTAGCCAAGTGAATCCATCTGGTTCTCTACTACTCATACATATCCACTCCATCCTCCATATCTAGCTCCAAGTGTGAAACAGGGAACAGCCTGCTCACCAATCAAGTCACTGTACCTATCTAACCAGTATTCCTAAATCAAACATTATATCTGCTCTACTGCCTACATCTGTTCTGTTGACATCCCAGAACTCACTGCAAAAAATGCAAGCATTATGAAAAATTAAGGTAGTATCTATCAGTGGGTCTGTAAGCACTCCTGGGAGATCAGCTCTCTCTTGTTAAGTCCTGTGCACAGAGGGGTGCGGATCAGTACTCCCTCCTCTGTGCAGATGGATGCAGGAAGGACCCTGTCCTAGTTGCTCTGCTGCTTCTGTGGCCTGTGTCTCCTGGTTGGTCCCACATATAAAACCAGATTCCTGAAACTAATAGAAAAGAAATGGGGGAAAAGCCTCAAGCACATGGGCACAGGGGAAAATTTCCTGAAAAGAACACCAATAGCTTATGCTCTAAGATCAAGAATTGACAAATGGGACTTCATAAAATTACAAAGCTTTTGTAAAGGACACTATCAATAGGAGAAAATGGCAACCAACATATTGGGAAAAGATCTTTACTAATCCTATATCCAATAGAGAGCTAATATCCAATATATACAAAGAGCTCAAGAAGTTAGACTCCAGAGAACCAAATAACCCTATTAAAAATGGGGTACAGAGCTAAACAAAGAATTCTCAACTGAGGAATACCAAATGGCTGAGAAGCACCTAAAGAAATGATCAACATCTTTAGTCATCAGGAAAATGCAAATCAAAACAATCCTGAGACTCCACCTCACACCAGTCAGAATGACTAAGATCAAAAACTCAGGTGACAGTAGATGGTAGAGAGGATGTGGAGAAAGAGAAAAACTCCTCCATTGCTGGTGGGATTGCAAACTGGTACAACCACTCTGAAAATCAATTTCACGGTTCCTCAGGAAATTGGACATAGTACTACCTGAGGACCCAGCTATACCACTCCTGGGCATATATTCAGAAGAAGCTCCAACATGTAATAAGGACACATGCTCCACTATGTTCATAGCAGTCTTATTTATACTAGCCAGATGTTGGAAAGAACCCAGATACCAATCAACAGAGGAATGGATACAGAAAAAGTGGTACATTTATACAATGGAGTACTCAGCTATTAAAAACAATAAATTCATGAAATTCTTAGGGAAATGGATGGATCTGGAGAATATCATCTTGAGTGAGGTAACCCAGTCATAAAAGAACAGACATGGTATGCACTCTCTGATAAGTAGATAATATTCCAGAAGCTCAGAATACCCAAAATACAATCCACAAACCACAAGAAATTCAAGAACAAGGAAGACCACCAAAGTGTGGATATTTCATTCCTTCTTAGAAGTGGGAACAAAATACTCATCGAAGGAATTGCAGAGACATGCTATGAAGCAGAGACTGAAAGAAGGACAATCCAGAGACTGCTCTACCTGGGAATCCTTCCCATATTCATTCATCAAACCCAGATACTATTGTGGATGCCAGCAAGTGCTGACTGACAGGACCCTGATATAGCTGTCTCCTGAGAGGCTCTGACAGTGCCAGACTAATACACAAGTAGAGGTTCCCAGCCATCCATTGGACTGAGCACAGGCTGCCCAATGGAGGAACTAGAGAAAGGACCCAAGGAGCTGAATGAAGGGTTTGCAGCCTCTTAGGACGAACAACAATATGAAATAACCAGTACCCTCAAGCTCTCAGGGACTAAACCACCCACCAAAGAGTATACATGGTAGGGCTCATGGTAATGAAAATTACCTACATAAAACCAAGATGCAAAATAAAAGCCTGATCAACAAGGTGATACTCATGAGTGGTACTAGAAACCTAGCCAAATACCTGGGGCTAGTTAAGTCCTGCTTTTTCGAAAAGATTTTACAATCACCACTTCATTCAATCAGAACTATCTCTGACTACATTTTAAGTATTAATCCTTATTTCTGTAGAAAATTGCAGTTTTTACCTGCCCCCCTCAAGAAAATGTCTCTTGTAACAGACAAAACCAATACATAAAACCACAACCAATTAAAATTGAGAGTCAAGGAGCCCAGTTCTAAGTGATAAATCTACAGTAAAACTCCTAAACCGAAGGTTCAGGGATCATTATACCAGAGGAAGCCAAAAGAATTTTAAGAGTCCAAGGAACAGAATGTTTGCTATGAGATTGTGTCTTCTAGAAATGTAACAGAAGCAATGACCATGAAGTCTTCATAACATGACTACTAAAGACTACAGGAACAAGGACCCCAACATTAGACATGCAAACATGGAAGGGAAAGCGTTCATAAGGACTCTAGGTAAAGAACTGCAGACAACTAAGGAACTGGAGAAATTAGTCTTTCTCGGGGCAAAACACACCAACTGGTTATTTAATGCCCCATGGCAGCACTGAAAACATACTTTGAAATAATATTATATGAACTAAGCAAGGTGTATTTATTTATGAATATATATGTATACATATATATATATATATGTATTCACATATAATATGTATAACAACAATTACAGAAAATGAGGCCACATATATGAAAGAGAGCAAAGGATACCTGTGATATATGGGATGGTTGGAGGGAAGAGTGAAATAATGTACTTATGTTCAATTCACAAAAATAAAAAAAAATAAGAAGAACATTTTCTAATGCTCAAGAACAGAAGAAGATAACATTAATAAATAATAATGGCTGAACAACCATTAAAAATAAGCAATGACTGTTCTTCTGAAGGTCCTGAGTTCAAATCCCAAGCAACCACAGGATGGCTCACAACTGTCCATAATGGGATCTGATGCCCTCTTCTAGTGTGCCTAAAGACAGCTACAGTGTACTTACATATAATAAATAAATACATCTTTAAAAAAAAAAGTCGGGTGGTGGTGGTGCACTGCCTTTAATCCCAGCACTTGGGAGGCAGAGGCAGGCAATTTTCTGAGTCTGAGGCCAGCCTGGTCTACAGAGTGAGTTCCAGGACAGCCAGAGCTATACAGAGAAACCCTGTCTCGAGAAAACCATAATAAATAAACAACTAACTAACTAACTAGGAAAACTAGAATTGAATAATTATAATTTTTCATATTATTTATATATTTTGAGGATTTTTATCTTCTGTCATTGTCAGTGTTAACATATGGGATGTGAGAAACAATGGTCAGAGAAAGGAATGTGAAAATAACATAGTATTTTATGATGGTTACTCTTGATTATCTTGATTAAATAAATTAAGAAACATGTAGGGCTTTAAAGCGGTACACATTCTAATATGTAGGTGAGGGTTTTCCAGCAGAGGCATAACTGAGAAATATGGATGTTACCATATTGAATAAAAAAAAAGGAAATGAGAATGTCAGCTGTGAGATAGAACTGTTTGCCAATTCTATATTTTACAAAGAATTAATGTCTAGAATACAGAGGAATACAGACTCAAAAAAGCATCAAGGAAACAATTGTCAGCTGTGAGCAAACAAGATGGAGTTAAAACAAAAGCCAAGAAAGTATAAAGGGACCATCAGTGTGGGAAGAGGCTAGAGAATAGAGTAACAGGATGCAATTATTTGTAAGTGGAAACAGATTAACAGGGATGGGGCTCCAACTGGGTAAGGGAGAAGGAGGTCAACACAAAAGAGATAGACAGACAAATAACACCAAATTTGTTTAAGATAGACTCAAGGAATTTTATATACATATATAATTTTAAATTTCCCTAAATATACATGTATATGAATATATATTTATATCCATATGTGGTATGTGATATTATTAATATATGTATATACATATATGTATATGTTTATATATTTTCATTTACATATAATAATCAAGACACTTGGTATGACAATGCTCCTCATAAGAACTATAGACATAGATAAATGAAACTTCTAGTACCAGCAATGAGATAGCATTCAAAGTTTGATCACAGAATTCTGAGTAACTCCCAAACTATTACAGATTATAGGTATTCCCTCTCAGGGGATGAGGTTGGGCCCCTTTACTGAAGACACTCCACATTTAGTACGCAAGACTCAGGTGACTAAAGCTGGATCTGATCTGAATGTCTCTTCCCTATTTTATAGCCTCAGGGGATTGACAAGTGTCCACTTCTACTTTTTAATTTTGATTGTCAATTGGATTGATAAACATTTAGGTAATTAATGAGAAAATGTGGCATGTCTATGAAGGTGATTCTGGAAATGCTTGACTAAGGATGGAAAATACACCTTGAATATTGAAAGCAGTATCCCATGTGATGGGGTCTTTCATGCAATAAAAACTGGGAAAAGGGAGGACTAGAAAGATGGCTCAGTGGTTAAGAGTACGGCTATTCATCCAGAGGACTGGGGTTCAATTCCCAGTATTCATATGACAGCTCACAACTGTCTGCAATCCTAGTTGTAGGGTACCTGGCATCATCATACATTCATGCAGGCAAAAGATCAATGCACATAAAAATAAAAATAATATCATGTTTAAAAAGAGGAAAAAGAGGCAATCATTAGCACTCATCATTTGCTACCTCCTGGTCAGTGTTAGAAACAAAACCATGCTTTCTTCACCATGATGGAATACAATCCTCTGAATTGTAATCCCAAATAAACCATTAATCCTTTAAATTGCTCTTAGTCAAAACAAGGAAAGAAATTTATACACATGTTAATTTATTTTCTGCTGTTATGTTTCAATGTTGTCCTGATTAGTATTTTGTCATCTTGACACAAGACAGAATTTTTGGAAGGAGGAATTTCAATGGAGACTATGCTTCCATCAGATTGAGTGTAAACAACTATCTAGGACATTTTCTTGATTAATTGTGATTTGGGGAATTCCCAGCCAACTGCAGGTTATAACACCCCTGGGCAGGTAGTCTTGAGGTCTGTATAAAAGCTGACCAAGTAAGCGATGGAGAGAGGCCAGTAAGCAGTAAGCTCCTTAGTCTCTGACTTAGTTCCTGCCTCAATTCCTGCTTTGACTTCCCCTCATTGCTTTTGGTCATAGTGTTTATATCAGCAATAGAAACACAGCTAGGACAAATGCAATAGGCTGGGTAATTTATAAATAGGAGGCATTCTTAGGATTAAGATCATAAATGTTTGGAAGTTCAAGGATATAATATCTTTTCATTTAGTAAGTTTCCATGATATATAAGGTGTGAAAGGAAAGTGAGGCCTCTCAAAAACATGTCTAATACAGAGGAAAATTGAATTGAACCCATTCTTTTCATTCTGAAACACCATGAAAGTGAGGCCTCTCAAAAACATGTCTAATACAGAGGAAAATTGAATTGAACCCATTCTTTTCATTCTGAAACACCATTAATCTTTTTATAGTATTGAGAAACATATTGACCTAATAACATATGGAAGGACCCATTTCTTAATATTTTTACAACACAAATCAAATTTCAACATGTGCTAGTTTTGCAGGTATGCAAAATGAAAAAGTTACATAGTAAAGGAAGATTTCACCTAGCTCTTAAGGAAGTCCTGAGACAAGACAATGTACAGTAGAGTGAGAACTCCTTTGGGTGGTTTTTGAAAAGATAATGCATGTACCTAAGAAATAGTTAATAGTGTACGAGAACCCCTGAAATGTTACAGATGACAGTAAAGTAAATGATCTACCAAAGTCACCACAGACAATGGCTTACAACATCACAAGAGACAAATCATTTGGGCCAAAACTGCCAAAACCACAGGGGCATACGTTCTCAAACGTAGTAGAACACACATGATGATATTTTTATGTATTTGATGCCACAGGGCTAAAAGATAAAATAATTTTCAGCATTTATTCCCATTATGCTTTGGTACGATTCCGACTTTCTAAGCCACCACTCACTCCTCACTTTTGGAATGGGAATGTTTATTCTGTTCCACTGTATTAGGAAATATATGACTTGGCTCATAGCTAAAAGATTGCCTTGAGTTCCAGAGGAGACACTAAATTTGGACTTTCAAACAAGTTTGGAACTGTTACAACAATGGAGACTCTTTGAGAGACTAAATTTATTTGATATTGTAAGATAGGCACAAGTAGTTGAGGTTCCAGAATTTTATGGCATAACATGAAATATAGTTACGAGTCAAATGGAAAGGAGTTGGACATCTAGTAGCTAGTTGTTCATTTTCAACTTTGCTGTATTTATTAACCCCTAGTATGATGGGGAGGCATACATCTTCATGGGTCTGTAAGGGCATTTCCTGTGATGAGTTACTGGAGGGAGACCTACTCTGAATGTGGGCAGCAATATGTTATAGACTGTGGCAATATGTTATAGACTATAAAGAGAAATAAAGTAAAAAGAAGTCTAGTACTTGAATTCCATGTTCTCTCTTTCCTCCCAGACATGATGTGTGCTGCTCAGCTATGCCCTCTTCAATCAGAACAATGTGTTCAAATGGAAAGGGAAAATCAGACTTCTGGTGTATGTAGTCAGAAAGAAGAATTATGTTAAGAAATATGATGTTAAATAGGGGATATGATGGTGAATCTTCACAGAAAATTATATCATACAACATCTAGTTATAATAATAAGTTAAGCTAAATTTATTCATACAAACCCTCCCACTAAAGATAAGCAAACATTCCAGGCTGGAATCTTAAATTATCCATTAGTTTCCAAGACAGATTCTTTTGCTAAATTTTCATTTATTTAATTTTTTTCTTGTTAAAGACAGATGTCAGAGTTAAGTGCCCAGCTGAAAGCAGTTTCCTTAAGATTGTTTATTGATTGTGGAAATTTCAGTGACCTGAATTATATAATGGTAATGCAGGGTTACAGATGGGGTTAAACAGTCAAGAAAGAGGGCCTAGTCAAATCTCAAATTAGAAGGATCTCGCCTAAAAAGCTAAGGAATACCTCCTCTAGAAGGAAATGAGGAAGCATAACTAAACCTGACCCTCTCCACCTAATACATATCCTTAAGGTAGATTTATAGCACACATTCTTATTACTTGGATAGACCCCCAAACCCCAAGCTATGAATTTGATTTAATTTAAAGTGATTCCCAGAGTGGTTACATTTTAGATTCCTGCTTAGGTTAATAGAAATAGTCTCTACAGGAGTTCCCCTTTATACAGGATCACAGATACTCCGGACAAATAATATTCCAAAGGAAATAAGGGAATGATCATATCATTCAAGTAAAAGCAAAGCAAAACAATTTATCCTGAAAAAAATGAGGATCCTGAACAAAAATCATGAGAAAGAGCTGAGAATAGCTACTATTATTGTTAGGAAAATACAGATGCTGGAGTTAGCAACCAGCAATTTAAAATATCTATATTTTCAATAAATGACATATGAGTATAAAATGCATATAGATATTCTTATGTCTTTCTTCAGAAATCACCAACTCATTTGAAGTAAACTAATTTTAACAATAGAAATGAAAAATGCAAGAAAATTAAGAACTCAAGGCACAGATAACATATCACCTTAAAGCTCTTGGATATTTTCACTCACAGAACCTGCCATCAATCTTGATAGCATGTCCCTCCATAATGTGTGCTATCACTTTGCTTGAAATAAAATTATCTTACTTCTTTTGTAAAAAAGTAGTACATTAAATATTTCATATAAGATTGAGCCAATGGAGAAGTTAGAGGTTTCAGCATCTCATCTCATGTCATTACTTGTATTGAATCATGACAAATGGGCAACAGAACAATCTTTATAAACAAGTATAGATGGTGAAGGCCAAAGATAACAGTAGGTCAGGATTAACCAGGCATAAATGTACAATTGTGAATAACACTGATTTCTATGCTAAATCTTTTAAAATGAACAAGCGTTGCTGCTGCTATAGAGAAGTGCTGTAGAATAATCAAGTTCATTTTATGAAAAAAAAATTAGAATTTTCAAAAATAAACATGGGAAGCTTTTTCTCAAGTGAAGTGTTTATGCAATTTTTCCAATATGAAAATGAGTGCAAAGAGCATAAGATGGTATTTTTACTATGCAATTAAACTTTATTGAAAAAAATCAACTGAAAACTTATGTAGCCTATGAAATTCTAATCATTTCATGTATGACATCTTCTAAACTCTCACCATATTTCCAGTACGAAGAGATTAATATCTATATTAAACAATTAAAATACACCCAGATGAGGTAGATAAATTATAAATAAAATATTTTTAAATCCAATCACTCTTTGAAAAATTCCATATTTTTTTGAAAAACTCCATATTTTAAGGAGAGGAGATATGGAACAGTTGATAAAGGGCTTCTTGAACAAACATGTGGACTTGAGTTTGAATTCCCAGCAAACATATAAACTCCAGATGTGGTATCACACATACAGAATCCCAGCATTGAGGAAGCAGTGACAAACAGATCCCTGGAGCTCATTGGCCAGGAAGTCTAGGTAAATCGTGAGTTCTAGATTTAGACAGATAATCTGTCTCAAAACACAGGATTATTTTCTTAATCAATTGCCTCCATACATATGTAAACATGTGCAGAAATGCACACACATGAGTATACCCACATTAACCATCACAGAAGTGTACATATGTGTACACATAAACACATATCACAAACTCACACATATGTGCACATGCACACACACATGCACACACACAAACATACATCAAAGCAAATCTCCCACAGAATCCCAGCTCCTTAACATCAAAATATTATTTCATATAATACATTTTTAATAAAACAATGGCTTCATTTTTACTGAAATTAGCTGCTACTGGAAACCATGTAGAAGTACATGATTTGTGGTGCTGGTATCAGTTATGGATATGGAAGCTTCTTTTGCAGTGATATTGATGTCTGAAGACTCACAATTGAGAATAAGAGACATTGAAGGCTTCTGATACAAACCCCTAAAAAAGGAACAGTCTATACAGGAAGCCATTGCTGAGAGTCCTTTAATACTGTGACAAAGATGCTGAAGTGTAGCTCTTCACAGTTGATGGGTTTTGATGTGGGGATTGGAAAAGACTCAGCTATCTAAGGGACTAGCAGTCACTGGGAGTTTTGACCATGCTGCAAAGAGTATATGTGCAACACAAATTAAACTTGGCATATGTTTTGTAGAGAGGCACAAGGATGGGAGGGTGGACCTAGGATGAATGTTAATCAAATGTGATCAGGCTGCATTTTACATAATTCCCAAATAATCTATAAAGATATTATGTAGGAAAAAATAGTTTTTTCATCTATAAGGTTTCTATGTATATGCTCTCCCATTGCTTCCCATACATTTGGCAACTTACTAAAAAGAGTAAGAGACTATTGCTAGGTCATGTATTTATCTGAAACATAAGTTATATATTGTGAACAATTATGCAGATGGAGACAAAAAGAGCCCAATAAATATGATTTATGTAAGATCTAAATGATTCTGCTAGCATTATGGTCAATTACAGGAAGTTAAAATTTAATCACAACAAAAGAGAGACTATATTTACATAGAGTTACAGATCAATACACAGCAGCAGCAGCAGCATGCTAGCTGTGAGTTAGTTAGCTGTGTTGTATATTCAAACTCATTTTAACTAAGATAATTTAAAAACAATCACAGTGTCCAGACTGAGGAACTATTTTGTTTGTTTCTTGCCCATGTTATTAGTATAAAGACAGAGAAATGAAAAAAAATAGTGTTTCCCATGAACCAGTGTTCCAATTAGACCATAAAAATCATAGAAACACAGAAAAAAATAAATGTGGTGAGAGACACACTTCAGAGCCTCTTTCTATAGGAAGATCATATTCATGTCAGAATTATTTAATTGAATTCTATATGTCTGATGAGAACCTAGGGCAAGTTGTTTTTGGAGTGTACAGTGAATGCATTTATGTTTGTTAAAAATATGTCTAAAAAGAAGCACAACCAAAACTAAATTCAGAGATAATACATTGCCTCCAAGCACCACTTATGGACATGGTTTTCCTAAAAAAGTAGGCTGAGGCTGAACAAGGATTTCTAGCTTTTAAAATGAGACAAGAGTGTTTGTGAGAAAGAGAGACATAATTACCCTAGTATAGGGTCCTAAGAACTAAGCTCAAAGAAAAAATATAAAGTTCAGGGAAAATGATATTTCTAATTGAATTATGTAAATAGGGATTTCTGACTCAAGATGTCAGAGACCCCATGTTCAAACTGAAGAAAGACAGCTGTTTGGCAGATGTGGGGAAAGGATGGCAGCTCAAGTAATATCTGTTTCTACCAAGAAATGAGCTATAGAGATCCCCCTTCCTTCACACTAAGATTATTTTATACGAAAACTCCCAAATCCTCCTGCCTTTCTCTCTCCCTCTGGAGAACTCCAGCCATCATTTTGAAAAGCATGTTTCAAGCAGTCACCCTCAGAATCTAGCCTGCTAAATCTGTTCAAATGCCAGAATAGATCATCAGTCCCAATTCCTATTTCTCTTCTAATATCACATTCCCTAGTTACCCAAGCAGGGAACAAGTCATTATGAGCTCCTCCTTTCCCTCCCAAGTCATTTGCTAACCCATGTAGTCCTGCTCTGTGCTGAATGTTTTACAACCACCTCTTCTTTTCTAGTTCATTCTCAGTATATTAGTCAAGCCCCCACTATTTCCAGCTTAAGGCAACTTGTTAAGAAGTTAAAGTCCCTCCCTTTAAACTTACCTTCATTCTATTTAACTAGTATCTGACAGCTGAATCAATTTTTCTCAAAAGGAGGCTTGATGACACATCTCCCTCTTCAGAAATCATTACCACCTACAGAATTATGTAATACTCCTATCACACTGGGATATGACCTAAAACCTATATTGAACATTTCATTTTTTCCTCTCACTATCACCATAAGTGCAATATTCTATATAATATTATTCTCTTTAATTTTATATCCTTGAATTTTCCATCTTTATTTCTTA
>NC_045030.1:88755851-88758558 GCF_008632895.1 Mastomys coucha
CCAAACTTTTGAGTTCTCATATTTTCTTAAGGCTACAATACAATTCTTTTGTAAAGTATTTGACTGTTTAGAAGAATTTACCTACTTAAGAGTTCAAAATCACAAGACTTTCTGCTATTTTTCACTGATGTTCTTGACTATCAGGTACTATGTAAAGATTCCATAAATAGAATTGATGTTTTCCAATTGGTCATGATATTTTTTTTCACTGTGCATATGTCATCTTTGATCTTAAGCTGATATTCTGGTAAAAATATGACAAGGATAGATACTATGTATAAATATCACCATGATAGGACCAATGTATCAATGTGCATTTCCTCCTGACAGTCCATATCAGAGTTTAATATACCTAAAGAAATAACACATAAATATTATCTCTTCAGTGTAAGAAGATAAATCATGTTACAAGTCAATCATGTGCATAAAACTATTATTTTATGAATGTATTTTTTAAACACTTGTCATCATACATTTCTTTCTGTCAGTCCATACTCAGAGTTTAGTTTTCTTGAAGAAAATAGTTCCCATAAATACTTGATTTGGGGTCAAGAATATACATCATATTTACAAATGAATATGTTCACACCTATTCCAACAAATACATACCTCCTAATTCTCTAATCCAGTGGTTTAAACTGTTTCTAATACTGCAACACTTTAATGCACTTCTTAATGTAGTGACATCCAACCATAAAATTATTTTCACTACTACTTCATAAGTATAATTTTGCTACTGTTTTGAATCATAGTGTAAATATCTGAGATGCATGATATTTGACAGGCAACCCCTGTGAAAGGGCCATTGGCCCTCTAAAGGGGTCATGAAACACAGGCTGAGACATTCAGTATCACTTCAATTTTCAGCAGCCACATGATGGCTCACAGCCATATGTACAGCTATAGTGTATTCATGCACATAAAATAAATAAATCTTAAAAAAAAATCTCGAAGCAGAGAGCTTGCCTTTGGGGAGCCCTCCAACCCAGAGACTCAGGAGGAGGCAGAACCAGCCAGGAGGCACAGGCCTTAGAAGCTGCAGGGCAGATGGAGCAGAATCCTTTCTACCCTTTCTTTCCCTAGGAGGAGGTTCTGCAGATCCACAGCCCTCTCTGTCCCTTCCCTGCAACTGGAGAGCCTGTCTCCAGGGTTTGTTCTGCCTCTAGGACTCAGGAGGGACAACTGATCCACAGCCCACTGCACACAGGTCTTACCTGAGGAGAGCTGATCTCCCAGAAGTGCTGACATAGGCTTACAGATGCACAGGAGGAACAAACTCCAGCCATAGACAGCAAGAACATCTAACACTAGAAATCATCAGATGGCGAAAGGCAAATGCAACAATCTTATCAACAGAAACCAAGAATATTTGGCTTCACCAGAACCTAGTACTTTCACCACAGCAAGTCCTGGATATCCCAAATCACTGGAAAAGCAAGATTTGGATCTAAAATCATATCTTATGATGGTGATAGAGGAATTTAAGAAGAGCATGAATAACTCCCTTAAAGAAATACAAGAGAACACAGGTAAACAGATTCAAGCCCTTAAAGAGGAAGAACAAAATCCCTTAAAGAATTACAGGAGAACATAAGTAAACAAGTAGAAGTCCTTTTAAAGAGGAAACACAAAAGTCCCTTAAAGAATTACAGGAAAGCACAAACAGGTGAATGAACTGAAGAAAACCATCCAGAACCTAAAAATGGAAGTAGAAACAGTTAAGAAATCACAAAGAGAGACAACTCTGGAGATAGAAGTCCTAGGAAAGAAGTCAGGAACCATAGATGTAAGCATCACCAACAGAATCAAGAGATAGAAGAGAGAATCTCAGGAGCAGAAGATACCATAGAAAACATTGACACAACAGTCAAAGAAAACACAAAATACAAAAAGCTCCTAACCCAAAACATCCAGGAAATCGAGGATACAATGAGAAGACCAAACCTAAGGATAATAGGTATTGAAGAGAGTGAAGACCTCCAACTTAAATGGCCAGTAAATATCTTCAACAAAATTATAGAAGAAAACTTCTCTAACCTAAAGTAAGAGATGCCCACGAACATACAAGAAGCCTATAGAACTCCAAATAGACTGGACCAGAAAAGAAATTCCTCCCACCACATAATAGTCAAAACACCAAATGCACAAAACAAATAAAGAATATTAAAAGCAGTGAGAGAAAAAGGTCAAGTAACATATAAAGGTAGGCCTATCAGAATTACACCACACTTCTCACCAGAGACTATGAAAGCTAGAAGATAATGGGTTGATGTCATACAGACCTTAAGAGAACACAAATGCCAGTCTAGGCTACTATAACCAGCAAAACTCTCAATTACAATAGATGGAGAAACCAAAGTATTCCATGACAAAACTAAATTTACACAATATATTTCCACAAATCCAGCCCTTCAAAGGATAATAAATGGAAAACTTCAACTCAAGGAGGGAAACTACATCCTTGAAAAATCAAAAAAGTAATTTTCCAACAAAATTAAAAGAAGATAGCTACATGAATAGACTTACAACTCTAACAACTAAAATAACAGGAAGCAACAATTACCTTTCCTTAATATCTATTATTATCAATGGACTCAATTTCCCAATAAAAAGACAGACTATCAGACTGGGTACATAAACAGGACCCAACATTTTGTTGCATACATGAAACACACCTGAAGGAAAAAGACAGATACTACCTCAGAAT
>NC_045030.1:88759169-88762499 GCF_008632895.1 Mastomys coucha
AATAACAACATAAACAATAGACTGCCCACATACACGTGGAAGCTTAACAACACTCTACTCAATGATAACTTGGTCAAGGAAGAAATAACGAAAGAAATCAAAGACTTTCTAGAGTTTAATGAAAATGAAGCCACAACATACCCAAACTTATAGGACATAATGAAAGCAGTCCTAAGAGGAAAACTCATAGCTTTAAGTGCCTACAAAAAGAAACTGGAGAGAGCATATACCAGCAATTTGACAGCACATCTGAAAGCTCTAGAACAAAAAGAAGCAAATTCACCCAAGAGGAGTCAAAGGCAGGAAATAATCAAACACAGGGCTGAAATCAACCAAATAGAAACAGAAAGAACTATACAAATAATCAACCAAACCAGGAGCTGGTTCTTTGAGAAAATCAACAAAATAGATAAATCCTTAGCCAAACTAACTAGAGGGCACAGAGACAGTATCCTCCTAATTAACAAGATCAGAAATGTAATGGGAGACATCCAAAAGCCTATATTCAACAAAACTTGAAAACCTGGATCAAATGGACAATTTTCTAGACAGATACCAAGTACCAAAGTTAAATCAAGATCAGATCAACGATCTAAACAGTCCTACATCTGCTAATATAATAGAAACAGTAATTAATAGTCTCCCAACCAAAAAAAGTCCAGGACCAGATGAATTTAGTGCAGAGTTTTATCAGACCTTCAAAGAAGACCTAATACCAATACTCCTCAAACTATTCCACAAAATAGAAACAGAAGATACTCTACCCAATTCATTCTAAGAAGCCACGATCAGTCTGATACCTAAAACACACAAAAACCTAACAAAGAAAGAAAACTTCAGACCAATTTCCCTTATGAATATCAGTGTAAAAATACTCAATAAAATTCTTGCAAACCAAATCCAAGAACACATCAAAACCATCATCTATCATGATCAAGTAGGCTTCATCCAAGGGATGCAAGGATGGTACAATATTTGGAAATCCATTAACATAATTCACTATATAAACAAACTCAAAGATAAAAACCATATGATCATCTCATTAAATGCTGAGAAAGCATTTGACAAAATCCAACATCCCTTCATGATAAAAGGCTTGGAAAGATCAGGAATTCAAGGCCCATACTTAAACATAGTAAAAGCAATATACAGCAAACAAGTAGCCAACATCAAACTAAATGGAGAGAAACTTGAAGCAATCTAACTAAAATCAGGGACTAGACAAGGCTGCCTACTCTCTCCCTACCTATTCAATATTGTACTTGAAGTCCTATCCAGAGCAATTAGACAACAAATGGAGATCAAAGGGACACAAATTGGAAAGGAACAAGTCAAATTATCACTATTTGCTGATGATATGATAGTATACTTAAGTAACACCCAAAATTCCACCAGAGAGCTCCTAAACCTGATAAACAACTTGAGCAAAGTATCTGGATATAAAATTAACTCAAGCAAATCAGTGGCCTTCCTCTACACAAAGGATAAACAGGCTAAGAAAGAAATTAGGGAAACAACATCCTTCACAATAGCCACAAATAATATAAAATACCTTGGTATGACTCTAACTAAGCAAGTAAAAGATCTGCTTCACAAAAACTTCAAGTCTCTGAAGAAGGAAACTGAAGAAGATATCAGAAGATGGAAAGATCTCCCATGCTCATGGATTGGCAGGATTAATATAGTAAAAATGGCCATCTTGCCAAAACCAATCTACAGATTCAATGCAATCCCTATCAAAATTCCAACTCAATTCTTCACAGAGTTAGAGAGAGCAATTTGCAAATTCATCTGGAATAACAAAAAACCCAGGATAGCCAAAACTATTCTCAACAATAAAGGAACCTCTGGTGGAATCACCATCCCAGACCTTAAGCTGTACTACAAAGTAATTGTGATAAAAAAAAACTGCATGGTATTGGTATAGTGATATGCAGGTAGATAAATGGAATAGAACTGAAGACCTAGAAATGAACCCACAAACCTATGGCCACTTGATCTTCGACAAAAGAGCTAAAACCATCCAGGGGAAAAAGAGCATTTTCAACAAATGGTGTTGGCTCAACTGGCGGTTGGCATGTAGAAGGCAAATTGATCCATTCTTATCTCTTTGTACAAAGCTGAAGTCCAAGTGGATCAAGGACCTCCACGTAAAACCAAATACACTCAAACTAATAGAAAAGAAAGTGGGGAAGAACCTCGAGTACATAGGCACAGGGGAAAATTTCCTGAACAGAACACCAATAGCTTATGCTCTAAGATAAAGAATTGACAAATGGGACTTCATAAAATTGCAAAGCTTCAGTAAGGCAAAAGACACTGTGAATAGGACAAAACGGCAACCACCAAATTGGAAAAAATTTTTCTACCAATCCTATATCTGATAGAGGGCTTATATCTAATATATGCAAAGAACTTAAGAAGTTAGACTCCAGAGAAACAAATAACCCTATTAAGAATGGGGTGCAGAGCTAAACAAAGAATTCTCAACCGACAAATACTGAATGGCTGAGAAGCACCTAAAGAAACATTCAACATCCTTAGTCATCAGGGAAATGCAAATCAAAGCAACCCTGAGATTCCACCTCTCATCAGTCAGAATATCTAGGATAAAAAATTCAGGTGACAGCAGATACTGGCAAGGTTATGGAGAAAGAGGAACACTCATTAATTGGTGGTGGAATTGCAAGCTGGAACAACCACTCTGGAAATCAGTTTGGGGGTTCCTCCGGAAATTGGACATAGTACTACCAAAGGACCCAGCTATACCACTCCTGAGCATATACCCAGAAAATGCTCCAACGTGTAATAAGAACACATGCTCCACTATATACATAGCAGCCTTATTTATAATAGCCAGATACTGGAAACAACCCAGATGTCCCTAAACAAAGGAGTGGATATAGAAAATGTGGTACATCTACACAATTGAGTACTACTCAGCTATGAAAAACAATGAATTTATGAAATTCTTAGGGAAATGGATGGACCTGAAGAGTATCATCCTTAGTGAGGTAATCCAATCACAAAAGAACACACATGGTATGCATTCTCTGATAAGTGGATATTAGCCTAGATGTTTGGAATACACAAAGGACAAACCACAAACCATAAGAAACTCAAGAAGAAGGAATACCAAAGTGAGGATACTTAGCTACTTCTTAAAAGGGGGAACAAAATACCTATGGAAGGAGTTGTAGAGGCTCACTATGGAGCAGAGACTGAAGGAAGGACAATCCAGAGACTCCTCCATCTGGGAATCCTTCCCATATTCAGTCATCAAATCCAGACACTATTGTGGATGCCAGCAAGTTCTGGCTGACAGGAGCC
>NC_045030.1:88762699-88775775 GCF_008632895.1 Mastomys coucha
TTTTTTTTGGGGGGGGAGGGATGGGAACCTCGGAAAGGAGATATTGTAAATAAAGAAAACATTTAATAAAAACAAATACAAGTAAACCTTTTAAAGTAAATAAATAAGTAATCTCAACTTTAAAATAATCTTAGGTTAATTATGAGTTAATTTGTATTTTAAATACTAATGTTTGAATTATGATATACTCGTAGAACAGGTTTTCTGAAGAAATGTACACCAAGAGAAAAACAAGATTAACATTTAAGATTTTTAAAAATGTAACCATTCTGAAGTTCTTGTTTGAGCTGTTGATCATACATATATATGATACCTTGAATATTCAACGGCAAATACCTTGAATATTCCACTATGGGAGAAAAATGTTGTTATTATTGTGTATAGACCATCCAAAACGTCCAAATCATTTTCTGTTCTCCTCACAAATTTGATAGATACTATAGTTAGAACGACTTATATTTTAAAACAATAGAAAAAAGCAGGGGAATTGTGTGATATCATTATAACAAATATTTTGACAAGAATTGAGAAATTATTTATGCCAGGTACCCAAAGATATTTCTAGAAGTAATGAAGCTAAGCTACTTAAGAGAGTTCCTTTGGTTTTTGTCTACTTTAAATTCCACTCTAGGAAAAAATATGTATATATGTATATATGTATATACTTTTGTTAGCACTGGGACCCATGACACAGCAATAGTACCCTATAATACTTCTCCATAGCCCTTGCATATTCTGCTTGGTTTTTTTTGTTTGTTTTTTTTAATGATGTTTACTTGAACTTAAAACATAAAGACTTTATTATCATTATTCTTTTAAACTTTGTTAGCTTAGTTATACAATTCAGGTGATACTATTTTAGTCTTAGGTTTGTTGAAAGTTTAAAACCTCAAGAATAATTTGGAAAATCAATCAGTAGTGCTTTATCTTTATAAGTTGCTGATGTTCACACCCTTTGTTTTGACCGAGGACAATAAACATTAAGTTGGCTAAATATATCACTAATGGCTAGATGCAAATATACTTACTGAATGGTTCACCCTCAAGGAAAACTTGTGCCTTTGACCTTTTCTTCCAATTACACATACTTTCATTTTATCCTATTCTTACTTCTATGTGTTATTAAAACCAGGGTAAGAGGCATGTGGCCCCACAACTACTACTTCTGAAACTTGATAATACATCTCTTTTATTTTTCCTAGTATAGCCTCAGACTAATGAGGAACAAGACTTATTTTTTCACTTGCAATTTAATACACAATGCCTAGGAAAGTCCTGTACCATAGTCAGGTCTCAATAAATGAAGTCAAGTAAATAAATACATCTTGTCCTCAGGTTTAAGTTCTTATGATATTTCTGTCTCACACATTTATAGTTAAGTCGGCATAAAATATTATTTTTGATATTGTAATTTTAAAATATTTCACCCTTTTCTGTCTACTCCACAAAACCTCTCATATACATCCTCCTGCTCTTCAGATTCATGTTTTTTTTAGTAATTCTCTCTCTCTCTCTCTCTCTCTCTCTCTCTCTCTCTCTCTCACACACACACACACACACACACACATATGTATATACACATTCATAAATATAACCTCTTCAGTCCATATAATGATAATTGTATGTATATTTTCAGGGCTGTTTGGCACAGGATAATTGATTGGGACAGACCAGGTCTCATGCTGTTTTGCCTGTAGTTCTATGTGTACAGTTGAAGCATTGTAGATTTTTTTTTCCAATCACATTTGACATGTCCATTGCTGAGTTCGATTCCTTTTAAAAATTATTTTTCACTCCAGAAATATTTTTCAATGCTATCACTATTTCACTCACATATCAGCATAACCCATGCTCCAGTCTCCCCTTTTTTCTACATAATTGAAAATATTCCTTCTACCAAGATAATATTTCCTTTCAAAGCCCACACTGACTCTTCTTTGTTCTTCAGATTATTTTATTCAATATTATCTTCAAGGTTAATCATCATCATTCCAATTGCTTTGTGGCTTCAGTGTAGAATTATTCTTTCATTTCAGCTGAACTATTTACTCTATTTTTCTTTTATAAATATTTTTAAGCATTTCCTAAATTTTATGCATTGATATCTTTCTATTTATTGGTCAGGATTTTAATAAGAGAAAAAGTGATTATGTACTCTACATATGATCAGGTATCAAACTCTCCTAAATGAATGTCAGCAAATGATATAAAATACTTCACTTATTTAAGTCTCAGAGTTTCTTTGGTATTAATTTATTTCTTAGAAGCATGCTCACTTATATTTAGATGGAGTCTGGACTGATATGCCAATACCTATCTCATGTTATATGGCAGCAACTTTTCATACATATTTTATCTGTAAATTTATCACAGGTTTTATCCTGTTAGGTGTACAAAATATTTCTTTTAAAATCAATGAGAATGGCAACAAAGCCTTTATTGTAATAAACATTTTAAATAGGATGACATTCATCTAGGAGTAATTAAAAGTTTGATTAATTCATTGGTTATGAAATGTCTCTAACTTTAATCGGACCCCTATTAAATGGTAAATATGAATTGTTATATCAATATTTTTAAACAGATTAGATTTTTTTGTCATTCCCACAGGCTACTTCTGAAATACACAACTAGCATGGAAATCATATGATGTACAACTGAGCTCTCCAGTTTTCAGCTTTGTCCTCCTATTATATTGCTTAAATATAGATCTCTCACCATACGTTTAGCATTTTGAGAAGGAATCGTGGAAAGCAGAAAGGGGAAAGAGTTAACAGGTGCTTACAAACTAAACATTGACACTAGTATGCCAAGCTACCCATCTTATAAAAACAAAAAGACATACACAACATGCAAAAATGTAGCACACTTCATGTCCTTGGCCATGAGGATTAAATCAAGCGTCAGTATGTGAACAAGGCGTGTGATGAAAGACAAACTAAATAACAAGCAAGCACTAAGGAAGTGAAAGGCACCAACGGTCACAGAAGCCTGAAAATTCTTTGTAACTACTTTAATAACCAGAAAGGCAGAGATTTATTAAGAAATAAGTCATTAGAAGGATACATGAAATAGAACGGTACTGAGAAGTGGAAAGACCAAGACAGGGACAGGGATGAACTCAGTACACTACAGGACCAATGAGAAGAAAAGGAGGAAAGAGCAGAAACAGGAGGGAGAAACAGACTAAGTACTGGTAATATCAAGCAAGCATCTAGATTTAATTGTAACTGAGGACAGTAAGAATCCTTCCCAACAAAGCCTTGTATACTCAGTCAATACATCTTAGTCTATTTTGAACTACTTATCTGCTACTTCACCATCAGAGGATAGGAATACAGAATATATGAGTTTAAAAAAAATCAACATTTAAAAAACAAGAGCTTTACTTCGTCAATTAAAAGCAAATATCTAATAATCTAATAAAGCAAGGTTATAGTGTTATCAAAACTCCTCTTAAAAATGTAAAAACCTAAAATTTGTAACTTAATACATTTAATTTTATTATGAGTGGCAGATTTTGTGTTTAATGTGCTATATATGTGATTGTGCTTGCATGAGCATATCCACGAGTAATATTACTACATCAAAATAAAAGTAAAAATTATGTAAAAATAAATTCATACGACTGTCATTCGGTTTATAGTTAGTTCAGCCAAGAGTTTATTCATTCAATTAATAATAGGTCATTTATTCTAGCATCTAGAGATATAGATCCTGTTCAACTGCTGGAACAATTTTTTTTACTAAGCTGTGCTACCTTTGTTCCTAAAATTCTTAGCCTAAGAGGAACAGATAGATCAACAACAATATTAAAATTTTACTGTAATTAATAACAATTATAATAATTAGACATAGTGTGCTATTTGGGTTGCTGTTTATGCCTTTGTGTATAACATTTTATTTAGTTCAGAAAAATCCTATGGCTCATATCTGATTATTGATACTCTCATTTTGTAGAGGACTATATGGAAGTTAATTGCAGTTAAATTACTTTTACAAGGTCACACAGATAATTACCATCAGCTCAAGAGTTGTGAATTACAACTGTTTTAGACATATATAATCCTTTATTGCTTTTGACTTTCATTTAAAGTTGGGATAGCTAATCTTTTTGTCCCTTTGGATTAGAAAGTAGTCTTACAAATGTCTATTCTTTTATAATTTTGGTAATATTTTAAGATAAAATAGCACAAATTTAATTGAACTTTAATCTTATGAATCTATATTAATATGGGATAGCAAGATGGCTTAATGGGTATAGGTACTCATGGCCAAATCTGATAAACCAGCATTTCATCCCCAGCCTCCACAGGGTAGAAGGAGAAAGCAGATTTTCATGAGATGTATTCTGAACTCCACATGTACACCATATTATGCATGCTCATGTGCCATACGTAAGTAAGCACACAAAATGAATAAACAAATATGAAGACAAATCTAGCATATAGCCAAATAATAATATTAAAATATATGATATTATTGGCACGTATATTTCATAAATGTATATACATTTTTTTATTTTCTAATTATTTTTAAATTTGTATGTATGTGTACATTCATGTGGAGGTTATAAATATAAAATCTAGTATGCATGGAGCCCAGAAATGAACGTTATCTCTTGGAACTAGAGCTGTAGGCACTAGGGAACTGCCAATATGTGTGCCGAGTGCTGAAGTTTGGTCCTCTGCAAGAGCAGCACATGCCCTTAATTATTGAAGTATTTCTCCAGCTCCTCTTTTACTATCTTTTTGGTAGTAAATTTTGAAAACCGTTTTATAATTTTTAAAAGTATGTTTTAGTGTAAGAGTTTAGAACAAGAAACCCCAAATATGGTGGTGGTTTGGCATGCTAAGTACTTATGGCTGAAAGAAACAGAAAGGTCTCAGGATCAAGGAGGACTTTGATTTTCCACCACTGTCTTTACTCCTGTCTCTCCCTTTCTCTTCACAGTGTGGCATACAAACTAAAACACATCTCAAAATCACTTCAATATATGTGCTTATCTTCTTAAGAGAACCAAAATACAAAAATGGAAATATTCCTGGGGATTTTTGTCTTCATTTCAGAAGTATATATTGTGTTAAACTTTGATTAAATGTGTTTTACATTCTCTTTTTAATCTGTTTCTTGTAAATGTAATGCCAATAATCTTTGTCACATGGAGAGGAGAAAATGATTGTTTTTAATCTACTTGGCAGGTACATCTTATATTTCAAAACATTAATGTTCTATATATTGTAAAAAACAACAAAGCTATTCATAAAACCTCACTATGTAGAATATGAGTATGCATATGTGCATATGAGAAATTTATAATGGAAGTCAAAATAAGAATTAGAGCTATAATTAGAACTATTTTCCTAATGATGTAAAATACCTGTAGGTATCTGTCTCAGTTACTTGTCCTGTTGTGACTTTTATCCAAGAAAGCACATAACGTACTGAGGTTGTTAGTGTGCTAAATTTGACTATGTGGTTCTTAAGTCTCCATAGCTAGGCTACAACAGGAATGTGGAAGAACTTTGACCTGGACAAGCTTAGAGATGCTGTAAGCAGAAGTTAATGGGATATTCTTATAGGATTTAAGAAAGTAATGATAAGAGAAATATGGGCCGTGAAGGCCCAGCTAGTGTGTTTTTAGAGAGAAATAAAGACTACCTGAACAGGGCTGGAAGGTATTTAGGTTATATTTTGGTAAAACCAATGAGGCTGCATTCTGTCTGTGTCTTATATCTTCAGTGAAGCTGAATACTGTAGCTATGAAATGATTTTCTTAGTGGAAAATAATTTTCAAGGTAAACTAGCATTCAGTCAGTAGCATAGTTAATCCTTGCCACTTGTACCACATCTACAGTGAAAATGAGCAATAAGTGGGGCAGAAGAATATAAAAAGTGTGCAGTTTCTTGAGAGAAAATATTTTCAACAAGCTTAAAGTTACAACTAAAATGTATACTGGAATAGAGGCTGTAAGTTTTAAAGAAAAACGTACTGCTTTACATTGAGACTACAGGAATGTTTCTCTGAAAGTAAGAAACTAGCCATGGTAAAAATGCAAATTTGTTTGAAAAGAGAGACTAAACTCAGAATGCCAAAGGGGTTCCCAATATTTGGAAGGGAACTGCCTAGGAATATATTTCGCCATGGTTATCATACAAAGACTGTTACAGCTTTGGAATCAAAAGGATCAAACTCCACCTTGAGCTGGCAGCAGAACTTGTTGACATCATTCACATGGAACCATATAGTCATAAAAGATCCAAGAGTGCTCACAGACTATTGCCCCACAGATTCAGAGAGCTTCTGAGGCTAGGTAATCCTTGGCTGAGTGCTGAGCATCTGTATTCATGAAAGGATAAAGGATACTGAGTAAAGCTGTAAGGGTGAAACTTAAGATGTGATGGAGATCCTAAGATTTTAGAGATGCCAAAACCATAGGATGATCAGGAAGGAAAGATTCTGGAACCACATTACAACTGAAGTGGGATAAGAGCGTGAGTTACAAACACTTAAATGAAGTTTTCAAAGAGGAGAGTAAGCAACTGTATTGGTTGCTTTTATTATTGCTGTAATAAAACACTTTGACAAAATTACTATCAAGAATAAAGGGCTTATGTACACATATATTCAAGAGTACAAGTCATAATGCTAGGAAAGATGTAGTGGAAAAAAGCTTACAGGCTGATGATATTGTATGCAGAGTCAGTCAAGAAGCAGAAGCAAATGAATCCTTAAGATCATTATCTTTTTCCTTTTTTATTTATTTATTTATGGTTTCATTGTTTCTTTTTTTCTTTTTTTATTAATTTATTTTTTATATTCCATATTCTATTTCCTCCCCCCTCCCCCAATCCACCCTCTGATTGTTCCATATCCTACACCTCCTCCCCACCTCCCACCCCACCTGACCTCTAAACTCCCTGGGGCCTCCAGCCTCTTGAGGGTTAGGTGCATCATCTCTGAATGTACACAGACCCAGCAGTCCTATACTGTGTGTGTGTTCGGGGACTCATATCAGCTGGTGTACACTGTTTGTTTTATGGTCTAGTGTTTGAGAGCTCTTGGGGGTCCAGATTAATTGAGACTGTTGTTCCTCCTACAGGGTTGCCCTTCTCAGTTTTTTCCTTTTTAAGCAGTCAAGAACTTCATGCTAAATAATGGTGCTACCTACCTTTAAGGTAAGTTATTTAACACCAATTTCCCTAATGTAGGTAATTTCTCATAACCATGCCAGAGGTTTATATCCTAAGTGACTCTAGATTATATCAAGATGGCAATCAAAATAAAAAGTAATAATGTCTATGTCCTAACCTTGAATTCATTGCAGACTTTCAGACATTAAGTGGTTCAAGAAAGTAAAGAAGTGGGCAGAAGAGATTGCTCAGCACCTAAGAGTACCAGCTGTTCTTCTAGAGGACCTGGGTTTAATTCTTGGCAGCCACATGATGGCTCAGGACTATCTGTAACTCCAGTTTGAGGTAGTTCCAGTTCCAACATCATCTTACAGATATACATACAGGCAAAACACCAATGCATGTGAAGTTAAAAATAAATAAATTTTAAAAAGAAACTAAAGAGGGAATATTTTATGCAGATGTTTCTGTGGAAAGCTGTTGTCTGTTTCCTTATAAAAGAATCATCACCCTCCATAGGAAAAGGGAATTTCTATGTGCCCCTTTGAAATCGATTGAATGTGTTCTTTGTAGTTGTAAAAATCAAGCTACAAACAAAACAAAACAACAACAAAACATACACAAAAATGAAACAAAAAAATAATTGGTGTACTATAGCACAATATAGATGAGCTTGTTTCAAAATGTGAACTATAAATGATGTGTGTGTGCTCTCACTGCAATGGATGTCTAAAAATTAATTTCCCCAGAATATCCCCATGTAAGTCTTGCTTGAAATTATATATCTATACTAACACTCAGTTAGACTCGGGCTTAGGTTCTAAAATCAAGAATCGATAAATGGGATCTCATACAATTGCAAAGATTCTGTAAGGCAAAGGACACTGTCTATAGGGAAAAAAGCAACCAACAGACTGGGAAAAGATCTTTACCAATCCTACATCGGCTAGAGGGCTAATACCCAATATATACAAAGAACTCAAGAAGTTAGACTCCAGAGAACCAAATAACCCTATTAAAAATGGGGAACAGAGCTAAACAGAGAATTCTCAACTGATGAATACCGAATGGCTGAGAAGCACCTAAAGAAATGTTCAACATCCTTAATCATAAGGAAAATTGATATCAAAACAACCCTGAGATTCCACCTCACAGCAGTCAGAATGGCTAAAATTAAAAACTTAGGTGACAGCAGATGCTGTCAAGGATGTGGAGAAAGAGGAATTCTCCTCCATTGTTGGTGGGAATACAAGCTGGTACAACCACTCTGGAAATCAGTTTGGGGGTTCCTCAGAAAATTGGACATAGTATTACCTGAGGACCCAGCTATACCACTCCTGGGCATATACCCAGAAGATCCTCCAACATGTAATGAGGACACATGCTCCATTATGTTTATAGCAGCCTTATTTATATTAGCCAGAAACTGAAAACAACCCAGATGTCCCTCAACAGAGGAATGGATACAGAAAATGTGGTACATTTGCACAATGGAATACTACTCAGCTATTAAAAACAACAACTTCATGAAATTCGCAAGTAAATGGATGGAACTTGAAAATATCATCCTGAGTGAGGTAACTTAGTCACAAAACAACAAATACAGTATGTACTCACTGATAAGAGGATATTAGCCCAAAGCTCTGAATACCCAAGATACAATTCACAGACAACATGAAGCTCAAAAGAAGGAAGACCAAAGTGTGGTGCTTCATTCCTTGTTAAAAAGGGGAACAAAATGGGAGCAAATATAGCAGGGACTAAGGAAAGGCCACCCAGAGACTGTTACACCTGAGGATTCATTCCAGATATAGTCACCAAACTCTGACACTATTGTGGATGCTAAAAAAATGCTTGCTGAAAGGAGCCTGATATAGTAGTCTCCTTAGAGGCCCTTAGAAATTCAGAGTCATATGTTTTTAGCTAACTATTGCACTAAGTGTGGGGTCCCTAATAGAGGAGTTAGAGAAGGAACTGAAGGAGCTGAAGGGGTTTGCAACCCCATAGGAAGAACAACAATATAAACCAACTCAAATCCCCAGAGCCCCCAGGGGCTAAACCACCAACTGAGGAGTATACTTAGCTCCAGCTGCATCTGTAGCACCTTGTCAGGCATCAGTGGGAGAGAGGTTCTTGGTCCTATGAAGGCTTGATAGATGCCTCAGTGTAGGGGAATGGAGGGTAGAAGGCAGGAGTGGGTGGAGGAATACCCTCATGGAAGCAGGTGGAGGGGGGGTGCCAAAGAGGGTTTCAGGGGTGGGGTAGGTGAAGCCGGGTAAGGGGATAACACTTGAAATATAAATAAATTTTTAAAAAATCAGGGTTTTGGATGGGAACTTTCCGACATTCAGTACTCATGACTTAGAATGGCCATTGTCACAGTTAGCTTTACAGATTAACAAAACCAGAGTCACCAGGACAAAGGCAACCTCAGTTAAGGAATTGCCTGGATTACATTGGTCTATAGTCATATCTGTGACACCTTTCCTTTTTGTTTTGTTTTGTTTTGTTCTGTTTTCCGAGACAGGTCTTCTCTGTATAGCCCTGGCTGTCCTGGAATTCACTTTGTAGACCAGGCTGGCCTCAAACTCAGAAATCCACCTGCCTCTGCCTCCCAAGTGCTGGGATTAAAGGCATGTGCAACCACTGCCTGGCTGATACAATTCCTTAATTGCTGTTTTGTAATGGTAGCTACTTGTGGATAGCCCTGGGGCAGTTTGTATTTTGATGCTAATTCAGCTTCCCCAGAGGGGTCACCTAGGACAACAGTGAATCATTTACTCAGGACTTTATGTGACCATTCTAATGAATAAAGAAACCAATCACTGGATGAGTAGGCAGGTCTTCTGGGGTTGGAGGCAGGAAGAGAAGAGGCAGGAGAGAAAGACTTTTGAACAGGGACTGCAGGAACACAAGGTATAGCCACAAGTGGCCCCTGGTTTAGATGGCAAATTTGGCAGGATTTGCCACCAGAGGATTTAGATTTAATAAAGTCGACAAGATTAGGATTCTACTTGTGCCCAGCAACTGAGTTACCATTATTCTGAACTAAGTTTGTGTGGTGTTTTGCTTCATGAGGTGGCTCAAATGGGTTCCAGAGAGAAAGGTGTGGCAGCAAAGCATGAGTTTGAAAGAAGTATACCCCAAAAAGCCATGGAAATTTTGAAGTGTGTGGTTGGCATGGTCGCAACCAATCAGTGGAAACTTAGTGAGCTGGGTGGAGAGATTTCAGAGCCCTGAATCAGAGAGCTTCCAGGAGATGAGAACAGGCTGGCCCTGCCCACCAGTGCCTGGTTGGTCAGCCTGCAGAGGCCAGCTAGCATAGCATGAATAGCATATCTTTCCTTTTTTTTTTTAAATTAGATATTTTCTTTATTTACATTTCAAATGTTTTCCCCTTTCTGGGTCTCCCCTTCATAAACCCGTAACCCATCCTCTCTCCCCCTGCCTCTATGAAGGGTGCTCCCATACCCACCCACACAATCCCATCTTCCTCCCCTGGCATTCTCCTACACTGGGAAATGGAACACCCTCAGCCCCAAGTGTCTCTCCTTCCACTGATGCTAACAAGGCCATCCTCTGCCATATATGCAGCCAGAGCCACGGCTCCCTCCATGTGTATTCTTTGGTTGATGGTCCAATCCCTGGGAGCTGGAGGGTGGTGTTAAAATTTCCTGCAACAGCGATCCTTTGAACACTTCTTTGCAATAAACTGTTTTATATTTTTACACAGTTAAATTCTTTCAGTTGGATGAGTTGTTATTGGTACTTAGCTTAGAACTGGAGAATATATCCACGTCTAATCACTTCAAAACTATGCAAAGTTTGTATTAATTTTATAGGTAGTAGGAGTAGGGAAAATTCTAACTTACACTGTCATTTTAAATTTCCTGTGAATGTGCATACATGCATATACATGTGTGTATGTGTGTGTGTGTGTGTGTGTGTGTGTGTGCTTGTATGTGTATATGTATGTGGTGGACAGTGGTGGTAGAAATCAATTAAAGTTGTCATTACTCAGGAGCTTTCCACCTTATTTTTGAGGCAGGATCTCTCACTAGGACCTGGCCCTTGCTGATTCCTTCTGTCTCCAGTCTTCTTGTTGCAGCAACAATAAATTGAAAATGTAATGTTATAAATTAATAATAATTAAACATCCTTTATATGATAGGACAATCAAAAATCAAGATCATAATCATGATTTTCTTAACTTTTTTCTTTTAGTGAAAATAGGTTTTTTTTCATAATAAATATATCTTGACTCTGGTTTTCCCTCCCTCTACTCCTATAAGTTCCTCTCCATCTCCCCCTTTTTACAGACTCATTCACTTTCTTTCTCTTATTAGGAAACAAACAGATTTCTAAGGGGTTATAAGAAAATAAAACAAAATAAAAAATGAGAAAAAAACCAAAAACCTAAAACTTTGGTCCTGAAAGAAAAACAAAGTGAAAAAGAGCCCAGAAGAAAGAACAAGAATCAGATTTTCTTGTAAACAAAAATCGCTAAACTGAGGAAACTCCAGACTGATTTCCAGAGTGGTTGGACCAGTTTGCAATCCCACCAGAAATGGAGGAGTGTACCTCTTTCTCCACATCCTTGCCTGAAGACTCAGCTATGCCACTGTTGAGCATATACCTAAAAAATGACCCATCATACAACAGGGGCAAATACTCTACTATGTTCATAGTGGCCTTATCTGTGCCAGAAGCTAGAAACAACCCAGATATCCCACAACAGAAGAATAGATACAGAAAATGTGGTTCATTTACACAATGGAGTACTACTCAGCTATTATGAACCAGGACATCGTGATTTTTTGCAGGCAAATGGATGGAACTAGAAATTATCATACTGAATAAGGTAACTCAGACCCAAAAGTACATGCATGGTATATAGTCACTAATAAGTGCATATTAGCCAAAAATGTATAGAATACCAAGAATACAATTCACAGAACTCCAGAAGGCTAACAAGCCAAAGGACCCAAGTGAGGATGCTTCAATCCCACTTGGAAGGGAGAAGAAAACAATCACAGGAAGCAGAGGGAGGGAGTGACCTGGGTGGGAGAGGTGAGTGGGAGGAGAAATGGGAATATGATCAGGAAGGTAGGGCAGGAGAGAAGCCCTGAGGGACAGAAGAATGAATGGAAATTTACAATCTTGGAGGGTGAGAGGTGGGGGACCTTATAAAAAGTACCAGAGACCTGGGAGGTAAGAGACTCTCAGGACTCAAAAGAAGGGGCTGAAATGCCTTACACTGGGGAGAGGGAACTTGTAGAGTCCACCTCCAGTAGAAAGACAGGGCATCAAGTGGAGGGATGGCATTGCCATCTCACAGTCGTAAATTCTGACCCATAATTGTTCCCACCTAAAAGAACTGCAAGGACAAAAATGGAGAAGAGACTGAGGTCCAGTGACCAGTCCAACTTGGGATTCATCTCAAGGGGAGGCTCCAAGGTCTGACACTATTACTGATTCTATGGTGTGCTTACAGACAGGAGCCTAGCATTGCTGTCCTCTGAGAGGCTCAACAATCAACTGACTGAGACCCAGGCAGATACACAGAACCATTGAACTGAAGTAAGGGACCCCTATGGTTGAATTAGGGAAAGCTGGAAGAAGCTGAGGAGGAGAACAATCCTATAGGAAGACCAGCCTTCTCAACTAATCCTGACCCCTGAGATCTCTCAGACACTGAGCCAACTAACCAGGTAACGTACTAAGGCTGGTCTGAGGCCCTTGACACTATACAGCAGAGGATTTCCTGGTCTGGCCTCAATGAGAGAAGAATCACCTAACCCTTGAGCAACTTGAGGCCCCAGGGAGTTGGGAGGCCTGGTGTGGTGGGGTGGAGAAGGAGACAGTGGAGAAGAGGAATGGGATGAGGAACTGTGGGAGGGCAGACCTGGAGGGGGGTAATGACTGGACTGTATAAAATAAAG
>NC_045030.1:88776294-88778462 GCF_008632895.1 Mastomys coucha
AGAGAGAGAGAGAGAGAGAGGAATATTGTAAGGAATACAGTGAGAACCCAAGAGAATCTCAACTGAATCAGTCAGGTTGGAAAATTAGATTGTATGGAGGTTAGAAGCTTCCAGGCCTAGGCTGTTACAACAGTGGTATTTGATTTTACCCTAGAATCCTGGGCTATCTTGTCTCTGGTTCTTAATCAGAAAAGCAGTGTTGGGTCTGGATTCCACATAATAGAGTGGCTCTTATTTCAAATCAGATATTGGTTGGCGACTTCCCACAAGCTTTTCTCGCAGGCAGGATACCATTGTCAATCCAAGGGTTGGCATCTGGCTTGAACAAGAAACAAAAACACCAAGCCAGATGCAAACCCTGTGGGTCTCTGTATTTATTCCCATCTCCTATAGAAAGTTTCTCTGATGATGGCTGAACAAAGCACTGCTCTGTGAGTAAACCAGAATGTCTTAGTGCTAAGCCATACATTATGTGATCCCCTCCAGGGCCGCAGGGATTATCCCAGAGGAGGAAGAAGACATAGAGTAAGTTATAGGGAGTGAAAGACTATAGTAAGAACAGGTTTTTTTTTTTCTTGACAAAACTGGGCAGTTGAACATATAAACAGTTGTTATGATCAAGATCAAGCCAGACAAAATCTCACCATGGACAGTAAAGGTCAGTCAGGAAGTCCCACCCCTAGTTGAAGAGTTATTGTTAGCTGATGCTTGGTAAGAGATGAGTTAGTTTTCTCCAGGGATATGACCTCAGAAAGGCTCCTCATATTCCAGTGGACAAGTTCCATGCTTGTGCCCATACAGGTACTGCTAGGTAGACACAGTTGGGGGTGGAGGGTCAAGGTGGTAAGAAAAAGTTGTCAAAGGTTGGAGAATGAGTTGAGGAGAGAAGAAAGAATAAGAGAGTGAACTTAAGACACATTACTTGAACTCATAAATCAATAAAAAGCTCTTATAATATTAATTCTATTTAATTTTCTGATGTACTTCTTATAGGTTAGTCAACCAAACACTTTTCAAAAGTCCTTGTGCATTAGGAAGTTGAAATAAGTATAAACAGTTAAATATCACTGCATATACATTGCTCTAAAAATAGGAAAAACAAGAGAGTTATGAAGATTCTGAAGAAAGGAAGTGTAGTTTCTTATATACATATATGTTAAGTAAAAAATCACATTAATTCAGAATATAAATAAATACAGTGCTTTAGAGTATCTTAAGGAGATCTTTTCCTATGTTTTGAAAACGTATATGGAATTCAGATGTTAAAAACACTTTAGGGAGGACTGGGGAGTGGAGGCAGTTGAAACTAGAGAATAAGAAGGAGCCAGAAGATTAGAATAGATGCCAGGTAGTTTGAGGCCAATTCATTGAGAAGCTGAGAGAAGTCAGATGGAGTCAGTCAGCTTGGAGAGGAGTTTGAACCAGAATTGCTAAGATGAAGCAGCCAGCCAGAGTTCAGAAAGAACTAGAAAGAGTAAGCTTGCCGGTCTCTCTTGGCTGGTTTTCTGAGCAGACCTTGGGCACAAGCTCCGCAGCCAGTCCCACAACACCCAGAGGAAGCTCCACTTCCAGTTGCTCTAACAAGCCCAGGATCACAGGATCCCAGTATCACAGGATCACAGAGACAGCTTGACTCTGAGGAGTTCTGACACATCCAGGATCTCAGGAAGGACAGGCACCAGTCAGATTTAGCAAGGGCAGGTAGCACAAGAGATAACCAGATGGTGCAGGGAGGGGGGCAAGAATAAGAAAATAACACAAACCAAGGTTACTTGGCATCATCACAACCCAATTCTCTCACTATAGCAAGGCCTGGGCACACCATCACACCAGAAAAGCAAGATTCAGATATAATATCACTTCTCATGGTGATGATACAGGACTTTAAGAAAGACATAAATAGCACCCTGAAAGAAATACAGGAGAATACAGGTAAACAGCTCGAAGCCCTTCAAGAGGAAACACAAAAATCCCTAAAAGAACTACAGGAAAACACAATCAAACAGGTGAAGGAAATGAGCAAAACCATCCAGAGTCTAAAAATGGAAATAGAAACAACAAAGTTATCAGGAAGAGAGACAATACTGGAGATATAAAACATAGGAAAGAGATCAGGAATCATAGATGCAAACATCACCAACAGAATACAAGAGATAGAAGAGAGAATC
>NC_045030.1:88778576-88788717 GCF_008632895.1 Mastomys coucha
AAAATACTAGTAGTGATGTATTATTTTGAAATATATAGTTAATATGTTTGGAGTTATTTAAAATTTATTTTGAGAAAAAGGTATTTTCACTATTGCTGTAGACAAGTATCTACATAAGACTGTTAAATTGATTGTTGTTTTATATCAAACAACTTTTATAATACTTATTTTTGTTATTATAATATTTTATGAATTTTAAGGAATATGACAAAAAAGATATTGTAGGTAATAAAGAGGGGGGTCTCTGGAAGGAGTTGTGGTACAAAAGGTAAACAAGAATGTGATTTACTTCTATTTACTTAAAATCTGTTTTTAAATGTTAACAAATTCAGATAAATTGAAATCATGTGACTTTTCTCATCATAATACAATAAAAGTTAAAAAAACAAAAAAAACACTTTAAATTTACTACAAGTTTCTTCCTTATTTCTAAATACTTGATACATATATACAAATAAATATGATCACATTAGCCCCTCTTCCAGTTTCTCCCAGTTTTCCACCAATATATCATCCTCCCAACATCAAGAATTTAGTTTTGACATCACACTAAGTCAATATTGCACAGATATTTATTGGTATACAGCCATCAGCATTTTAAGTATGTATATGCCAACTTTTATGGAGAAAGAATAGAAAATTTGTCAGATATTTTAATCATAGAAAACCAAAAAGTAGGTGTAAGATGAATGCCAGATGCATTAATTATTTTTTGATGCAAGTGGAACAACAACATGCAAAAGAAAACATAAGAATAAACACATTTATTAATAAACTTAACAGAGTTACCCTATAACAAGGCTATAATGGCCTTACTAGACACCACAGGAAATATAAAAAACCCAGATCCAGAAATGTGTTACCTTCTTTGGAATTGAAGGCAACCAAGGTTACATAATCCATCAAAAATTACAAGTTGTTGTCCTTGTTACCTTCCAGAATTTGACATCAATACCTTATCATTGAAGACACCATATACTCGAGTCATAAAATACATAGGTATTAAATTGGTACTCAAAAAGATGCTTCATCCCTATTGGCCAGCTTTCATAATGCAGGAGTGTGCTATGCATACTTCTAGAGGAGAAACATAATCATCAATTTTGTCCAGTTCTATACCCTGGAAGCTACAACAGTGATTGCCCTGCGCATTGGTATAACAATAGCATGAATGATATATGAGTACCCAACCACTTTCTGATTGAAAATAAGGCCTGCTCCATGAACTGAAACCCATAATTGGTACTGTTACTTGGGCTAAGAACTTATGGACAGAGAAGTCATAGGCCCCAGGGAAAATCCTAGTATACTACTATTCTGGTACTGAGTAAACTGACTTTTAATGACTGATTATTATAACAAAGATTAGTGCATCAGTCAACTACTCATTGGATAAACTTTTGTAGCTGACAGAAATTAAGGGAGATACTCAGGACTGGTAAAGGTGCAGAGAAAAATTGACTGTGGAATGCATAGCCCTAAATGTTACTTTTCTATCATTCCCAGGAGCCAGGTATCATGACAGAAGAGAATAGAAAGATCATAAAACCATAGGCTATGGACAAAAGGGAAACTGTTTCCTGGACACAAGTGGGCAATTAACCACATGAATTCACAGTAGTTGAGCCAGCATTTACAAGATACATGCTCAAGCCAGAAAGAATCCCATAATTCTGAGTGGTGCTTGGTATAAGGTCCCTCTTGTACCCAAAAAGCTATTGGCAGTTGATAACTACTGAAAAAAAGAGAGTCATTTTTCTTTAGAGTGTGACCTCCAGTGGGCCAACAATGTTCCAAAGGATGGGCATACACTCAAGAGTATATGGACAATATAAACTGTATTTCATGTGTTTTTAAAAATGAGGAAACAAAGGTGGGCATGTATAAAAGTGAGGTAGGTCTGGGATGAATGGAGAGGAAGAATATGTATGTATTCTATGGAATTTTTAAAGAATTAATTACAATGAGAAAAAAAAGAGAAATCATAATAAAGTATCCTAATTGAAGTATCTTTCAAAATAGAACTGAGAATGAACATATTACTCATTTCTTACTTATAAGGCTAATCATGTATCTCACCACATTTAGGGCCTCATTGTTATCCAAAGGGTAAATTGTTGTGATCTACTTCATGCTAAGCAATCATCAATATTGTCATAAATATTATTGTTGCTTACTATAAGGGAAATTAAACAGATTCTTTTTCTTATAAATTTAGGAATTACATATAGTTTTCTGACTAAATCTTAAACCTATACAATCTGCCAACATAAAAATATTGACCTTAAGTATGGTAAAAATTTCTAAAATATTAGTTTGTAGTGATACATTTTAAGGCTTCCAAATAACTTGATGTGAAAGCAAAGAATTTTGAAGAGGATTTAGAGAACTAAGGATAATAGAAGACTAAGTTCAATGTAATGTTTTGGTGTCTGTAGGAACCCCACCGAACAATTACTCAAAAAGAAATAAATCATACTAAGTATTGGGCTTTTTATTTGCTATTGTCTGCTGTCTAGAGAAGCACTGGCCTTTCCCCAATTACAGGGTCACTCTGTGGGAAAATATTTGTGGAAGATTCTAGAATAGTCAGTTTACGTTTAGCTGTTTCAGAAATCTTTAGTATTAGGTATCCCTTTCTGTACTTCTACCTCTACACCACTGTCATATTTTCTAACTCAAATAACTCTTCTTCCTTATCATTCCCCTTTCCTCCTTCGTATGATCTGTATACCATCTCTTCTTTTTCAGTCCCTCACGCTGACCTCTTATTGTTTTTCTGACTACTATGGGTACTTCAGTTGAATCATGCATATGTAAAGATTCAAACTTAGGAAAAACAAATAACATTTGCCTTTCTGGATCTGAGTTACTTCACTCAAAGTGATTATTTCCATTTCCATCCATTTACTTAAGAATTTCACTTTTTCTTAACAGTTGAATACTATTCCAATGAAAAAATATACCACATTTTCATTATCTATTCATTACTTGGTAAATATATAGCCTGTATCTATTTCCTGGTTATTATGACTAAGGTAGCAATAAATTGGATGCCCAAATAATCTCTATAGTAGAATATAGATTCTTTTTTATATAAAGTTAACAGTGGTATAACTAGATCACATGATATGTCTAATACTAGCTTTTGTGGCTATCCTGCATTATTTTCCAGTTCCACCTACAATGGTTACTGTCTTGCAACATCCATTTGTCATAATTTATTATCTTGATATTACCCATTTTGTCTATAGTAGAATGGAATCTAAAAGCATTTTAAGCTTATTTTCTTTTGGTATTACATTTTAAAACCATTGCAGTCAGGAATCAAAGTGGTTTTTCAATTAAATTATGACATCATGACTCAAATCACATGATTCCATCAAAACACACTAATAACAAGTGAATATTGTAATAAATGGTAATAGTCATTGAGCTTTGTGTTGAACAATATGTTTTTAATGCCCTCTTTTTATTGCCAATAAGAAATATATGTAGCAAAATTTAATGAGACATTTAGAAAGTTCTACTGAAATTTATAGGTAGAAATTCACATTTATAATCATGTATATATCTTTGAATTCTTATTGTATATCAACATATATACATATATAAATATGCATATATGTAGAGTGTATGTGGATATATGAATAAATTGCATAAACATTGGATAAACAATATAAAATTAAACTGCCATGTTTTCCCTCTTAAGGCAGATTCTAGTTTTTAATCACTGACCATAAAAGATGACAAAATGCTCAAATGGATTTCTTTAAAAATAACTGGAATATCAAAATAGTTGTTGCTCTATAATGATGAATATTTCCCTGAAAATATTTTTTAAGTGGGAAAATTCTTGAACATGTTTTACTGGCTCTTTGAAAGTTTTATCTTTGCATATTTTGCCACCAAATTTAGAAAAAGTGAGCAGCATAACATTATCACTTATGGTATCACAGTTATTCCTGTCATATTATGATTAGCCCTGATTGAAATGACATTTCCAACATGTACCAAAATTGTGAAAATGGTAATTACATTCTGCATTTGCATAAGGTTATTCTTTTAGCTTACCAATTTGTTATAAAAGCAGCATAGACATCATCTGTAAAATAAAACAAGTGCTGCACTCTATGAATGCTAAAATTGTTACCATTTTGTGTTACATCCTTGATACTTGACCACAAATACATATTTGAGATTACCGTAATTGTGTTAACAGAAAACAAGTGAAGTACACTATTAAATACGTGAGGAACAATTTTGTATAATTCTTTTTGTTTCCTTCAAAATAATATACAGACTATGTCTTCGGGATATATAACTCTTGCCTCCATACTCTATTCTGATAGTACATTGTACTTTCTGAAAAATTGAGGAAAAGTCTGTACAGCTAAAATCAGTTGACTCGTCTCTTCCTGGGAAACATTCAACCACAAACAAAATTTTCCTTGAAATATATTGTTCATCATTTCAGAAAAGACACAATTCTATCAACTGATGACTAGATAATGAAAATGTGGTATAAAGAGAGAGAGACATATATATGTATATATATACATATATATATGGAGGGGGATTGGGAGATAGAGACAGATCAACAGAGAGAGGGAGACTTTTATTCAGTCATAAAAACAAGAAGTTATTAAATTTTCAGCTAAATGGATTGAACAGAAAAATAAACCACAAAAAGCAAAGCAACAATAACAACAACAACAACAAACTAGGTGATGTAATCCAGAACCAGGGAAGATAAATGCTGAATATACTTTCTCAGATGTACATTTTGACTTTGAACACTTAGATTTGTGTATTTAATTTCCAGTACCTTTAGAGGACATGGAGCTAGAAATTAACCAATATGTAGAGCAGAAAGGAACTTAAGGGAAGGGAGGGGGATAATAGAACATACATGAAAGGAAAGCAGATAAAGAAATACTGTGAATCAAAAGATTTAAGTAGCATTGAGGGTAAGAGAATGTGAGAGAAGAGAGGGTTGGGTGAGGGTTAACCCCCTCCTCCACCAAAGTATGATTTTTGCATCTTCCGCTTAATCCTTCCATATTACTTAGCCTCTCTGGGTCTGTGGACTATAGCATGATTATCTTTTACTTTACAGCTAATATCCATTATCTGTACATACCTTGTTTGTCTTTCTGGGTCTGGGTTACCTCACTCAGTATGATTTTTTTTTCTAGTTCCATCCATTTGCTTGCAAGTTTCATGATGTCCCTATTTTTAGTAGTTGAATAATACTCCATTGTATAAATGTACCATGTCTTCTTGTTTCCAGTTAATGGTTATTATGAATAAAACTGCTATGAACATAGTTGAGCAAGTATCCTTATGACAGGATGAAACTTCTTTTGGGTATATTCCCAAGAGTGGTGTTGCTGGGTCTTGTGGAGAAACACATCTTGCCAGTGCACTTGGGCAGATGGGGTTGGGAACAGGAGAAATCAGGTAGAAAAGAGGTAGAAGAAAATCCTGGGAGCAATAATTGGAATTTGAGAGCATTTTAGGGGCAATTGGAAATCTAGTGCCATGGAATCTATAGAGTAACCCTAGCAAAGTCCACTAGTGAGGGATCACAGAGCTTGAACCGGCCATCTCCAATTATTTAGACAAGGCCTCAAGTGGAGGGATTGGGACACCAACCCAGCCATAAAACCTTCAACCTATTTGTCCTGCCTGTAGAGTATGTTGGGACAGGAGCCTATCAGAATTGATATCAAAGAGACCAGAGAGATTTCATTCGGCAACTCATGGAAGTAGATGCAGAGTACCAAGCAAAACATTAGGCAGTCTAACAGAAGTCCTGCTGAGGATGTTGGGGGCTTGAAGAACCAGAGGGGTCAGAGAAACACCAGGAGAACATGCCCCACAGATTGAACTCATGGGAACTTGAGAGATCAGAGAACCTGTAAGGGTCTGACCTAGGTTCTCTACATATATCTTATACATGAGTAGCTTGGTGTTCAAATAGAAATAGTAACAGTTGGAGTGGGAGCTGTCCCTGACTCATCTGCCTACTTATGGGACCCTTTCCTCTCTACTAAGTTGCCTTATCATGCTCTGATGTGATGGTATGTGACTTGTCTTATTGTATCTTACATCATGTTTGGTTGATGTTCCTAGGAGGCCTGCTTTTTTCTGAGGGGGCTGAATAGGAGGGGACAAAGAAGGGGAAGGGAGGGGAAAATGATGCCAAAATCATGGCAGGGATATAATATATGAGAGAAGAGTTAAAAAAAAGTATGTAGAATCCATATGGAAAATCTATTATTTTGTAAACGGAAATGTTCAAAATGAGGTCATCTAACTGGGTGGATCATGGATTATTAAATGAAAATTTCAATGGCAAGTATTGGATTCCCCTATGCATGCTGTTGCTTAGGGAGGCCCCAGTGGCTCCCAAATCAATATAGACTATTGCCAATGATCATTGTTGTTCACTAGAACTAGACAATGAGTCCCAATTCCTGAAAACATATCAATGAGTTATAAAACATACATAAATCAAACTGAAACTGAGCCGGAAACTTCTTCCCTGCTGGCAAGCTTTCAGAGCATTGGAAAGTGCTATATAGGTTTGTTATAGAAGAAAAGTTATCTTAGCAAGCTGTGTACTTCTGTGATCTACAATATCAACACACCAGGCAAGATGTATGTATTCACTGGTACAATAGCAGCATGACTGTTACAGGGGTAACTTATGTTGAGATTGGCTATTAGGAGCAAAATTCAGATATTGTAAACCTGATCACAAGTCTGTGGCTAGGTGGGACATTGACCCTAAGGGGGACTTTTCTGTTGCCATTATGTTAAAATGGATATAGTGTAAAACTATCTTATAAATATATTTGTTTATACCCAGAAATTATTGAAGCCGATAGCCATTGTCAAAGAAATTTATACTTGAAGTCAGTGGTGGTTAATACAGACCTGCATAGAGAGTGACTGTTTAGTTCTCTCTCACACTTTCTCTTTAGGACTCAAAGAACATTGTGGAAAAGGCAGCAGAAAATTCAGAGCAAGATGATGAGAAGGAGTGTTGTAAAATGATGTCTTCTGGATATAGCATGGCTTTTGTAACTGTGAACTCACAGTAGTAGTAGTGTACTACAGATTTGTTGGGTCCATCAACATTCCACTATGAATTGGAGGAGAAATCTCATAAGAAATATCTCTTCTTTCAGTAGCTATGGGCATTTAATGCTTTCTTGGGACAAGAATTCTATATTCTTCATTTGTGTAGCCACTCATTCCAATACCCCGTACATATGGTTATGTAGCAACCCTAATTAAGTGCAGTAGACCACAATGAAAACTCATTATAGTGGGAGAGAGAGTTGGGAAGAAGCCATTCAGTACAACTGGGGAGAGGATATCAAAGGCCAGTGGGAGTGCTGTGATTAAATAACATTTGATGTAAATTTATAGATTGTGAAAGAATAAATCAATTTTAGAAGGCAACAAAGCTTCTGTAAGGTAAAAGACACTGTCAATAGGACAAAATGGCAACCAACAAATTGGGAAAAGATCTTTCCCAATCCTATATCTGACAGAGGGCTAATATCCAATCTATACAAAGAACTCAAGACGTTAGACTCCAGAGAACCAAATAACCCTATTAAAAATGGGATACAGAGCTAAACAAAGAATTCTCAACTGATGAATACTGAATGGCTGAGAAGCACCTAAAGAAATGTTCAACATCCTTAGTCATCAGGGAAATGCAAATCAAAACAACCCTGAGATTCTACCTCACACTAGTCAGAATGGCTAAGATAAAAAACTCAGGTGACCGCAGATGCTGGAGAGGTTGTGAAGAAAGAGGTACATTCCTTCATTGCTGGTGGGATTGCAAACTGGTACAACCACTCTGGAAAACAATTTGGCAGTTCCTCAGGAAACTGGACATAGTACTACCAGAGGACCCAGCAATACTACTCCTGGGCATATACCCAGAAGATGCTACAACATGTAATAAGGACATATGCTCCACTATGTTCATAGCAGCCTTATTTATAATAGCCAGAAACTGGAAACAACCCAGATGTCCCTCAACAGAGGAGTGGATACAGAAAATGTGGTACATTTACACAATGGAGTACTACTCAGCTATTAAAAACAATGAATTTATGAAATTCTTAGGGAAATGGATGGATCTGGAGAATATCATCCTGAGTGAGGTAACCCAAGCACAAAAGAACACACATGGTATGCACTCACTGATAAGTGGATATTAGCCCAGAAGCTCAGAATACCCAAAGTACAATCCACAAACCACAAGAAACTCAAGATGTAGGAAAACCAAAGTGTGGATACTTCGTTCCTTCTTAAAAGGGGGAACAAAATACCCATGGAAGGAGTTGCAAAGACTAACTATGGAGCAGAGACTGAAGGAAGGACAATCCAGAGACTGTTCCTCCTGGGAATCCTTCCCATATTCAACCACCAAACCCAGACACTATTGTGGATGCCAGCAAGTGTGGATGACAGGAGCCTGATATAGCTCTCTCCGAGAGGCTCTGTCAGTGCTCGACTAATATAGATAAGTAGAGGCTCACAGCCATCCATTGGACTGAGTACAGGGTCCCCAGTGAAGAAGATAGAGAGAGCACCCAAGGAGCTGTTGGGTTTGTAGCCCCTTAGGACGAACAACAATATGAATGAACTAGTACACTCAGAGCTCCCAGGACTAAACCACCAACCAAAGAGTACACATAATGGGACTAATGGGTCTAGCAGCATATGTATAGCAGAGGTTGGCCTAGTCGATCATCAGTGGGAGGAGAGACCCTTGGTACTGTGAAGGTTCAATGCCCCAGTGTAGGGGAATGCCAGGGCCAGAAAACAGGAGAGGGTGGTTTGGTGAGCAGGGGAAGGGGGAGGAAACAGGGTTTTTGTTGTTGTTGCCTACACTCAACAAAATTGGTAAATCATAGCGAAATGGGTGCTTTTCTAGCCAGATACTACTTACAAAAGTTAAATCAAGATCAGATAAACTATTTAAACAGTCATATATTGTGGGACTATGAAAGGTAGCCTGGTTTCTGGTTGAGCTAAGTTTAAAATACTGGTGCCCCCACAGGTAACTTTGCAAGGAATGATAGGTATTTTTCCATGCTCGAGGACGCCAGGCTCCTGGCAGGAGCCCACAGCTCTCCATAGGTCTGTGGCTATCATTTATGTAAGGGCAATGCCCCAAGCCCCTCCACAGGTAGAGGACATGAACAGAGAAAGTGGGGTACAGTTTCACTTATCACCACTCTGCCATGACAATAAATGCTTTAAAACCATGGACTGGCTCTTTTCATGGGATCTGCAGTGGGTTGATATGGAGCAGGCCTTCATCTAAAAAGCCGAGTCTAGTCTTCTGCATTAGGCCTCTCAGCACTCCTAGCCATGGCCTCCACAAGCCAAGGACTCTCCTCCCCACAGGACCAAGCCTTCCTCTTCCCTTTCCCTCTTGGCCCTGGGCTAGATCCAGCCTGCAGGCCCCCACTCCATTCCTCAACTCTTCCATAGCATCCAGAGGCATCTGGGGTGCCTAAGATATGAGAACCACATGGTGCTGGCCTCTGTGCAGGACTTCAGAGACCTTGAGGACTTCAGACTATACTATCCCCCTCCCCCTAGCGGGGTCCCGCTGCTTCTCATAGCACCATGACTTCCATGTGCTCCACCATCACACAATGGAAAAGGGAGAAAGCATTTTCAATAAATGGTTCTAGTCTAATTCAATGTATTCATGTACAAGAATGCAAATAGATCCACATTTATCACCCTGCACAAAACTTATACCCAAATGGATCAAAGACTTCAACATAAAACAAGTTACCTTTAATCTAATAAAACTAAATGGGAAATAGACTTGAAATAATTTCTATAAGAGACAACCTCCTGAACAGAATACCAAAGGCTCAGACACCAATGTCAAAAGCTCAGGTGACAGCAGATGCTGGAGAGGTTGTGGAGAAAGAGGAACATTACTTCGTTGCTGGTACGATTGCAAACTGGTAAAACCACTCTGGAAATCAGTTTGGTGGTTCCTCCGGAAATTGGATATATTTCTACCGGAGGACCCAGCTATACCACTCCTGGGCATATACCCAAAAGATACTGCAACATGTAA
>NC_045030.1:88789529-88807799 GCF_008632895.1 Mastomys coucha
GGGGAAACTGGGAATGGAGAAATTTACATGTAAATAAAGAAAATATCTAAAAGAAAAAAATAAAAAAAACAATTAATAAATGGAACCTCATGAAACTGAAAAGCTTTGGTAAGTCAAAGGACACTGTCATCAGGTCAAAATGACAATCTACAAATTGGGGAAAGATCTTCATAACCACATATCTGACAAAGGGCTAATATGCAAAATATAAAAAGAACAAGAAGTTAGGCACTACCAATCTAAATAACTCAATTAAAAAATGGGGTAGAGAGCTGAACAGAGCTGAAGTGTTCAACCTCTCTAGTCATTACAGAAATGCAAATCAAAATGACTCTGAGATTCTACCTTATAACCATCAGAATGGCTATGATTAAAAACTCAAAGGACAGCACATGCTGGCTAGGTTGTGGAGCAGGGAGAACACTCCTCCACTGCTGGTGGGAGTGTAAACTTGTACAACCACTCTGGAAATCAATTTGGCAGTTTCTCAGATCATTAGAAATATGTCTACACCATGACTCAGCTATACGAATGCTGGGAATAAACCTAAGAGATGATCCACCATCAAGTGTGCTTGAACAAGGAAACTTGCTGAACTATGTTCAAAGAAGCTTTACGGTAATAGCAATTAGAAACAACCTAGATGTGTCTCAACTGAAGAATGGATACAGAAAATATTCATTTAAGCAATGGAATACAATTCAGCCATTAAAAACAGGAGATAATGAATTTCACAGGCAAGTGGATTGAACTAGACAATATCATCCTGAGTGAGGTAACCCACACCCAAAAGGACAGGCATGGTATGTATTCACTGATAAGTGGATAAACATGCTATAATCGACAGACCTAGAGAAGCCAAATAACAAGGAAGGCACAATGGAGCTTTCTCAGAATTGTAAACAAAATAGATACTGAAAGTCTATGGAAGGAGAAAACTGAGTGGAAGAGGGTATGGGGAGCACAGTGGGGTGGGCAAGATTATATGTAAGGAGAGCAGCGTAGAGAGAAAGGATATTGGCTAGGGGAAAATCTCTAGGACATGCCAGAGACCTGGTATGAGGAGAGGCTCCAGAGTGTCTATGGGGGTGACTCTGAGATTCCTAGCAGTGGGTATGTGGATCCTTACTGTAGCCAGGCAGGACTCCCAGTGGAGAATAAAGACAGTATACCACCTATAAAACCCTCAACTCAAATGTGTCCTGCCTACAAAAAGTGCAGGGACAAAAGGTAAAGCAGAGACTGAGGGATGGCTAACCAGTGACTGCCCCATATTGAGACCCATCCCAAAAGCAAGAACAAATTCCTGACACTACTGATGATACTCTGTTATGATTCCAGACAGGAACCTAGCATAACTGTCCTCTAAGAAGCTTTATTGACACCCAAATATTAGATGGAGCTTGGGGAGTTTTAAGGAGGTGTTGGGAGAAAGATTGAGGAACTCAAAGAGAACAGGGACTCCACAGGAAGACCAACAGAGTTAACTAAAGTAGATCCTTGGGGTCTCCCAGAGACTGAATCACCAACTAAAGAACAAACATGGGTTGGACCTAGGCCCCCTGTACATATTTAGCAAATGAGCAGCTTTGACTTCATGCAGGTTCCCCAACAACTGAAGCATGGCCTGTCCCTGAAGCATGCCTGTTGCTTGCCTGTCTATGGATCCCGTGCCCCTGAATGGACTGCCTTGTCTGGCCTCAATGGGATAGAGGATGTTCCTAGTCTTGCAGAGACTTGATGTGAGGTGTGTGTTAGGGGGATTAACACCAAGAGGGGTTTGCTCTTCTCAAAAGAGAAGAGGAAGGTGGAATGGGGAGAGGATTTGAATGATGGGATATTGGAAAGAGAGGGAGGGCTGCTATTGGGTTGTAATATGAACAAATAAATAATATAAAATAAAATATCACATATATTATTGGTAACTTGCAGGATTAATGAGAAAAGAAAACCAAGAAAATGTGAGAAACAGTGAAAAGGAAAGAATTACAGTCTATGCAAAAGGAAGTAACATCATTATTATTGAAAGGACTCAGAATGACCACATGGGGAAGTCCATAAACTTGAATGTTGCTAAGAATGTACAACTGGTATATCTTCCCAGAAGCCATTTTATTGAGTGTGCTGTGCCAGCACATGCTTTTCTACTTACATATTTACTACTTGTTCTTTGGAAATATGGGATATGAAACCAGAAGCATAATTTTTGTGTAACTCATGAAGACCCTTAAATAATCTACTTCAGAATGAATTGATATTACAACTATACCAAACATTACCCTTTTACTGTGCACAATTACATGTTATGCTAAACAAGCCATACTATCTAAAAATATTTTCAAAGGAAAACCTGTTTGGAAATCTTTATTACTTAAAATGAAATCACAAGAAACACCATCAATGGTGAATTTCCTAGGTGAAATATAGGAAAACAAGTTACTTAAACTTTGATGACTGAAAATTAAAAAAAAAATCAGCTTTGTTTCATTTTTGCCATTAATAGCTCTGATAGCTATTTTGTGTATTTCCTGGAAATTTTCTTCTAACCTGTGAAAAGCTGGTATCCATGACATAAGACGCTCAAGTATGGGGGCATTTCGAGGTCTCATGGAATTATTTGATTCCATAGGAGTCCTTTTCAGCCTAAACTGTCTGGTTATGTTTCCTCATTTATAATTCAACATCACAAATTAAAGTACATATTTTTAGCATTTTTCCAGACTTTAATTTTCTCTTTTCATAATGTGACCCATGACCCTGGGCAATGCAGCAGGGAAATTCCAAAATGTTTGTTCAAAACAGTTTGTTCAGAAATATTGGTATTGTGTTCTTTTGAGACACCCTGTCTACTCTGAAAAAAAAAAAAACTACTCTGAAGAGAAGAGTTACTATTTTGGAACTGAGAAAGAGGTCAGGGAATAGCTTAAGGGTATTGACTTTACAATCAAAGGGGAGAGAGAACAAACCATCAATGATTTTCAGAGGTGGGGTCTTCAGAGACCACACAGTTGTGCCTGGGGGAAAGAAGATAAAAAAATGGCTCAGGTCACAGTCATGATGTATTTGAATACTCCTTACTTACTTTCTAATCTCTTGATTATTAATTGAGAAAATGCCTTAGCTGGATCTCATGCAGGCATTTCCTAAAGTGAGGTTTCTTTCTCTGTGATTTCTTATTCTCTAGGTTTTCAAATTTGTTATCTTTATCTCTTCTATATCTACCATGACTTCCCTTGCCTCCTCTGTTCTTTTGAGTTCTCGATTTCATCTTTATCCTGATATTTTAATTTTAGCTCGTCTTACCTTCTACTTCTCTCTTTTGAGTTAATCTTTTCTCACACACATTGCATTGACCTTTGCCTATCACTCTAATCTCTCAGGAACTCTGTGGAGTTTCATCTCTCAATAGAAACAAAGTCTCAGATAAACATGAATGACTGAATATTCAAGTTAGCCTCATTCTCAGTAAGACTACAGTCATTTTAAACTCATTGTTCTCAGAATCATGCACTACATCCTGAAAACCTTTTGATAAATGACTGGTACTGAGCTTCTGAACACTGGGCTTGTGTGGAAGGATTAGTTACTGCAAGAAACTTTGCATCATATATATGCATTAATGTTATTGGGAGTATTTTAAATAATAATACATTACAATATTTATAATTATAGATATACCTATGTCAGAGGAATCAAATAAGTTCTCTGAGAGCTTTGAATAGGATGTGGATAATTTTACCTTCCTTTGACTTTACCTTCGTTTCTTTCTCTGTGATAACTCTTATCTTGTGTCAAGTTGACGCACAAAACCAGCTTGTACAATTGACCCCTTGTCAACTTGACATGCAAACACATCGCTATTTAGTCTCAACCCTTACTTTCTTATTCATCCTTAAGAACTAAATAACTTTAAATGTCCCACAGTGTTTACAAATTCTTATATAATAAAATTTCAATCCATGAGCTGAATCCCAATTTGGGGCTGTCAGTGGACCTCCTTTCCCTCAAGCTTGTCTTCTTTTTTGTCCCTGCAGTTTTTCCAGACATGAACAATTCTGCATCAGAGTTTTTGACTATGGGATGGCAACTCAATCCCTCCACTTAATGCCCAGTCTTTCTACTGGAGGTAGACTCTACAAGTTCCTTCTCCCCACTGAACAGAATTTCATCTAAGGTCTCTCCCTTTGAGTCTTGAGAGTCTCTCAGCTCCCAGGTCAATGGTATAAGATGCAGCTCAAGGGATAGCCCCAAGGCCTGACACTGTTACTGCTTCTATGGTGTGCTTACAAACAGGAGCCTAGCAAGACTGCCCTCCAAAAGGCCTTACAAACAGCTGAAAGTGTCAGATGCAGATCTTTACACCCAATCAATGGACAGAACCTGGTGACACCTGTGGTTGATTTAGGGAAAAGCTGAGGAGAGGGTGATCCTATAGGAAGAGCAGCAGTCTCAACTAATCTGGTCCCTGGAGATTGCTCTGACACTGAGCCACCAGCCAGGCAGCATATATCAGCTGATATGAGGACCCCAACACATATACAGCAACACATATACAGCAGAGGACTGCCAGGTCTTCACTCAGTGAGAGAAGATACACCTAACCCTCAAGAGACTTGAGGCCCCAGGGAGTGGGGAAGTCTGGTGGGGTGGGGGTGGTGATGGGCACATCCTCTTGGAGATGAGAGTTGGTGGTATGGGATGTGGAACAGTCAGAAGGCAGACTGGAATGGGGATAAAGAGTGGACTGTAAAAAAAAGATTAAAGATTAAAAAAATTTCAATCCCTCTAAAATATGCAATCTATTTTAAAATTCAAAGTCTTTTTATAATACAAAGTCTCTTAACTGTGGGCTCCACTAAAATACTTCCTTTCTTCAAGAGGGAAAAATATCAGGGCACAGTCACAATCAAAAGCAAAAATCAAACTAACCGTCAAATGTCTGGGATCCACTCAGGACTTTCTGGGCTCCTGCAAGGGCTTGGGTCACTTTTCCAGCTCTACCCTTTGTAGCACATACCTTGTCTTCTAGGTTCCAGCTGCTGTACTGCTGTGGCTGCTGGTCTTGGTGGCCATCTCACGGTACTGGCATCTCCAAAACACTGTTGTCTTCAGCTGCAACTAAGCTTCACCAATAGCTTCTCATAGGCTCTCTTCATGGTGCCTAGCCTCAACTCCTTTGCATAAACAATTTAATCCTGGACCATCAATTGCAACCGAGGCTGCACCTTCATCAATGGCCTTCCATGGCTTCTTACAGTGCCAAGCCTCAGCTGCTCTTCATGACCCCTTCATGTCTTTAAAACCAGTACCACCTGGGTGCCTCTTACACATTACCAAGTCCTGCTGCAGCACAAGGTACAACCTTGGCTATCTCTGGAACACAGACTCTTTGTGCTCTCAGAAAACACTTCCCAGAAGATTTCACCTCAGTGTTGTTGGTCTCTTAATCATCACTAATTTCTTAGTTCCAACTAACCGCATCAATAGTTCCAGTAATACAAATGTTTCACTTTAGTAGTTCTACTATCTTGTTAATCACAGTCAATTCTTCAGACTCAGCTAACCAAAACAACACTATCATCACAATCAAAAGAGCAAAGGCCCTGATAAGAGTCTTTAATCTTCTCTCTTAAATTTCATAAGGCAAGCATCCATTGTTTGCACTGTTATCACCATTATCTTCCAAGTTCCTACAGAACATCCCACAGAGCTCTTAACACCCAATGGCTCTTCTAGCTCAAAGTTCCAAAATCCTTCCACAGTCCTCCCCAAAACCTGGTCAGGTTGTCAGGACAAAGAAGCAAGCTGGGGAGTAAAGGGTTTATTCAGCTTACACTTCCACATTGTTGTTCATCACCAAAGGAAGCCAGGACTGGAACTCAAGCAGGTCAGGAAGCAGGAGATGATGCAGAGGCCATGGAGGGATGCTACTTACTGGCTTGCTTTTCTTGGCTTTCGTGGCTTGCTTTCTTATAGATCCCAAGACTATAAGCCCAGGGATGGCACCACCAACAATGGGCCTACCCCCTTGGTCACTAATTGAGAAAATGGCTTACAGCTGGATCTCATGCAGGCATTTCCGCAAGTGAGGCTCGTTTCTCTGTGATAACTCTAGCTTGTATCAAGTTGGCACACAAAACCAGCCAGAACAGGTGAAAATAAATAATTTAAAACCTCTTTACATACTTTTTCCCCTAGCCTACAGTGTTCTGATCTTTGGCAGGCTCATGGACCATAGCTTATCCATCAAGCACCTGGATCAACATCAGATTCACAAAGACAAGTGTCCAGATAATTTTAGGTTTGCTGCTGCCTGAGTATATCAATTCTATTTCTCCAGGACACCGACTGTGGTCCAGAGTAATGAACCCTTTAGTTTACATATTTATTCAGTGCCTAGCTCTCTTATTTCTGTGCTCCTAATTCACAATATATATTTGGGTGGAAATTTTGCAATAAGTAAATGAATAATGATAGTAATGACATTAATAAGTTACTACATCCATAATAATTGATTTAAGAATACAACACTTTAAGAACTAAATGACAAGTATACTGTAAAGGATGCATTACTTTATTGGATCTTCAAAACACCCCAAAGAAGACAATGTTACAGGTACTGCCATGCTACAACTAAGTTAACTCATGTCACCAAAACCGCTTTGGTTTAAGAAACCATTCTCCATGAAGTGATGTTGTAAATCTGTACATGACTTCATTGAGGAATTTCTGAAAATAGTTTTGTGGTGGTTTGAATGAGAAGCACTCCCTCCCATGTGCTCATATATTTGAATGCTTGGTCCCCAATTGACGGCAAAGTTTTGGGAAGGTTTATTAGGTGTGGCTTTGTAGGAAGAAGTGTGTCACTGGAGGTGAGCTTTGAGCTTTCAAAAAGCCAGTCCTGATCTGTCCCTCTCTCTATCTCATATTTAAAATTTAGATAAAAGCTATCAGTTATGCTTGCATTTTGACAGACTTCCTGCCATGATGATTATAGCCTAGCCCTCTGAAACTGTAAGCATGTCCTCAATCAACTCTTCTATAAATTGCCTTGGCCATGGTGTCTCTTTAGAGCAATAGAAAATAAATAGGCATATGGAATATGTCATAATAAAACAGCTCTGACTTACAAAAAGAAATATTGTGCTTTCCTGAAAAAAAAAATTAGGCTTTGAGGGCCACTGTTATGAAGAAGAATCTCTATGTAGAAGAATGGATGTTATAAAGGATTCACTAATCAACTTGCTTAAGAGTCATATAACTTAGCCAGGCAGTGGTGGTACACGCCTTTAATCCCAGCACTTGGGAGGCAGAGGCAGGCAGATTTCTGAGTTCGAGGCCAGCCTGGTCTATAGAGTGAGTTCCAGGACAGCCAGGGCTAGAGAAACCCTGTCTTGGGAAAAAAAAGTTATATAACTTAAAACAGTAATGTGCTTTTCTGAAGTAAAGACTCCCTTTTCTGGTGAGCAGATTAAACAAATTGATGAACCCATTCCATTATACAACTACTAAATCCAGGACACACTGACTCCAATAATTCTGGTGTGTGGTATATCTTGGATATTGACTGATTCTAATTGGATATCTGTGCTCGAAGGCCTGTTTTTAATTATTTGAACACAAATCCAGGACTATATAAATATCTGATTTCAGACTATGTTTACTGAGAAATTGCCAAGATTCTGTTAAGGGTTTGTATCTTTATTATACTACTAAGGAAATACAGCTGTGCTCGGTCAGCACCCTACATGGAAGTCTATTTAAGGAAGGTAACATTTGACATTGATGTCATACTATTTCAGTCAGAAATGTATATTAAAACCTGGATTTGTGATAACTATCCTACATTGAGTTAAGAAAACAAGTGTAATAAAATTCCATTAGTTTTACACTATTTGAATTTTTAATTTTAAAGAAATGTTTGCTATCACATTTTTTTGGAGAAAAGTAATTCTGCAGTATTGCTTTACATTTTCATTTAATCACGAAAAAGTGTTATTTTGATGAAGAGACAGAAAATTGTCATCTTTTGAAGCTTGAAAAAAACAAAGGTCAAGGGCAGGATTAGAGAGGAGTTTATTGTCAGCAACGGGCAGGTTTTAGGAATAGTTTTAAGATTTGTTTTCCTTTTGTATGGTTACCATACAAGTTCCCACTTCAATAATCTTACATTTTGTCATTTTCGCAAAAGTTTTAATAGCTGGAGAAGAAACATCTTATAAATTAATGCACAACACTTTGGACTTCTGTTATGTGCAAAGTCATTATAGAATCTTAAATCTTAGGTTTGAAGAACAAAGTTGGATAGATCCTATAGGAGAATTTAAACTAATCATAAAATGAGATTTTTTTTCTTAAAGGATTGAAAGGAACTCTAGTTTTATCTGAGAAAGGGTCAAAGGAGATTTATATTTTATCATATATAACCTCTCATTATTTTGTTGAAAGTGGATTATAGCAAAAAAAGAGAGTATAGTGAAATCATGTGGACAGTTTTTAATGTTAGGATAAAATAGAGAATACATGAGCATAGATGTATATATGTATATGTGCCTGCATATGTTCATATGTATGTACAAGTATATGGATTATTTGTTTCATCTTAGAGTGCTATATTGTATACAGAAAAATATTCGAGTGTCTGGGTATTTAATACTTATACATTGCATTTTAATTACTTGATTATAAAGAGCAATAAGACTTTAGTGTAAGAATGATGTATTTTGCAGTATGGATGGACTTGAAAAGACAATGGACAAGAATATAGACAATGTTAAGGATGCAACACTGTAATCTCAAATAGATATTCAAAACCCACATAATACATTTGATTACAGATTATAAAGGAGCAACTCCTAAGAAAGTGAGAAAAGTTGACTCTCTTTGAATGAGAAGGGAGTCTAGCTAGACAGTGGTTCACTTGTCTTTATGTTTCCCTCTAGGATGATTCCCTCTGACAAATCTTGATTATGTTGCTTCTTCTGTATTCCCATAGTACTCTATGTTTCTTGGAGCTTAGCAGACTTCAGGAGCTGTCTATTTATTAATATTCCTGGACATACCAAATAAATTTTAATAAAGGATACTAAGTATATTGTTTAGTATTAGCCAATTAAGTGAATAATGAGTAAATCAACAAATAGCAATAATGTGGAAAAGGAAGCTTACCATTTTTAACTTTCATTATTCTTACAAAACTTTAAAAGGATGCATTACTTTTATTAATATGTAAAAAGGAACTTTTAAAAACTTGTTTTTATTTTTATGTATATGAATAATTTTTCTCGTAGGTATGAATGTGTGTATCGAATGTGTACAGTGCTCTCAGGGTACAGAAGGAGTCAAATTCCTTGGAACTATTAGATATAGATGATTCTGAGCTGTCATGTGGGTGGTGGGTCCTCTGTAAGAGCATCAAATGCTCTTTACTACTGAGCTATCTTTCTTGACCTCCTAAAAAGGAATTTCATGATCAATTAATTGGAAAATGCTTGTTTAAGCAATATAGTTTTTTTACTAACAGATTTTCAGATACAGTTTTTTTATGTTAAAAGAATCTAAAGAATGTAGTGATGTTTGTCTAGTATATTATATCTACAAGTACCATGTCAGTTTATATGAAAACTGAAAGTCTTCAATCATTATTCTAGGCACATCTTAATTGCTTAAGGGAGTATATGTATTTTGGTTGGTATTTCAAACAATGGATATATAGAATAGTTCTTAAATCATGTACAGATTTCCTTTGAATAGCTTTCATCTAAAGAAAGTAATTGTCAGAACACAGTCTTTGGAAAGCTGCTGGTAGAGTTAATGTTCTTAGATATGTGATTTTGTACACTATGCATTATAATGCAACTCTATCTCATCCTTTACTGGTTGGATCATGTTGACTACCCTTAGAGTGGAAATAAAGAAGGTGGTTGCTTCCCAGGCTTAATGTTTATTTATTGCATACCTATTTTGTACAAAAATCTTTTCTATTAGACATTTGGTAAGAATAATTACAAGACCAAAGTAATCAAAGCAAAAATATTTATGCAAAATTTTCCATGTGTTAGCTTAAAAGAAAATACTGTATGTTACTTTGATCTCCATTTTTGGCAATATTTGATTGAGAAGCATCCCCGTAGAAGGTAATTTGCCATATTCCATTATACTCCAATCATTTAGGTAGTCTTAAAATTTTCACTGAGGAAACATAGTAAATTAGGAAATAGAGATTAGATTTTTCAGTTTAGTTTCTAAGACAATGAAAAAATAAAGAACTATCAAAGAAAATGACTGTTATAAACTTCAGTAAATGGAAATACCTGGAAGGATTTGAATAGCTCAAGATAAATACTTCCGTTGTCATTACAGAAGTTTCACTTAAGTCTTGAGGCAGGGTAGATTGGGAAATGTGGGAGACATGAGAAGAAAGAGTAGCCTGAAAGCTCTCACTATCTGAGGCACAAGAATTCCAGTATTGATTAAAGTCATTTGCTATAAAAGCTGCTGGCATAGAGCTAAAAGTCCTTTTATACACCAATATTTCATGTTAAAGTAATAATTAAGCAAGCTTAAGGCCTGAATGTATAGGGCATTGAGTAGGGCCTCCTTCCTTTTTCTACACATTGCTTGAAAATTTCAAATTTGTTTACAGTACAGATATCTACAATTTCTGTGTCACTGTGAGCTAAACTTTTACCTTATTAATTGTAATCTAGTTAGGTGCTCCCTCAGGAACCAGGCAGTGATCTCATTTCGATTTCGATTTATTAACCACACTTTGAAGATAGCTATGTCCAACCCACTAAAATTGTTTATACAGCAGTTATAAAGACAATGAGATGCTTTAGTCTCTTTTAGAGATGCCTGCATTTTTGCCCCTGGGTGTGTCTTCTTTAATATCTTTCTCACTTTTTTTTTTAAAGATTTATTTTATTATTATATTTAAGTATACTGTAGCTGTCTTCAGACACACCAGAACAGGGTGTCAGATCTCATTATGGATGGTTGTGAGCCACCATGTGGTTGCTGGGATTTGAACTCAGGACCTTTGGAATAGCAGTCAGTGCTCTTACCCGCTGAGCCATCTCGCCAGCCCTAACTTTTAATTTTCATGCTTCGACTTATATTAAAATATTTTTAATCTCAACTTTGTTACTGGATATTCCTGGCAATTGTTGCAGTGAAAAAGCCATACAATCACGTTTTACTTCAATTGAAGAGCCTAAAGTTTCAATCTACTAACATTAACAGCTGGACTCTGGGTCCCCCACCTTTGTCATCCAAATCACTATCAATTTAAATCAGGACTCAAGTAAAAATTAAAATATTTAATCATAATCTCTTTAATCCCAGCATTCTAGAGTCAGAGGCATGCAGATATTTGTGAATTCAAGGCTAGCCATGTCAACATAGTTAGTTTCAGGCCAGCTAGGACTATACAATGAGATCCTGATTCAAGGAATACAAATCAATTTCAGAGTTTAAAAAAAAAATGTTATTTGAAATGTACAAGAACACAAATTTACTCCTAATTCATACATCCTAGAATATAAACTATTTAACTTAGAGTTGTTAAAACAAGCAAAAACAGAAATAATAATCAAATATTTAATTTAAGTGAGGATCAGGAGTTAAGAGCTGCAATTGAACTGTTTATTCTCTGACTCTTCTGGACTTGATTATAATGTTAACAGAGTTTCCTTCTGATGGTTTCCTTGTTTTCATTTTGATGTAGTTTTTAACTGAAGGCCTCTTTTAAAATAAGACAAAATAGTTAATATTGCCATAGGCCTTTTATTTATTGCTTTCCATTATGTTAATGTTCATATCCCCAAAACAGTTATTTTTATCAATTCATCCTCTTATCCCATTAGCCTTCTTTCTATTATGTCATTAGTCAGATTTCAGAAATGATTGTTCTGGGAATTTCCAAATTTGTATTTTAGTATCTCTCCTGTTACTTTATTTTATTTCCTAGTTTCAGCTTTTAAATTTTGATTGTTCTATTATTATAGGAAAACTGTCACGACACATTTTATAAAACCACAAAACCATGAATTTCATATATGAACAGACATGTGAAACAGTTAGAGAGCATCCAAAGGTAACGTTGGCCCACAAAGAATGAGAATGATTTGTGTTATTCCAATTGGCCTTCATAATTTCTTACTTGGATTAAACTTGCATAGTTTTTTCTCTGATGATAATCATTTACACTTCCCTTTTTAAAACACTCATTTTAGAAATAAAATATAAGTTTTTTCTCTATCTCTTGGCATTATTAATCTTTTAAAACCAGGACTAACTTTCTGAACCAATCAAATGGTCCCTTTAAAGTTGAGTGATTGAGAAAGATAATGTCACTGTTTCCAAATCCAATAGGGAGTAAGAGCTTGATTCTATAAAGACCAATTAGCATTGCAAATGGCCCAGTCACCTTGGTTTCACTCTAATTTCTTCTAGTACTTTCCTAGTAGCTCAATCGAATGCTTGAAATTTCTCATGTCTATATTTCAATAAATGAGTTTACTCTTCAACCTTTACTGCAGTACTATTATTCCTTACTGCAAAGGTCTTCCATGCTGTCTTAAAGGAGTCTGATGAGGTATCACTTTGACCAGGAGTGAGCTGTAACAAGTCTTTAAAGTTAGGTAAAAATTACTTAATGTTCTATAAGGAATTTTTAAGAGTAAACTTTTGTGTTCTCTTTTTCTCCAAAGATGATTACGTTTCATTCTTTCCATCAAATAACTTGGAATGTAATGTTTTAGAAGTTAATATATCATTTTACACAGACCAGGTTAATAATTTTCATCATGTATTTTTAATGTTGTTTTGAATTAACTCAATTAGCACCCTTAAGATTTCAGAAACACATTGTCAAATACTCAACAAGAAGTTTTTTTGAATTCTATTTTTTCCCCAAAAGTTTGTAAGATCAAAACTTCTGTTCTGGAAAAAGTTAAAATGGGATGTAGTTAAATGTATGGTTACTTGTCTTCTCTATGAATTTCTCAATAAGTCAATTCATTTTAAAAATATTTGTTTCATTTTAAATTCATGTATATACACGTGTGCCTCTGCAGTTATCTGCAGAAGCAAGAGAGAGGTGTCAAATTCTCTGGAGCTGTAGAGCTCATTTGAGGCACCTAAGCTGGGTGCTGGAAGCTGAACTTGGAGCCTCAGAAACAGCAGTCAGCAAGCACTTGCAACTCCATATTATATCAATACTAAGGTATAATTTTTCATATTTACTATTTATGTAATTAGGAATGTCATTTAAAATTATTGTGGTAAGAAGAATTCTATCATAGTTTATGGGTACTTACATTGATTGTTTACTATTACTTTGGTTTCTTCTATTTAGTGAAACATATTAAATACTTAGAAATATTACTATCAATAGAAAACATAGATAAGAGTTCTCTCAGACAGCTTTCTGTATATTAATCAATAAAATATTATGAGACAAAAAAAACATGGATAAATGATCACAATGATTTTAATGTATCATGTAGTGATCCTCAACGTCCCGAACAGCTTGATTCCCAGGGTAGCAGTTTTGGGATGTAATGGAACATTCAGTAAATGAGACCTCATGGTAGGTCCTTAGGTCATCTGGTGGTATACTAACTGAAAACAATGGACTCTGAATCATTCTCTTCTTTCATCTCCTTACTGTTAGTGTTTTGCTTCAACATGCATTTCCCATCACTGTGCTAAGGTCCTGTCAATTAAGGACTAAAGTGGTGAGGATAAGTTATGGTTGACTTTGAATGAGGTAAGCCAAGTAATGCTTTATCTTTATAATTTGATTTCTTCAAGTATTTTATTGTATAAATGCAAAGTTGAACAGTGCAGATGGCATTTACACCTTAGCAGATTTGAAATATTCCACTGAAAGTTTTAGGGATCATTGGAGGATTTTTAAATGGGAAATAACACGTTCAGATTTATATTTTATAAGTATCACTTTCTAAGCAATATGAAATAAAATAAAATGTCTGACAGCTGAATTAGAAGCAATTAAACAGGTGAGAATTAATGAGATTGCACTAAAGAGTAAAAATGAAAATTGGACCTCTAAAATCTGGTCACCATCCACCTAACAGAAAAAGTTTATGCTTTTTCATATAGTCATTCAAATATCACCACAGATAAGCAGAGCATTTTCTTAAAGAGAGTGTGAGAGTACGTTCATGAAGCCTGACCTTCCTAGTTTTACATAACAATGCCAAAATTGCTAGGATTCCTTGCTTTAGAACACATTTTATTGCATTTGTACCTCCAGACAATCTGATTTCTCTATTCACTTATTAATTATAATCCCATGTCCACATAGATCCTTCATCTTTAATGTATTCACTGAGTAGTTTAATACCTTGTTTCTTTAACTATGTGTCTACTTCAAATCCTCAGCATCCCCATCTCTTCTGGGTATTTCTTGATAATCCTGGCTGTACTTGGTGATTGTTGCTTCTCATATGTACCTATTTATTTCCTCATATTTTCTGTGTTTATGAGGTAGACACTGAGGTGCTTTCTTTTGTTGTGGATCCTAGTTACATGGATATACATGTTATTTGGATCCATGCTTCTTGGAAACGCTGCCATTTAGGAACATACCTCAAGGCTCTCATTTCACTTCATTAAAAGAGAGCTTTGGATCCTGGTTTATGAATCACCTCTTCTGACCAGGCCTCATCATCCCTACTGTCTTCCACAAATATAGGAATGACTCACTGTAATGTCAAGGACTAGCATCAGAATAGGCTAGATTACAAGCAACTCACAAATATTAATGACATTTTTTAGAACAAAGGTTCATTTCTCTCTTAAGCTACCAGTCTTCAAACACCTGGCATCCTCAGTCTAATGGCTTTTTGGTGGTGCTGTGGGTCAAATCCTGACTTTGCACATATTAGGAACGAACAATATCCCTTGCTTTTCTAAGATATGTTTTTGTGTCAGAACTTAGCATATAGCTATAGTAAGCTTTTCACAATTTCTTATTATTAAATTAATTTTCTCTCTAGATCCATTCTACTGCACTTCACATGGTATAATCTCTGTCATATTAGAAATTAATTGTGAAATGACCATATTTTTTCCTTCAGAAGAGGATCAAATTATAGAGAACAGAGCTCTAATTATTTGCTACCATTGCTCAATAACAATTCTGCTGAATAATTTGTTAAGTGACAATTTGAATGGATATATGAATATTTATAACATATTTCTTTATAAAAATAATCTGTTGTATTAAAATTTCAATCTGTAAAAATTTCAAACATTTGAGCCTCATATTATATGCTCAGATAGTTTCCAAACCTAATTATAGTTTATTTTTTAGCTTGTTTAAATACTTCCTTGCACTCTTAACTTCAGTTATGTATATCTGATGTCCCTGCATTCTCAAATCCCTTTTCCCAAATCACCTTGTCTGACAATGAGTCACTTCTACTATGTAAAACTAAATATCATCCTCAGTCCTCTATCAGTGAAAATCAATTTTATTCAGCCATGGTACCACCTACCCTATGAATCTATCATGAGCATCCATGCTTGCAATAGTGCCTTGTTACCATATATCCAACACCATTTGCCATCCCGTGAAACAGAAATGTTTTCTTATGAGCCTGTCTATCATCTTCAGCATCTTGGAGCCATTTTGTGTCTAGACCAGTTTTCTTTCCTTCTCAGAACAAAATTCAAGTGCCATATTTAGTAGGTATTTGATGAATGTATATCAAAATTACTAACAGAAAACTGTTTCATCTAAATTATGTGTGTGTATATATATATAATTTTATCTGTTTATAATATTTAAATCCACAAGTGAATGGTCTAAATGATTTTAATGCCAGCCTGTTATGAATATCCATCATCTATCTACATAAATATATATGTTTATATGTTGATATTTGATGATAAAACAATAGCAATTAGTAAATTTTGAAGAAAATGATAGGATATCATATCTACAGATAACATTTTTATGTGAGCTACAGAGAAAGTGTCTGAAACAGCAGACATAAATCTCCCTTAATAGAAAAGTAATCCCAAAGGTGACAGTGAAAGCCTGTAATGATAAAAATATATTGAGTCCTTTATCATGTAAGGGCAGCAATAAAAACTATAATTCTTTTAAGATCAGAGGTCTAGTTACTGCTCAGAGTATACAAGTCTGTATCTTCACTTTGAAATAATGACAGCATTCAGAGCTATAAATTGTTACATATTTCCTTAGCCAGGGAAACCACAATCAACTATTGCTGATGAAGAAATTATGCCAATTATAAAAATTACCAAGGGAAACACATGACAATAAATAAAAATTTCATGGCTCCACTTTAAGATCAGGAATTAATATTCATGGTGAACAACAGAGTCAAGGACATACTGCTTTACACTCTAGAGTTAAAGGTCTCCAACGTTAATTTTAGAGTAGTCATTAAGTACTGTTTAGACAAACAAAAAATGTTATTTCCTCGAGGGGGGCTATTAGTGTAAAGAGAGAGCTGTCATATTCACCTAATTAATGAAAACAACATTCAGAGATCAAGAAAGTTTGATGTTTTCAAACCGTTACTTTATAAGTCAAAGCCTTTGAGCAGACATTCATAGCAGCAATTTTCTTTAGAAATATGATTACTGAAATTCCAATTGAGAGACTAGAAGAGCATTTTTACTCTTTTGTGAACGCTATCTACATGAGCTTTTTGTACGATGTCAACAAGGCTAACACACAGGCTGTTATATTGCACACAACTGGCTTTCTTAATTAAGAAGTTTTCAGAAGGTTGACTAATCTTTACTGCTCATTCATTTGAAGATCACAGCAGTGCAATCTGGAAGGCCCCCTGCTGCATCTTTGTTACCTGTAATTCTATCTCTAAATTAAATTTAGCTGAAGACGTACATCCTTTTAGAAAAGAAAAAAAAAAACTATCAAAACCCACTTACTAGAGAACACATATGTAAAAGGTTAGAAGGTAGAGGCATCATTTATATCTAACATTTTGATATTTGGAGAGATGTGCATACCTTTATATAGATTTTCAAGTATCACTTTGGTTTTAAAATTTATTTTTACTTGTGTATGGTGAATGTATGCCACATGAGTGCAGTGACTGGGGATTCTTTAAGAGTTCTATTGGATCTCCTGCAGGTGGAGTTACTGGTAGTTGTGAGCTGTCTGATATGAATACCAGGCATTGAACTAGGATCTTCTGGAAGAGCAGTAAGTACCCTTAACTGCTGAACCCCATTTGTGTTTCTTTTTGAGTCAGGATATCATTATGTACTTCAGTTGGTCCTTGAAATCCCATTTCTCCTGCTTCTATTTTCCAAGTATTGGAATTACAGGTACATTTAATCACCAATTCATCAGCCTCTACAATATGATGAGCACTATGGTAGGTCCTGGATGCTAACCATCAAGAGACTCTGCTGCACCTGAGGGCAAATTTTACATACACAATCTAAATAAATGTAAAGACTTAAACTTAATGTAGATGAGAGTTACATGTATGAATGTAGAACAATCAAATTGCAAAATCCCCAGTTCTTAAGCAATTTCTATTCTCCAGTGGGTATTGAAAGAAAGAAAAGAACTTTTTGTTTGTTTAGAAACTAGCACATATGTAATTTTTTTTTAAAAAAATGTGCATGACCATAATTTTAAAAACATAATGATGTTTTCTCTCAATTAGTAAACTTTATTATCTAACAAAACATTGTACATTATACAAAATGGAATAGAATGAGAATTGAATAAATAAAATAAATAATTCATGCCATAATTAGATAAATTAAGCTTTAAGGAATATTTTTGATAATGAAAAACAAACATATGAAAAAAATAAAATGTATCCCTGAATTTTATCAAATGCATTTTGAAAAACTGATTGTCGTATAATACATTCCAATTATATTCAAAAGATTCAGTATCTCAGCTCTATCATTTCGGCTTTCTGAGTTAGGAATATACTAACTCAGAATAAGCTTCACATTTAACTGAAATTCATGTAAGACAAGCAGGCAGAAGATTAGTTCGTTCAAAATTTCTTGCTGTTTTCAACTATATTTCATAATATACATTTGTCTACCATACAAGTCCTTCTTATATCCTGGGGTAATGCATCTTAAGATGGTTGGGGAAGGAAGAGAAGGATACCATTGTTTTTGAAGTGGAGGAGGTGCAAGTGTGAATCACTGGGAAATTTTAGACAGACGTATAAATGGAAGTTGAAGTTTTAGAGATGAAATTCCTTT
>NC_045030.1:88807810-88817967 GCF_008632895.1 Mastomys coucha
CGTTTCCAATGCATTATATGGACACAATATAAAACATATTCCTGAGTAAGTCTATTATATCAATTTGGGAGCAACTAATTCTAAAACTTCTGATGTAAAATATAGCATTTTCTTTTAATATTATTAGTACAAAATAAGTGCAAATCTATCATTTAGTAGATTGGGTTAAAGTCAATACCTAGGAAGATAAATTAAGCCTTGGTATTTATACATAGAACAAAATTTTGTTGCCATATTACTGTTATCATTCTTCTACCAAAAAAGCCATCAAAAGTGAAATGATATTTGGATTAAAGAAAATCTCAATTCATTGAAACAGACAGAGGGACATCCGCTTGAATTATTGGAAAAAAAATCAATTATAACACATTTTTAAATAATTTTGAGTTGCTTTGATTACTGAATAAAAAATTCTATCTTGATTTTCAGTACTCCTAAATGCTAGTTTTAGAAGTGCTCTCTTTTATGTCACTGAATCACCTTTGTGATCATTAAGCTGAAAATGATACGATTTTTACACTAAAATAAAAAAGTCCTCTCCAAGTCTACATTATATGATTCTAGGCTAAATAAGAACCACTGAGAAAAGTTTCTGTTCTGACTCATGAATAAGAATGGTGTGTAAAGCATGTAATGACCATTTCACAGCAAATAGTAAGGTCCATTTATAGGTACTGGAGAGATCAGAAGTTAAGAATTCTTGCTGCAGTCTCCAAAGACCAGAGTTCAGCTTTCAATATCCATGTGGGCAGCTCACAGCTGCCTATAATTCCAGGTTCATGGAGCACAGAGTCCTATTCCAGTATCCACATGAGTATATATATATAGACACACACATTTGCACAGATACATGCACACACAAACAAATAATAAAAGAAATATTTTTCTTAAAAAGTCTAAGTGTGCCTATTTTAAGTTAAATACCATTAACAATCATGCTCTGTAGGAGCACTATGATACCAGAGTAGCCTTGGAAATGGAACCACATACAGAAAATGGCCTTGGAGTTTGGCCCAAGTAACACCTTGCAGCTATTATAAAAATCCATGAATATTGTAGTTGCTTTCCTGGAGGGAGTAAAATATCTTGATTAAGCCACAATTTTTTCAAACATGGTTATTCATTTTGATGTAATATTTCATTGAAATGATGCTTTTGGACGCTTAGAACAGTACATGATATTTTCCTGAAGCCATTAGACTAGCTTTCAAACATTACTCATGCACTTCATAACCTTAGTCTTTTATGAGAATGTCATTTATAACCTTCTTGGAGTAAATGGATCATTTCAGATCTATAATTGTGAGAGATTGTTAAATCAGTTAAATCAGTTAAGTGGGTTTTTTTTTATATAAATATATAGTCACAGATTCTGTACCATGGAGCAGTTACTAAATGGTGATCTGCCTGAAAGCAAGAAATGTCATTGTAAATGTACAATCAATCTAGGCCACAGCAAACCGATAAGAAAAAATCATGGTTCTTCACATGGGATTTTATAGAAGAAGAACACAATGAGGTTGTATGTGTCCTAATCATTGAATCCCAGCTACCTATTTACTACCAAGGCAATGATAAAAGCCAGAATTCGAGATGATTGACTGAACCTGGACTAAGCTAGGTAGCTCATGTATGCCAACAAAGTTCTTCTAATTGGCTGTAAGTGTAATATGTACCAATATTGGGGATTGTCTATTGAGGGGAAAATGCTAAGGGTAGATATGTTGGACTGATAATATTCACATTTGTATTCTTTACAAATTTTGTAAAGAAAGATTATGATAGATTTTGAAGAAGTAGAAAATTGTTTAAATTAATGCATGATTTAACAAGTATTAATGTAGTGTTTAGAATTTAACAATGGAAAATATGATAGGAAGTTATCTTTATACAAGTGGAGGGATACATTTTGTTTGCTACAAAATAGGTGTGAATGCCCCTCAATATTACTCCCCCTTTTCTTTTTACAGTGTAGATGTTTTTATAACTCACAACTTTTTACCAACTGTTGTTTTCATCCTCCACCTACTGTGGACCTGGGCTGGTCAGGTAATGTTCATAAATGATCATCTTAGTAGGAAAGAAGCCAGTGGAACAGAAGTGCTCAGGTACTCCAAACCCACACCTGTTTCTCAGGGCAGTACAAAGTCTGTAACACAGCATATGCTCTGTTGCCTAAAGCGAGACTTTGACTTGTTCCTTCCTCTGAAGCTCTGTCTTGCATGTGCTTGCTCAGTCTTCAGTGCAGCTAGGTAGGATTGTGTGAACAAGTTCTAGCCTAGCAGCTAGAAGCAAAAACGTCCAAGGAAACCTTTGAGACTTGTCCTGGAAGGTAGGAAAGATCATGTTCTTTGTTCCTTTTATTCTACACTTTCCAGGCTAAGAATCATAGATATGGTTGCCCGACTTTCATATTTGAAAATAAAACCGAAAGCAATAACCTAGGGGGAGTAGAGTGAGAAACAGAGACCCATAACAATTGATGGCCCATAAGTGTCAGCTCTGAAACGCTTACTTTTGATATTACCTAGAGAAGCAAAGCTCTTCTCTTCAGACTATTCTGTTTTATATTTTTAATTGAAAAAGATTTATTTCATTTTATTTGTATCTGTGTTTTGGTTCCATGTGTGGATGCATGCCTGGTGCTGGCAGAAGTCGGAAATGTCAGATACTTGGAAATGGAGTAAATAGGTGTGGAGTGCCATGTAGGTGCGTGAGCTGGACTCATTCAGTAAAAAGGGCAGCAAATGTTCTTCTGAGCCGTCTCTCTAGTCCCTTAAATTTTTATTTTTATTTTTATTTTTATATACATACATATACACACACACACGCGTGTGTGTGTGTGTGTGTGTGTGTTTGGGTGTAGGTCAGTATGCATCAGTGTGGTGACTGTAGAGGCCAGAGAGAGTGCCTAGTCCCCTGCATCTGGAATTACAGGCAGTTCTTAGTAACCTTATGTATGGGTAGTGGGGATCAAATGTGGATCCACTGCAAGAACAGCAAATACTCTTAACTTCTGCACAGCCTATCCATTCCCTATTTACACTACTTCTATTTATGTTTGTATTGAAAATCTGTCTTTAATTGGCAAACTGTAAATATTGTTCAAAAGATATTATTTGTTTAGATCTTTATTGGTCATGTATGTTTAACCAGAGATGTAAAAGATGAAACGTAAATATCTGACCTTAAATTTAATAGTCCATGAAACAGATGCAGAGATCCACAGCCAAACATTGGTTAGAGCTCTGGGACTTCTATGGAAAAGTTGAAGGAAGGACTGAGAGCTATGAAGGAGATCAGAACTCCACTGGAATACCTACAGAGTCAAGTAATCTGTACACTCAGGGGTTCATAGAGACTGAACCACCAACCAAAGAACATACCTGGGCTGGGCCTAGGTTTCCCTGCACATATGTAACAGATGTGTAGCTTGGTCTTCATGCAGATTCTCTAACAACTGTCTCTAAAGCTGTTGCCTGCCTGTGGATCCTGTTCCTCTGACTGGGCTGCTATCTCTGGCCTCAGTGGGAGAGGATGCAACTAGCCCTGCAGAGAATTTACATGTCAAGGTAGGGGGAAACCCAGGGAGTAGGTGACCTTCAGCCTCCCAGACAATAAGGGGGATGGGTGGAGGCATTTTTGAGGAATGAATGGAAGAAGGGCAATGATCAGGACATAAAGTGAATAAATAAATAAATAATGAAAAAATAATTGTCTAAAGAAAAGTTAAATACATAGATAATCTAAATAGGCCCAAAGACCCCTTATTTATTTGTGGAAATGTTGAAAGGGTGAGGTAACTCTACCCAAGATCTTACTTGTACTAGTAATAGGCTAAAGTCTTCCCAAACTTAGTTTTCAAGTTCCTAAGTGATTTGATGAAGCCCTTTAAGATTTTACTGGAAAAAATTAATATGAACCTCTTGCCTTTCTCTTTTTCTTTTTTTTCTCACAAGAACATCTGATCACACATAAACTCTGTCCAAATAAGCATAACCTCTGATGAATTTTTTTTCTAACAAAACAATCTGGAGTCTTTTTTTTCATCGTTGCTACCCTTAATAATCTAAACATAGTGCCCATTGCTTCATGTCCCTATTACTGTGAAAACTCACTGGCCATTTCTGATTTTTCAGCTTTTCTAAACATTTATACAGTGGCTGAATATCACTTAACAAAATTAGTTTTGCTTAATAATTCCTGCTTGACAACTGCTTACCATTTAAATTTCAGCATCTAGCTCTTTCTTTTTTAATATCAAAAGGTGTTTTTTGAACCATGACATATAAAAATTCTGCCTGATCTTTTAAGAATTTGTTGTGACTTTTGTTTTGTAAAGAATAACAATAATAGTTCCCATTGATTTAACTGTTGGTAGCATTTAAAATATCAGGAGGTTAGTAAGCTATGATTGAGAACCCAGACTTGCAGCAAAACTTTGTTCTCTAACTTGTGTTTATTACAGTAGAATAATGCTCATTGTTTCTATGGTGTGTACAGACTGTGTCTTATTACAATAGCATAATATTTGCAGTGAAGACTACACAGAGGAAAAAATTTAAAATGGTTAGCATTTGACTTTTTATAGCTAAAGTTAGGCAACCTTTATTCCATGTCTTTGTTTAATATGAAACTTTTCTTCCTCAATTAGATGTCACCTACCCAAGAGCTTTAATAGTGCTCAAAGTTTAGGTTCCTCCTGAGCTTTGGTAAAAGTCAGTTCCCTCTGTTGTCTTATCTACATCTATTGACTTTATTTACTTGTTTATTGAGGAACAGAACACAAAATTAGAACTGCAATGAGGCTTGGATGTTGTTATCTGCTTCATCTTCAAACTTTCACTTTAAGAAGTTTATTGGTCAGTGGCTGTTAGTTAGCCTGTCAATCTATGCTGTTTACTTTCCATCAACATTGGTAATATCTCATTGAAAACTGTTCCACGTATGTGTGTGTGTTTGTGTATGTGTATGTTTTGTTGTTTTGTTGTGTAAGTTTTAGAAAGAGCCATGGCACATATTTGGGTGGTAGAGGACGACTTTTGGGTGTTAGTTTTCTTCTTCTCCTGTGGCTCCTGGTGATCTTAGTCAGGTTGCCAAGCTTGGGGGAAGTGCTTTTTACACTCTGAGCCATGAGTAGGTAATAAAGAATCTTAGCAGTTTCTTTTTAGTAGGTATTTTCAAAAATTGATAATACAAAAGTACAGCTACCAATAAAGTTTTGCTACCTTACAACTTTCATGACCAACACATGTTTACACTTTAATAATTTCCTGTGTTGGTTAGGAATGCTTGCGTATCATGCATGAATTTCTGAGATAGATCTTCAGAACTGCAATAGATAAATGAGTGAATGAAAGTATCAATTAAGTTAAAATTTCCTCATAATTATGAGTTATGAGATAGTAAAGCTTTTATGTGGTATTTGTTAAATATAATAAAATTTTATTAATGAATAGCCTAGTAAGTATATATAAATTTTGAACTTTCTTTAAAAATTTGTCTGTCTCCTCAATATTAAATCATAACAATAGCTTTTTCTCTCTCATAGTACATTGAAATATTAGGCAATGTGTTTCTAACATCCAGTGTCTTAAGAACCTATCCCCATATCTGTCCAGCAGAATTAATTTCATGTTCCAAGTTAAAAAAATCAGTGTATGATTATAAAATCATGAATTTCTTGGATGGTGAAATCTTTAAATGAAATAAGGATTTCACATCCATTTTAGGTTGCATTCCTAGCAACTGGATATATTCTCTGAGAGAAGAAAAAGGGTATAAAAATAGCAATTTGGATAATTATTGCCCTGTTGCAAAATAATTCAATCTTTTCAAAAATACTTCATGTTTGTGGAAAGAAAGCTATAACTTAGTGACTATTCTAGGTTGATCTATCACTTTTCTATCATCTCCAAACATTATCAGAGTTATGCAACCAGAAAATCTCATTAAAGCCTATTATGACATGAGAGATTTTCTCATCAAAAAGATATGGAAGAATGCATGATTTACAGTTCTGCAGTTTCAATATATCATCCACTAAAAACTTGAAATCTCTCATTAAAGACTTTCACGTATATCTTGCTCTTTATTTTTAAAAAGATCTAGAATATGTGGTTTCAACTGCATTTCTACAATCAAGGAAATGAGGATTGTGGGTCATTTTATTCGTGAGTAATTATTAGAATCATAAAGTAGTATAAATTATCCTACAGCAGTGTTTTAACCAAGGTATATTACAGAATTTTAATTCCATCCATTATTTTATTTTAAGAACATGTCCTGAATACATCTTGCTGAAAAACACTACAAGTGGATTCTGAAGGGTAAATATGTCAATTGTTAACATATTTGGGATACAGCACATTTTCTATCAATAAAAGATAGTTAAGCAAACTGAAAGATCTAGACTAAAGATTTATTTATTTATTTATTTATTTATTTTTGTTTTTTGAGACAGGGTTTCTCTAGACTAAAGATGTTGAAGGTTTTTTTTGATGCATTATAACTTCTATATCAAAATAGAATGCCATTTTTCATGGATAAACTTTTCTCTGGTTGTGGTGTCTATTTAATACATTGGGTTCTACTTTAATGCCTGAATGTTTCATAACATTTTAAGTATTACAAATTACAAATTATAATCTGAGGAATAGATAAATTGTAGATTGAAAACAATCTTGTGCATCCTTCATTTTTTTCTGGAAAGCAAGGAGGTAGAACAAAGAGCTGCTGAGAACCACTTCAAGGAACCAGTAACATACCCCATTTGGAATACATAATTGCAATGGACAGTGGCCATTCAGCATTTCCTATCATAACTATCTATTTCAAGTCAAACCATTTATTTTAGGTATACTATGCTTTGTCACCATTGCTCGTTGAGAATATGAGAGCAAGATAACATGTCTTCTTAGTTTGATTTAGAATTAAGAGGAGATACCCCTGAACTACTGTATTTCAACTAAGCTTAGACAAAGTCATTTACATCAAGAACAGACATAGAAAATGTGATCATAGATTTTTAAACTTACCCCAATACCATAATATGACTTGGAAAATGATCTAAGGACTAGGATGAGTGTTTTTAGAAGATATAAAAGTGTTTCTAGTTCATTGCTATTTTATAGACATTGAAAATGTTTGAAATCTCATGAATGTAAGCCATTGTGAAGGATGTTCCCAAGTTAGCTTTATACTTGGCTCAGAGAACATCAATAAGTACAAGATAGGCAAATACTATAAATGGTTGCACATCTTGGCTCATTTTGTAGAATATATGGTCATTCTGTTTAAAAGAGCATCTGAAGACAAAGTAAAAAGGTACTGAAAATTTGTATATGGTGGAGGCTCTGCCACAAGTAACTATTGCAGAAAGCCCACCAAGGTGTGTTCAGTCTATATTGCAATTAGTGTTAAAGTACAATATATTTTGTTTTAAGTTAGTGTGTTATGGACTGTCTTCAAATCACAATTGGTCACTGAAATGATTATCTTTGAGCAATTTGGGACAGATAGAGAAAAAACAGACATAAAATAGACTTTCTTCAGTAAATCAGTATATATCATTTGAGTAGACCACAAAAAATTTAATCTCAAGAAATTAAATAAAGAGGAAAATTCATGCATTTATCTGAACAGACCAAGCTGTGTGGTAAAAAATACTACATTTCCACATCATTCAAGTTGTTCTTTCTATTTTTCAGACATTCCTCAAGTGTTTTTCTCATGGTACATCCAGGATTTTTAGATGTAAGCAGGGAAAATATGTAACATTTTAAACTATGTTTGTCATATCTATAACAAGTTATTTCATGCATATTTTATCTTTGCCAACAACTTGAATGGACAAAAGTTTAATATCTTTGTATCTTAACATTAACATTTTATTATCACAAAATTGTTAGTATTCATTTTATATGAATGAATGAATAAATGAATTTCTGTAAGTGCTTTTTGATGGATATTTAATATGCAAAATCAATGCCAAATGAGAATCATTTGATCTCCAAATAGAAACTCAAGTCAATGGAAAAGAAGTTTGATACTGTAAAGAGTATACTACAATGACTGAGAAAAAACATGTTTTCAGAAATTGTTAGCAAAACAGTTATCATATTCCTATATTTTAAAATATAAACATTGAAATCAAAATACAAATATATTCCACAAATACTCCAGAGAATGGAAATAATTAGTTACCAAATACTTAGATATTTATAGTGGCTGCATATTTCAAATGACAGAATGCTGATGAAAGAAACCAAAGAAAAAGACCTAAATAAATGGAAAGTCCAACTACATTTATAGATCCAGGACTCTACCTTCTTAAGATAGATCTTCTCAAATTAATTAATAGGTTCCACACAATTGCCATAAAATTTATGATAGTTTTTTAATTGTCTAAGATAATTATTCACTTTACATGCAGACTGCAGTACCCCTCCCTCCTTTTCTCCCAGTTCTTCCCTGTTATCTCACCTCCCCTAGCCCACCCTTCTCTGCAGAAAATGTGTGGCCTCCTATGGAGATCAACCAGCCCTGGCATATCAAATCACAGCAAGACTAGGTGCATTCTCTTCCACTAAGACTAGACAAGGTCACCCAGTGAGGGGCAATTTAGTCAAAGACAGCCAATAGTGTTAAGATTTGTAGACATAAAAATGCTAAAATTTTCATGGAAAATAATAAACCATACAATAGTTAAACAACTATAATGACCTTGCAGCATATTTTCAGAGAATGGTTACGAAAAGAAGTAGCAGATCTCATTCTGTTAGAATTTTAAGTCTATCGTATAATGACAAACCCCTGCATTCCAAGCTCACATTGTACATAAACATTGGCTTAAAATGAATCATAGTCTTAAATGCAATATATGTAGCAATAAAATGCTTGTATTCATTATTTTATAAATTACACATTTAAAAATCAAGAAATATATGTATGTGTGTGTGTGTGTGTGTGTGTATGCAAAACTTTTACTTCACATGAAAAGTATTACACATGTGTAGAAAGTTTCATAACAAGCATCATCAAAAATAAGAACTTGGTTTTGCAAAAGACATTAAAATTATAAACAATAAAGCTATGGCATGGTATAAAGTATTTTCAAATCATATATCTATAAATGAACTGGAATCTAGACATGCAAAGATTTTTCAAAACCCAGTGAATAAGATATACACAATTCAATTATAAAATAATAGACAAGTGCATTAATAAAAAATCTGCTGAAAAAGATAGAGATGGTGAATTAGGACAGAAAGATGTTAGCCATCATTAACTGTTAGACAAATGAAAATTAAAGTCAGGATATGATGTCTCAAGAGGCCTTTCAGAATGACTCTAATGACAAAATACTTCAATTAAGTGGTGAACTCTATCACCTGTGCACTGCCAATAAGAACATGGTAAAGTTACATTGTCAGCTAATGCAATGGTTTGAATGAAAATGGCCACCATAGGCTCAGCTCATATATTTGAATGCTTGGCAAACAGGGAGTGACACTTTTTGAGAATAATTAGGAGATGTGGTTTTGTTGAGGGAGGTGTAACACTGGGAATATGCCTTGAGGTTTCAAAAGCTCAGGCTAGGCCCAGGTTCTTCTCTCTCTTTCTCCAACTTGCAGATAAGATGTAAGCTCTCAGATACTGCTTTAGCACCATGCCTGGCTACCTGTTGACATTCTCTCCACTATGATGATCATGGACTAACCCTCAAAACCTGCAAGCTTCCAATGAAATGCTTTCCTTTATAAGTTGCCACAGTCATGGTGTCTCTTCATAGAAGTAAAAAAGTAACTAAGGCTACTAGTTTGACAGGTTTATTTTTAAGTTTATAACATAACACTCATGTTCACCCTTAAATATTCATGTCATAAAAAAGTAAAACTAAATTTCATTTCAAAAAGCTGTAAGTATCTTTTGTTTGTTTTGTTGTAGTTTGTTTGTTATTTTGAGATAGGGTTTCCTTATAAAACCCAGGCTGACCACTAAATATACAAGCCCCAGTGTGCTGAAATTTTAGGAGAGGGTATACACTGCTAGGAGAAAATTTAGCTTTAATAGCCTAACATTGGAAAAAGACAAGATCACATTCAGTGAACTAATAAACTTGGAGATGTATGAATACTAAGAAACACTATTGAGGA
>NC_045030.1:88818970-88824279 GCF_008632895.1 Mastomys coucha
AAAAAAAAGAAAGAAAGAAAGAACAGGAGAATGCTCTTTGCATTGGTAGTGTTATTCTGTATTTTAACTGCCTTCATGGCCTTATCCTCATTTCAATATTGGATCACAGTTTTGAAAAATATCTCCACTGAACAAACCTTAGAAAAGGCTCCACCATATCACTATATATTATTTCTTCTCATGATTTATGATTTTTGTAATGAATTCTGAAATTACATGTTGAATAAAAAGGATGCATTGACAGTATGCGTCCACATGCGGCATTGGGCAGCTGGAAACTGCTAATTGGACACAACTCTTTGAAATGAAGAATTATAATGAGAAGGTCAGGAATCCATGGAAGTTTGTATTCTCTTATAAAGAATACTTATTTCTATACATGGTAATGATAGAAATAAACTGTTACTCTCTTTCGTTCTTTTTATGTAAAGCAGTAAAATAAAAAATAAGGAAAACTGAATATGAAGTACTTTCTATGGTTCAAGAAATCATACAGTTTGTTCTTTCAAAATTACATACTAAATCAAAAGGGAAGGGGACTTTTGTTCATTATACTAATAGTATTCATAAGTGCTCTGTGACACACAAAACTTTACTGCTCATATTTAGGTATAGATATGAATTAGCTGTACATAGAGGCTTGTAAAACTGTGTCATTGGTAAGTTAATACCATGGACATATAAGAAAACTGCAACCTTCTGTTAGAATCTAAAGGTTTGAAACTTCTAACATTCTTTGCTAGTGGATTATTCAGAAACTAATGGTGACAGTTTGTGGCCTGCCTGATAGCTAACAATGTGCCAAAATGTCAGAGACTCAACTAATAGCCCTTAGGCTCATACTCGTCAGTAGCAAGCTTTGTTGTCTTAAATCCTTTTTATAAAGATTTTGAGTTCCTTTCTCCAAATTGGAAAAGGAAGCCATACCACCATAAGCTGCAAATCAATTGCATGCTTGAATTTCAGTAGGGAATGGTACTATTTCTTTATTTTGTCACTTTCTCTGGAATGCTGCTTGACACGCATTAAACTTTAAGCTTTTGCCTTTCAGTTTCACCTTCCATTAAAATGTAGACATAGGAACAGATGGCAAATGTCATCATTTTGGAAAATTGTCAACTTTTCATTCATCCTTGCAACTCTAAATTCAGAAATCGCTTTAATGCAATTTCTCAGAGGACTGGATCAGAGGTTATATTTAAACATACACAAGAATTGCAGGTCAATGCTTTTAAAATTCTAATTGCTAATGTGACACACTATTTTAACACAACAACAAATAATGAAAATGAGTGTCTTAATATACAGAATTTCTAACATTCAGATTAGTGAAAACCCCACATTTATGTGTCTTATATAGTCACCTGATTTTTTTTTTTTACATGACACATAGGAAATAAAAAATTAAGTGATAGTTCATTATGAGCCGGTTGTTTGAACAGTACTTACATAAACTGGTATAGCAATTATTTATCAATACCCAAAGAAAACCTTTATTCCTGGAAACAATGATGTCTGAATGTAAAAAGGTTCACTAGAACCTAAGAAAACAAGTATTGCCCAAGGAAGGGGCACTGGTTGTTTAGAAAAGTGTTAGATTTTTCTGACATTACTTTGTGAATTAAAACATTCATTCACCTATATTTTTATAATAAGTCCAACTTCTAATACATGTAATCATGTTTAAAGGTTTTTTCCCTTTTAAAGTTTAACTCATACATGACTTTGAGGCATTTTAACACCCTACCATGACTGTGACCATGGTCCAACACAGGCCTCAGTATTGTGCAGAGAGAATTTGCAGGACCCTGGAATGATTAGTGCTAATAAAAACGTCAGAAGTAGAAGAATTTTAATTAGAAAAAAAATATTAAGTAATTTTCAGACTTTTGCAAATCTCAGAGTAGATTGCTTCATAGTTTTTGAGTAGCAAAGCACTGAAATTCAGAAAAGTGAGACAAAGAGATTCAAACATACCAATTTTCCTTATAAACAGCTTTGTATGGATATCTACTATTTTTCAAGTAGGCTATAACTCCCAATCCATGGAGGGATAAACATGTTTAAACTGAGTTTTAAATCGTTATTTTTAAAATTACTTATTTATTTACATTTCAAATGTTGCCCACCTTCCTAGTATCCCCTCCAAACACTCCTCGACCTCATACCCCTGCCCTTTGCCTCTAAGAAGGTGTTACCACAATCTACCCACTTCTGCCTCACTCCTCTAGCATCCCCATTAGCTGGGGCAAGCCTCCACAGGACCAATCTCTTTCCTTCCTACTGATGCCAGATTAGGCCATCCTCTGCTACATATGTAGCTAGAGCTATGGACCAACATATGTATACTCTTTGGATGGTAGTTTAGTCCCTGGGAGCTCTGAGGTGGTCCTGTTAGTTGATATTGTTGTTCTTCCTATGGGGTTGCCACTCTCATTCAGTTCCTTCAGTCCTTTCCTAACTCTTCCATTGGTTTCCCCAGCTCAGTCCAATGGATGCCTGTACCTGCTTCTGTCTTAGTCAGATACTGGCAGAGCCTCTCAGAGGACAGTTATACCAGCTCTTATCTGCAAGTTCGTCTTGGCATCTGCAATAGTGTCTGGGTTTTGTGTCTGCAGATAGGACAAATCCCAAGATGGAGCAGTCTGTAGATACCCTTTCCTTCAGTCTCTGCTCCATTTTTTTCTCCTAGTGTCCTTTAGACAGGAATAATTTTGGGTTAAAGATTTTGAGATGGGTGGGTGGCCTTATCCCTTAACTGGGGGACATGTCTATCTATTGGAGGTGATCTCTTCAGGTTCTATCTCTCCTCTGTTCAGTATTTCGGCTAATGTCATCCCATCCAGAACCCACCCTTCCTCCCTCTGTCTCCTGTGTTCCCCCTTCTGATTGTGATTGAAGCATCCACACTTTGGACTTCCATCTTGTTAGCTTCATATAGTCTGTAAGTTGTTTTATGTGTAACCCTGAGGTTTGGGGCTAATATCCACTTATCAGTGAGTACATACCATGTATGGTTTTTGCGGACTGTGTCACCTCACTCAGAATGATGTTTTCTAGTTCCATCCATTTGCCTGCAGGATTTGTGAAGTTGTTGTTTTTAATAGCTGAGTAATATTCCATTGTTAAATTTAGCAATTTTTCTGTATCCACACCTCTGTTGAGGGACATCTGGGTTGTTTCTAGGTTCTAGCTATTATAAATAAGGCTCCTATGAACATAATGAAGCACGTATCCTTGTTATATGTTGGAGTATCTTTTGGGTATGTGCCTAGTAGTGGTATAGCTGGGTCTTCAGGTAGAACTTTTTTCAATATTTTGAAGAGTCACCAGAATAATTTTCAAAGTGGTTGTATCAGCTGACATTCCCACCAGTCATGGAGGAGTGTTCCTCTTTCTCCACATCCTCACTAGCATCTGATATTGTCTGAGTTTTTCATCTTAGCTATTCTGATTGGTGAAATGTAGAATCTCAAAGTCATTTTGATTTGCATTTCTCTGATGATTAAGGATGTTGAACATTTCTTTAGGTGCTTCTCAGCCATTCAAGATTCCTCTGTAGAGAATTCTTGTTTGAGTTCTGTACCCCATTTTTAATTGGATTATTTGGGTTTTTTTTTTTTTTTGGAGTCTAACTTCTTGAGTCCTTTATACATTTTGGATATAAGCCCTCTGTTAGATATAGGGTTAGTCAAGATCTTTTCCCAATTTATAGGCTGCTATTTTGTCCTATTGACAGTGTCCTTTCCCTTATAGAAGTTTATCAGTTTTATGATGTTCCATTTGTCAATTGTTGACCTTAGAGCCTGAATAATTGATGTTATCGTCAGGAAAATTCTCCTGTGCCAATGTGTTCAAGACTACTTCTCACTTTTTCTTCTACTTAATTCAGGGCATATGGTTTTATGTGGAGGTCCTTGATTCATAGATAAACTAAATAGTAACATAACGTCTGAGTAAATAGAAGCAGTCATTAAAGGTCTCTAACCAAAAAAGCCCAGGGTCAGATGGTTTTAGTGCAGAATTCTATCAGATCTACAAAAGACCTAATAGCAATACTTGTCAAACTATTCTACAAAATAGAAACAGAAGGAACTGTTCCTAATTTGTTCTATGAAGCCACAGTTACACTGATACATAAATCACACAAAGACCCAACAATGAAAGAAAACTTCAGACCAATTTTGCTTCTAAATATATGAATAAAATACTCTATAAATTTCTCACAAACCAACCTAGGAACACATCAAAACTGTCATTCACCATGATTTAGTATGTTTCATCCCAGGGATGCAGAGATTGTTCAATATATGGATATTTTTCAATGTAATCCACTATATAAACAAACTCAAGTGAAAAAAATATGATAATCTCATTAGATGCTGAAAAAGCCTTTGACAAATTACAATACTCCTTCACGTTAAAGGTCTTGTAAATATCAGGAATTCAAGGTCCATACTTAAACATAGTAAAAACAATATAAAGCAAACCAACAGTCAACATCAAACTAAATGGAGAGAAACTTGAAGCAATCCCACTAAAATCAAGGACAAGACAAGGCTGCCCACCCTCTCTCTATCTCTTCAATATTGTACTTGGAGTCTTAGCCAGAGCAATTAGACAACAAAATGAGATCAGAGGGATATGAATTGGAAAGGAAGAAGTCAAGGAATTACTATTTATGAATGATATGATGGTATATATAAATGACCCAAAAAATTCTTCCAGAGAACTGCTACATAAACAACTTCAGCAAAGTGGATGGATATAAAATTAACTCTAATTAATAGCCTTCCTCTACACAAAGGATAAAGGGGCTGAGAAAGAGATTAGAGAAACAACACCCTTCACAATAGTCAAAAATACTATAAAATATCTTGGTGCTCCTCTAACAAAGCAAGTGAAAGATCTGTATGACAAGAACTTCAAGTCTCTGAAGAAAGAAATCAAAGATCTCAGAACACTGAAAAATCTCCCATGCTCATGGAGTGGTAAGATTAACATAGTAAAAATGGAAATCTTATCAAAAGCAATCTATAGAGAATTTTAACTGTTAATGTTTTAAATGGATACTGTTTTGATGCAGTATCATTAAGTAAATTGTAATCATTTCATTCTAGTCTTAAAAAGTTGTATAGATATGCAATTAATTCCCTTAGGGGTGACAACAAACACTTGTTACTAACTTTAATCTTTGTCCAAGGAGACTTGGGATTTTCTTATATTATTGAAAATTGTCATTAACAAAACCTTCTAGAGCAGAACCTTTATATTCCCTAATATAGCATGAATACTCTTCTTGTGTGTAC
>NC_045030.1:88824289-88831930 GCF_008632895.1 Mastomys coucha
AGAGAGAGAGAGAGCATTACCAAAATTATCTTTGCAGATGTGCATGAACCAGAGATGTCTCTGCTCTGCTCTGTCTGTGAAGGGCAATAACAAAATGCTACAGCCCATTTAGCAATAAACTGTGCATCTTTTCTGCAAGACTTTGCTTACATTTTATTTGCAACATTTTATCTCCTCTATAAATTTTATTTCATAGTCTTTAGTAATTTCTGGCAACAGAAGTAGATACCCAGATGGTACCTCTTTTCTCCATAAGCTTGAAATAATGTCTTAATATAAATTCCAATCCCAATTTTTATGATTTACATTCTAAAATTTAATACGTGGCAACACATGCAAATATTGAGACAATACGTGTAGTTGAATGTGACAGCAGGAAACTTCAAGTATTAGAAAATACTGTGTAGCTTTATTGTGTCAATAATAATTTAATTAAAAGAGTACCTGATGACACAGGCATAAAGCCCACTGTCCTGTAGTAATGTTGGTCTGAACCAAATGGAGTCTTCCTCTTTGCTCATTCTACTTCCATCAAAGGCGATAGGCTCTTCAAAATCTCCTGGACCAGAGCTTTTATACCACATTAAGCTGAGTCCAGCACTTTGGGCAAGAGAGTAGTTTGTTCTGATATAACCATAAAAGAGTGCACACTTGATTCTAACCGGTTCTCCAACCAAAACTTGGTACTTCTTGATATCAACAGACCAATCAGTGCATCCATCAGCTGCAGTAATAAAGAGAGGAGAGAGAAGAAAATTAGAGAAAAGAATTAACAATACACTTATTCATTCGTTTACTTAACTGTTTACAGAGCATATTATTGAGTCAGATTTATTCTAGACATATAGAATATACAGTGATGAATAACACAGAGGTTTGTGCTCAAAAGTTTACTCTGCTACAAACATTGCATTTGTTTAGTTTTAGTTTGTACCAGTAAACTCATTATTTACTTATTGTTAATCAGTTATAAATATACTATTTATCTTGCTCTGTAACAATAAATCATGGCCTTCAAAATATTTTTTCCAGCTGTTTGGGACCCACATAAAGACCAAGATTCACATCTGTTACATATGTGGGGAGCAGGAAAGGGAGGAGAATAGGCTATGTCTAGAATGTGTATGCTCTTTGGTTGGTGGTTAGATCTCTTAGAGCCCCAAGGGTCCAGGTTAGTTGACTTTATTAGCCTTCTTGTGGAGTTCTTATCCCTTTTGGAGCCATCAGTCTTTCCCCAAAAAATACTTCCATAAGAGTTTCCATGCTCCATGTAATGTTTGCTTGTGGATGTCTGTATGTGTCTGAGTCAGCTGCTGGGTGGGAACCTCTCAGAGGACAGCCATGTCTGCAAGCATGACAGAGTACCATTCACAGTGTAAGGGATTTTGCCCATGGGATAGTTCTCTAATTGGACTGGTTATTGCTTAGCAATTTCCTTAGTCTCTGTTCTATCCCTCATGCCTGCATTTCTAGTACACAGTATAAATTTGGGGTTGAAGATTCTGTGGGTGGGTTGGTGTCCCTATGACTGCCTCGCTACAGGAAGTGATCTTTTCAGGTTCCATATCCTCAGTGATGTGAGTTGCAGCTAATGTCATCCCCATTGATTCTTTGGGAGCCTCCCCCATCCCAGGTCTCTGGCACACCCTCGAGATGTCGAGATGTCCCCCACCTCCTCATCCCCATCAGTTCCACATTTCCCTTCATTCTCATTGCCATCTGACCCAGAGGGATGACTGGGAGGGGGAACAGAGATTGTGATGTAAAGTGGATTAAAAAAAAAGAAAAAAAAAGCAAATTTAATTTTCTAGTAATGATAACATTCTGAAAATAAAATATATGTGCCTTTAATTTTTTTCTTTTTTTCTGATGTATTGAAGTTTTGTCAGTAGAGGGGGCTCAGAGAAATTGCTTTTCTCTCATGCTTACTTAGCAGGTTTGTGCAGCACATAGGGTTTCCCCAGAACACCTAAAGTGAATGGTACCCAGCAACTTGCTTAAATTAAAAACAAAACAAAACAAAAGTATTTTTTTAAGTGAGACATCATCTAATGAATATTTCCTCTAGGAACATTAGAACGAATGTTTCTGGCAACCCCAGGGGCAGGTGTATTGCCATCAAGTTCTGTTAATGCAGAAACTCTGTGACACCTAACATTCAGTTAAGCATGGCAATGCTTTCTCAATAATATTTGCATCTCTGCTCTAGTGAGAGAAAAATAATGGGATCCATTACTTGGAATTTCCATTTTATTTGTTTGGAGAAGGGCAACTGGTCCACTATCAATTAAGGGTCTCTTTTGCCATGAACTGAATGTTTGTGTAACCCCCTCACCCTGAATACATGGAAGCAGTAACAACACACTATGCTAGTGTTTGGAGATGGGTATTTGGAATTAAATTAGGTCAGAAGGCTGTGGCTCCTTCTGATAGGATTAGTGCCCTTAGATGTAGAAACATGAAAGCTTGTTCTTTCTTCCATTGGGGCTCACAAAGAGTTCATTGTGTAAGTACACAGAATAAAGGTAGCTATTTACAGGTTATAAAAAGAACCATTACTACAACTGAATTGATTGGTACATTGATATTGGTCTTTCCAGGTACTAGCACTGGGAGAACTAAGCTACCATCATATAAACCACTCCATCTATTATATTTTGTTATGGTAGCTCAAGTAGAATGATGCATTTTTTTTCTTGATATTAGAGTATCCCTTTGGTATTAGTATACCATTTTACATTTGATAGTTCTCTATAACTTGATAATTTATGATAGGAATTTTGTTTGAATTACAATGCCATTCTTTCACTGATTAGACCCATATAGATAACGTCTAAAGTGAATATGTTATAGTTAAGCATTATGGGAAGAAATAAAATTATTGAATTGAGCTCCGATAGCAGTTTCACAATTAGAGACAGAGGTAAGCAGTTACTGCTCTGACTGCTGCGAACACTGAGGGAATCATAAAAATGAAATTGTGGTGGCAAATAAGGAAGCCAAGGGGAAAGATTTTGTGGATGTAAGTACCATCTCCCAAAGAAAATCCTAAGGCCATTGCTTTTTCAGATCAACTATCATCATGTAGCAATAATGACCTGGGTCTTGCTATATGCCTAAGCTGCTACCCACTTGCCTCAGTTGCCAAATCTTAGTATAGCAGGCATATTGCAAGATATCTGGTGACAAAATCTTTTAATATCCCCTTCCCTTGTATACATACAAAACAACAGATTCCAACATGGCTGACACATCAACACTATCTGTATATTTGAGATTTCAGTACCTTCTAAGAAGAAAGATGACAAATAAAAAATAATCATGTTAAGGTCTATCAAAATATTTCAATAAATATTTCAATAAATGACAGAATTGTTTTCTCTTTCAATATTTCTTATAGTTTGCATTATTTGTAAATTTTCTCTATTTTCTTTCCATGTACCCATTTTCCATTAATTAGTGTAAACTAAATTAGGGGAATGATGACATTTCACTCTACTTTAGCAGCATCTCCATAAGAGATGTTTTGATAGCATTACAAAGTATTCATTAACATTGTTTAGCAAGACATCTCATATCTTAAAGGACATATACTCACATAAATTTTTACTGGTACTGATGAAAATTACTAGTGATACATTCAGTTCCTTTGGGTTTTCTTTATTTCAGGGCGTATGTTGTACTTAGAAAAATCAGTAAAAATATTTCTAGATACATTTTGTTATATAAGTTAGCAGGTAAACTTCCAAATTTTCATCCTCTGATAAAAAATACTACAAGTAATTGTGAAGAGCAATAATATATCTGTTTTTCTTTCGTCCAGAATAAAATCTCCTTATATAAAGCCTTGATTAAGAAGTTCAATCTTCAAAGAAAAGATTCCATGAGAATATCTTCCTTCTGTACACCTCTGCACTACATATTCCATTAAAACAAATGGGAATTTATGAAACTTGAAAACTACTTTGGAAAATAAAAGAAGAAAGCAATATCCTTAATTCTTTCTTATGCCACTCTATTTGTGAACTTAGATGAAGGCAATGATAGAATTGGGACTCAGAACTAATTGCTTTCCAGTTCATACTGAAGTATCATTTCATGAACAAAAGCTATATACGCTGGAAAATGTCAATATATTCAAATGAGATTAGAAAAAGTATTTTAATTAAGTCACTATTCCTACATATGTAAGAGCTCAAAATATTTCCATGGTAACAAGCTTAAAGGTTGAATTCTAAAAAATAATCTAATCATAGAACTCACACATATTGCATCCTAATATGAATATGTAAGCGTCAGGTGTGGTGGCACATGTCTGTAATTCACAAGAGTGAAGACAAGAGAATCAGGTGATCAAGACCAGCATGAGGTATACAGGGAATTTAAGGTCACACTGTATTATTTAGCTAGACCCTATATATATAAATGAAAAAAGGAAATAAGAAAGAAAAAAACTTTAAAAAGTGGTGTACCTCAGTGGTAGAGTAGGGGCACTTGATGGCCATGCATATGGTCCTGTGTTTAAACTAAACTAAATGTCAGTGTTCAAAAAAAAAAAAAAAAAAAGACATCAGTGCTTTTCTCAGAACTGTTCAAGCTTCCTTTTCTTTTACCAAGCTGATGAATCTTGTTTCTAGCTAATTTGTGAATGTTGAATACTCACAACTCAGTGATTTCCTCTTTGAAATTTATATTTAATTGAGAAAAAACACCTTTCAGGAAAATTGGTACCCTTTTGAGTATGGCCTACTGTCAAAAGACAGTATCCCAAGAAGATAATTGTGTAGTGAAGAGCTTAAGGTATTGCCAACCCTAAAATTAACAGGATTCCTGCTTCTTACTCAGCTCCCAAATTCCTTGCCCTCATTCCCCATATCCATGTATTTTTTTTTTTCCGGAAGATGACTTCCAATATCAATCACATGCCTGCCAAATCCTGTCTTGGGTTATGTTCTATGAGTATGCCCTAACACATTATATATCCATGTATTGAGAACCAGGTTCATTTGAGGTCACAATCCTGTTGAAGATATACATAACTTTGTAACCTAATATGGGACTACAGTAATAAGAAATTCACATGAATAGTTCTGATACTATTGCACGGAAAGGAGATATTGGGGATGTATGAAGAATTATAGCAAGTTGACTATACAAAAATCAGACAGACAAATGCAGGTACAGGCATGAAGAGAAAAGTATAGCCACACAAGTAAGATATTGTATATTTTTATAAGTACTGCTAATGGATTTGCGTTGTATCTTAAATTTAAGACAAAAAAAAGAGGTAAACAAAGGAAGTTTTTGGAGTTTAAGAGATGTCAAAATGATGTTTAGATTCCTGTAAGAGCAATAGTGCACCTTGAAGCATTTCAATCAGAGACTGGCTTTCATACTTAAATAGTTTTTTCCTTAATATACTGTGTGGAATTTTTGGTCAGAGTATACATTAGAAAAAGGTGTTAAGTATGGAAGTCATATGCTGAAGGTCTGAATTCAGACAGACATAGCTTAAAATTAATGTTTGTCCAAGATTTCAGAGGTACAAATGGGCAGGAGCAGGAAACTGAGTAAATATAAACAGCAAAAGAGAGGAATAAGGTCATTTTACTTTGTAACGTGTTTTTTTGCTGTTGTTACAGACTTAGAATTTTTACAAATAGGACATCAAAAGTTCCACTTTTATCAAATAGCAGTGTCTTTGAAGTGCTTTTAATAATGTCCTCATTAAAAGGTTTTAGGCAAGTCGGGTAGTGGTGGCACATGCCTTTAATCCCAGCACTTGGGAGGCAGAGGCAGACAGATTTCTGAGTTCGAGGCCAGCCTGGTCGTCTACAGAGCAAGTTCCAGGACAGCCAGGGCTATACAGAGAAATCCTGTCTCATAATAAAAACAAAACAAAAACAAAACAAATAAACAAAAAAGTTTTATGCTATGAAAATACAGAGAAGTTTTAAAAGTGTCAGCAGATAGAGATAAAGTGTTTGCTTTTATTTTCTACTTCTCTAAATGGCACTAACCAGAAATGAATGTCTGGAATAGTGGCATCCACTGATTTTACCCTATGAATGTAAAGAAACCCAAAGCCTAGTAACATGCTTATCAGTAATGAATACAGGCCATTTCCATAATCTATTACAGGCACTGAACAAAAGACAGAGACTAGATTTTGAATAGAAACTGTTAGATTCACTTTCAAAATATAAACTTCATAATTGAATGCTGGCATAATTATAGTCTGTGTCACTTTAAGGGGAAAGCAGAAATAACCTCAAACTATCTGTACTGAGAATAATAAACCTCAACAAAAGCTAACTTCAACTTTGGCATTTCACTTCCATTCACAAAGTGCACTGTCCCCAACTTTACTTTCTGGATCAAATTTATTATGAGGAGTAAAGCTTCCAGATTATTGCCTTTAAATACATATATATATATATATATATATATATATATATATATATATATATATATATATAGTGTAACAACCTTGAAAGAGTGCTTTCAAATATTTTGGAGGGATCTCTGTGGGTGTTAAGGATTGATGCTTCTCAGGAGGCTCTGTCAATTATCAGGAACCCAGTTTCTAGAAATTCTTTGTCTGATAAGGCCTGAAAATTATCATCTATCAGCCTCTCAAAATAGGTCATGTCAAGTGGGTGCAGACCTTACTTTGCTGTAATCACATTCCTTCTGAGATAATGCTGCCTGTTGATGAAACTCAATACCATAGTTTAGCCTTTATCATATTTTAGTCTTTAAATTCTAGCAGTTACTCCTAATTGAAAAACAACAATATTGTTTTCATGTTGTATACATTGTACAAACAACGTATTTGATTCCTGTTAACAAGATTGAAGGAAATATACAGGAGAATAAAGCATTCATAAACTATTATTTTGGCATGCAAACTCACAAATTGGGACAAGCAAGTAATTACACAATAATAAGGTTGGTTCAACAATTGTCTATATCACTGAATAAACAAATAAAAACTGTCACTTAAAATGGCAACATGGAGATTAAGTAAATCATATTTTAAATTATTCTTTAGGGATTCTAGTCTCTCACAGTCTTGGGCCAATTTGTTGTGGGATCACTACAAATAGGAAAATGTTCTTGAGACTTAGATACCCAGAGAAACTAGTAATAGTCTTTTAAAAGTAGAGATAACTCCATTAGAATGTCATACATTATATTTTGATCATATTCAGCTACCTGCTCACATCTTAAATTTATTGTCCATTCCATCCAACACAACTTCCTGTGTTCCAAGTTAAAAAAAATCATTGAGTCCTATATGTGTTGTTTATATATTCTCATGTATGTGTCCATTAAATGGATATTAGACCTGTTAAGAGCAATTCTGTTTAAAAATGCTAATTCTCCTTCTTCTGGTAGCTATCAATTATCAACAGCTCCTCAAGACTGGGACTTTGTGGCTATTTCTCCAATTCATGCTGACATTGTGTCTCTTTTTAACACATCTTAGGTAGCAACATCCAAACTCAGGGAAAATCAGTGGATATTGGAGTAACGATCTGGTGTTGAACTTCTCAGCACTGGATATAATTAATAAAGCTCTATGCTTTCTCTGACTCTGTCCTGCTCCCTTTCTTTTATTCTCTCTCTCTCTCTCTC
>NC_045030.1:88831940-88832825 GCF_008632895.1 Mastomys coucha
CTCTCTCTCTCTCTCTCTCTCTCTCTCTCGTGTGTGTGTTCATGCTGGGGATTAAACACACATTTATACCTATCTGCATTTAAAATATAAACCCTTCCACTGAAATACATATCTTTACTTCTTAAATATCCTTCTGATAACCTGATATATTTGTATATCTTTATATTTGTAGCTCTGCATAATGTAAACATTTTGTCCAGAGTAAAGCAAGTCGAGATTAGCAATTATATTTCTAAATGTAAAGGTTGAAAAAAATAAACACCTAGGAAAAAAAGGAATGCCAGTAATGTTGACTCTTGGTTCTCTAGTAATCTCTCCTTGTCTTCTAAGATTACAGAAATTTGAGCAAGACTCACCTACCCTATAAAATTCAATTGCACGCACACACACTCACACACCACTTATTTTACTCAAACTTGCCTTTTTATAATTACCCTGTAAATGTCCCTTAGTACCTCTTGTACTAAAATAATTGTCCTTTCTAATCAGACATCTTCTCCTGAGGAGGCCAAAGGAAGTACAGAGCTGTACATGTAGTGCTTTTATTTCTCCTTGCTCCAAGGAAAATGATACTAGACTTAGATTAGTTTTTTTTTTTCATGTGTTAACTTCCTTTGGGTGTTAGAATCTATCTGTTCAGTATCTTCCATAAAGATTCAGAAAAAAATAATTATGAATACCAGTCAGACTTAAGTGAGTGAATGGAAACTACGTTTAACCTGTCTTGTCTGCCTGTTATGTTATGTCATTTACTACCCTGTTCTCACTGTCATCCAGGGAATGTTATAAATACTAGTGGTATTGTGATGAAAATAATAAGGAAGACCAAAGGTGGACATTTCATTCCTTCTTAAAAGGGGGAACCAAGTACCCATGGAAGGAGTG
>NC_045030.1:88833381-88840931 GCF_008632895.1 Mastomys coucha
GTTTGTTTCTTTGTTTTTTAGAGGGGAAACTGGGAAGGGAGAAATTTACATGTAAATAAAGAAAATACTAATAAAAAAAAAAGAAAAAAAAAGAAAATAGTAAACTTGCAATCATTACATATGCCAGATAATAGTCATAGTACTCTATTCTGTCAAGAAGTAAAAATCAGCCTCCTCCTTAGCTCTGCAGCAGAACACCTGCAGCAGCCTTCTCTGCCCACCTCCTTCACCATTTTCTGTGGATTCCACAGATCCTCCCCTTCTAACTTCCCTTCCCCCATTCACTATCTTGTCCCAGCCACCAACTGCAGTAGACATCCTCACTCAGCTAACCCAAGAGCTGCTCCTGTCAGGGTAACAAGAAGGCATACACACCTCTCCTACTTCTATTCCAGATCCATGCCCTCAGTCTCATCCCCAGCTCTTTTTCTCTCTGACCCATGCCAAAAAGAAGATCACAAAGATCTTCTCCTCCAGAGATTTATAGACCAATCTTCCTTTTGAACATAGATGAAAAAAATACCCAATAAAATATTGTGATCTGAAAACAAGAACACAACAAAAATAGCATTATCCCATAGGGTTCATGGCAGATATGCAAGGATGATGATTCAATATTTGAAAATCAGTAAATGTAATCTATCATATAAACAAACTGAAAGAAAAAAAAACAAGTTATCCTCTTTACATGGAGTAAATACCTTTGAGAAATTCCAACACCCTTTCATGATAAAAGTGTTAGAGAGATCAGTGATACAAGGGATGTACCTAAATATAATAAAGGCAATATACAGCAAGGTGATAGCTAAGATCAAATTAAATGGAAAAAATAAAAGCAATTCAATTTAAATCAGGTACAAAATAATTTGTCTACTCTCTATATATACCTTATTGCTAAAACAATAAAACAACTGAAGAAGATCAGGGGATACAAATTGGAAAGGATGTTGTCAAAGTATCTTTAATCAAAGATGATCTGATAGTATATATAAGTGACTATAAAATTCTACCAGGGAACTCCTACAGCTGATGCACATTTTCAGCAGAATAGCTGGATGCAAAATCATCTCCCCAATATCAAAATCTGTCCTATATTTAAATGACAAACAGATAAAGAAATCAGGGAAAATGCCTTCTCAATCTCTCTCTCTCTCTCTCTCTCTCTCTCTCTCTCTCTCTCTCTCTCTCTCTCTCTCTCTCTGGTTTTTCTAGACAGGGTCTCTATGTAGCCCTAACTGTCCTGGAAGTCACTCTGTAGACCAGGATGGCCTCAATCTCAGAAATCTGCTTGCCTCTGCTTCCCAAGTGCTGGGATTAAAGGCGTGTGCCACCACTGTCCAGCTGAAAAATGCATTCTCAAAAGCCTCAAATAACATAAAATATCTTGGAGAAACTCTAACTAAGCCACTGAAAGACTTGTGTGATAAAGGCTTTAAGACATTGAAGAATAAAATTGCAGAAATTATCAGAAGATGGGAAGATCTCACATGTTCATGAATCAATAGGATTAATACAGGAAAAACAGCCATTCTACCAAAAACAATATACAGATTTAGTGCAATCCCCTCAAAATTCCACCCCAATTCTTCACAGGTCTTGAAAAGAAAATTCTCTACTTCACATGAAAAAAATAAAACAAAAAGAACTAAAATAAATTCTGAACAATAAAAGAACTTCTGAAGGACTGTCTTTCCATTCCCAATTTCAAGTTGTATTTCAGAGCTGTAGACTCTCAACAGGCTAACCAAATGAGGTTTTCAGTATTGGGAATAGGTTGAATTTAATGGAATTGTTGGCCAAGAGAGTCCCATGGAAATCCTCAATCAATGCTGCTAAGGCAGTGGGTTGCTCTCTGCAAATTTACCATTGCACCACGCTGTGGAGGACAAAACTCATATAAGTCATTGAAGAAGTTGATTCCTATGTTCTAGTGTCTTTGGTGCATGAAGGTACTCTGTAGGATACCAATACAGGAATATTAGCATCAACCCAGCCCAAAAACTGTGACCTATAATCTGTTCTGCCTGCAAAATATGTTAAGACAATGGAGACACCGAACTGTGGGAATAGTCAGGCCATGTCTGATTTGATAAAAGGTCCATTCCATGAAATGGAACCCATTCCAGACACTGCTTCAGTGAACAAGAAGATCCAAAGACTAGATAGCCCAAAGACCTTCAGTAAAACCAAACACTATTGGTCTAAAACTGTATGAATAACATGACTCCTAATGATTTTCTACTATACTCATAGATCAGTATCTTATTCAGCCATCTTCACAGACACTTTCCCCTGTGGTAAGAGGAATGGATATAGAGATCAACATCAAGTGAGACATTACGTCAAGAGAGTCCATGGAACAATCATACATAAATGGGATATCTTCACCAAATCCTCCCCTTAGGGCTCCTGGAGTCCTATGGAAGAGGAAGTGGAAAGAGTGTAAAACATTGAGGCAATGGAGGACACCAGGAGAACAAGTATCCTTAAAGTAAATAAGTAATACACTTATGGACTTACAGAGACTGAAGGAACAAGTGCAGGGCCTACATGGGTCTGTACCAGGTCTTCTTTTTATACATTATAGGTTTCAGCTTAGTATTTTTCTAGTATTCTTGAGTGTATGAACAAATAGGTCTCTGGTTCTTGTGCCTTCTCTTGGGCTCTTTTCCTTCTGTTGGCTTGTCTTCTTCAACTTTGATATAATAGTTTATATATGTATATATATATATGTATATATGCATATATACATATATATATATCTTAGTATATTTTATTTTGTTGTGTTTGGTTGTTATCTTTTAGAAGTCTGTTGTTTTCTAATGAGAGACAGAAATAGAGTAGATCTAGAGGAGATGGGAAGGAGGGTAGGGCGAACCTGAGAGGGTTTGACAGTAGGGAAACTCTAATTAGGATATGCTATAAGTGGAATATATTCTCAATAAAAGGAAAAAATGAAAAAAGTTGGAACAAAAATTCTGTAGATCTTGGGGATATGACTCAGTGGGTAAAATTATTGAACTCATGTGAAATCTGGGCAAGAATGGTAGCTTCATATAATCCTAGTACTTGGAAGGTGAATAGGAGACCCTAAGACAAACAGGAAAGCTAGACTAGTAGAAATCTATAAGTTCTGGATTCATCAAGATATTTTGCCCCAATATATACAGTGCAGAGCAATAAAGAAAGACACCCAACATTAATTATGGGATTCCACGTGTATCCATAGCTGTACGTATGGACATTCATCCAAACACATGCAAATATGCCTATACGTACACATTATAGAGAAACACAAAATAACATTTTAAGAAAATTAAAAGAGTAAAGACTGATGCAGGGAAAGAGTCAGAAGGCCTAGATGTTCTCTGTAATACTACAGAATATTTCTCTGGGCATCCAGCATCAGAGCAGATAATAAGCTAGTCAACAATACTGGACAAGAGGATTTTAAAAAGGTTCTCCGAGATAAAAGTGCTCTGGTTGTATTTAAGATAGAACAGAATCATTTGTATGAAGCAAGCAAAAGAGAGAGACCATAAATATCAAGAATTTTCCTCAGAAAACAAAACAAAATAAAACAAAACAAACAAAAACAGATAGCCTTAGTATTTCTAAAGTTTGAAAAGAAATTTAGAAATTCTCAATACACAGCATCTCTCATTAGTTAAGAATTCCAGAGCTGAGTAGTGGTGGCACACACTTGGGTCTTTTCTCTAGCTCTTCCATTGGGGACCCAGTGCTCAGTCTAATGGATGGCTATGAGCATCCACTTCTATATTTGTCAGACACTGGCAGAGCCTCTCAGGAGACAGCTATATCAAGCTCCTGTCAGCAAGTACTTGTTAGCATCCACAATAGTGTCTGGGTTTGGTAACTACATGGGATGGATCCCCAGGTAGAATAGTCACTGGGTGGCCTTTCCTTCAGTTTCTTTACCTACCTTACATCTGATAGAGGGCTAATGTCCAATATTTACAAAGAACTCAAGAAGTTAGACTCCAGAAAACCAAATAACCCTATTAAAACTGGTGTACAGGGCTAAACAGAATTCTCAACTGGGGAATACAAAGTGGCTGAGAACTACCTAAAGAAATGTTCAACATGACTTGTCATCAGGGAAATGCAAATCAAAACCCTGAGATTCCACTTCACACCAGTCAGAATGGCTAAAATCAAAAACTTAGGTGACAGCAGATGTTGGCTAGGATGTAGAGAAAGAGGAACACTCCTCCATTATTGGTAAGAATTGCAAGCTGGTATAACCACTCTGAAAATCAGTTTGGCAGTTCCTCAGAAATTTGGACATAGTATTATCTGAGGACCCAGCTATACCATTCCTGGACATATACCCAGAAGATACTCCAACATGTAATAAGGACACATGCTCCACTATGTTCGTAGCAGCCTTATTTATAATAGCCAGAAGCTGGGAATAACCCAGATGTCCTTCAACAGAGGAACAGATACAGAAAATGTGGTACATTTACACAATGGAGTACTACTCAGCTATTAAAAACAATGAATTTATGAAATTCTTAGGAAAATGGATGGATCTGGAGAATATCATCCTGAGTGAGGTAACCCAATCACAAAAGAACACACATAGCATGCACTCTCTGATAAGTGGATATTAGCCCAGAAGTTCACAATACCCAAGATACAATTCACAGACCTCATGAAGCTCAAGAAGAAGGAAGACCACAGTGTAGATACTTTGGTTATTCTTAGGAGGTGGATCAAAATACCCATGGGAGGAGATACAGTTTGGAGCCACTCACTTTCTTATCAGAACTTCTACATTCCAGCATCTGGACAGAGAAGGACACTACCTACAGTGGGCAAATCTTCCCAATTCATTGTATTCAAGATAATGTGCTTGTAGCCCATTTCTAAGGTTATTCTAGATCCTGTAAAGTTAACAACACTAAGGTGCACAAGTATTATCTTGGAGTTGATAAGGAAATTACCCTGCCTTGGGATTATATTTGATCTTGTATCCCTCCCTTGAGCCAAGAAGAAGTGAGGTATAACAGGCTTCAGATCTACAAAATACTCAGAATAAGTGCTTTTCAGATAATTGGTTTGAACAACAGCAAGAGACTGAAGTTGGTATATGTGCTGTTTATGATTCAACTATAATCTCTAGACTCAATAGCCTGAGTAGGAGTTCTTCAATTACCTTACACCAACCTCAACATTTATTGAATCTTACCAAATACTTTTCCTTCTGAAATGCTCTCACTTTGTCTTTTAAAATCAGATACTTGCTTTTGACCTTTTTAATGGGTAATCTGGAGTAGTTTCTCATTTTGTATAAGATTATTATTCTCTCCTTGTTCTATACTGATTCAAATGGAGACATCTTTGAATCTCCATCTTTCTATTGTCAGCATTTAAAATGAAATAAAGAAATGTCTAAAACAGAGACTAAAATAAAATTGATGGTCCTTATTTTCTTCATTCTTTCAGTTTATCTGAGCCAAAAACAAAAACAAAAACAAAAAACAAACAAACAAAACATTTCATCATTTGTGCCAACAAAAGCAGATGCAGATTAGTATGGCAAAAATTGTTTTTTTGGATTTTGTTATTGTGAGCATAGATAAGAATTTAATAAAATGTGTATTATTGTTGTTATTAAAAGTAAAACAGGCCCTTGGGAAAAGGATCGAAGTTTTGCCAGGGAAGAAAAAGATGGTAATTTGGAATCTCACCACTAGTTTGAATGCTGAGTGAATGTGTCAGCCTGACTGAATTTCTAGCATTTGGAAATAGGAGACAAGAGATTAGCAGAGAGCTCCGGGGTCTACAGACTGCCAATGTCTGCCTTGGGCTTCTAGACACACCAACATACACATAAGTGAAAATCAGCACAAATGTGTATGTACTCTCACACTTGCAAAGATGCTTATACACACAAACAATGCAGACATGGACAAGTGCCAAAAAATATTAAAATTTTATACTATATTGTTAATATCTATCCTATACTGTTAATATCTATATCAGTGATATAGATATTAAATTATTCTGAGTTTCAGTTAATTTATTTATTTGCTTGTAGCAGCTACGAACATGCCACAACATGCATGTGGAAGTTAGAAGACAAGTTTTCAACTTCTAGGAGTTGGTCCCCTTATTCCACCGTAGAAGTCCTAATGGTTGAATTCATATTATCAAGCTTGGGGACAAGTGCTTTAACATAGTAAGCCAGCTTATTACTCTATTTTTTAAGTCATTCAATTATTTATTTGGGATTTTTTTTTATTGAATCTATAACTATATAACCTAGTGAATAATTATCTGAATTTCTTTCTCACAAATTAGAAATTGATCTTTTTGTCATCCTTATATCTGAAGCTTATTTGAGTCTAATTAAATAATTAGAGAAATCTATTTATCTATATGTATTTTTTCTACTATTGATGGGGCTTACAAGGTATAATACATGGGTTTTTATTTATTTATTTATTTATTTATTTATTTATTTATTTATTTTTGTATTTTTCGAGACAGGGTTTCTCTGTGTAGCCCTGGCTGTCCTGGAGCTCACTTTGTAGACCAGGCTGGCCTCGAACTCAGAAATCTGCCTGCCTCTAATACATGTGTTTTTAATAAATGAGTGGTTACTTAAGTCAATATTTATTTGCATTGGCAGACATTCAATATCTTATGTGTTAGCACACTCGAAATTTTTTTTAAGATATTTTACATTAGCAAATTTGAAATAAGTAACAATATTAATCCTTTACTTATAACACTACAAGCAGCATACCTTTTTGAATCAGAGAAATTTGGTTGTACAGGTCAGAATATACTTCAAATCTCAATAAATCCTTTATGATCTACCAAACAGTACATTATTTTGTATTCCTTGGGCAAAACATTTATTCTTGTATGTCTCTACAAAACTCCTCTCTTTGATTGAAAAAATAGGTGCAGATGTATTTTATGAAAGTATTTTAGTGTTGGGTATCTTGCACCTCTGGGATACTTGCTAGACACTGGGTTCAATAAGAACATGATGAGCAGCAGACAAAACAAGCAATGATCAAATTTAATTCTTCCCCCAATTTAGAGGTTCCTTACAGGGAAAAGCCTGTTGGATGGCAGGGTATTGGCCCTGTAAATTGGTCCTTTATAGAGAATAGTGGGGCTCAAGGCACAGATTTACTTTGATTTTATTTTCAATTTAAGCAAGCAGCAGAGCTGAATTATATTTTTAAAGATTGAAAGTTATAAAAGGTCTTTACATTTTATAAAATTCCAAAACACACTAGTTTTTAGCAATAAATATATATAAAATAATTATGCATTATAGTGAAAATAATATTTGACATAACCCTACATAGGATATCCACTTTCTACTACCTGCTTCCTGTTTCTCTCTAACAACAATTGCTAGTATTGGTTTTGGGGGGAAATAATCTTTTCTAGGGAAATCATGGGTATACCTATATACAATAAAAACATGAATGGAATTAACTCAAGCAAATCAGAGGCCTTCCTATACACAAAGGATAAATAGGCAGAGAAAGAAATTAGGG
>NC_045030.1:88841839-88842114 GCF_008632895.1 Mastomys coucha
ACCTGACTAATACAGATGTAGAGGCTCACAGCCATCCATTGAACTGAGTACAGGGTCCCCAGGGAAGGGGCTAGAGAAAGGACCAATGGAGCTGAGGGGTTTGCAGCCCCTTAGGACGAACAAAAATATGAACTAACTAGTACCCTCAGAGCTCCCAGAGTCTCAACCATCAACCAAGGTCTGCACATGGTGGGACTAAATATTCTAGCAGCACGTGTATAGTGGAGGATTGCAAATTCGATCATCAATGGGAGGAGAGGACCTCGGCCCTGTGA
>NC_045030.1:88842403-88845439 GCF_008632895.1 Mastomys coucha
TTGTTTTTTAGAGGGCAAACTGGGAAGGGAGAAATTTACATGTAAATAAAGAAAATATCTAATAAAAATTAAAAAGAAAAAACATGAATGGGGGCATTTCAGTAGTACAACAGGCAATGTCAGAGAAACAGGTTAAAAGGTTTATTCTGTTCTCTCACTCCATAATTGCCTCCCATTTTTCTTTTTCTTTATTTTTATTTTTTGCAGTGAATTAATAGAGAATGAAATCTGGCTGGAAAGATAAATAGATTATTTTAGAAAGAAATGAAATTTAAACTGTGCCTGCAATCCTATTATAATACTCAATAAGAGGAAATGTTGACTTCATATAATAGCCCAGGTATGTAGGTAAATAAAGGGTAAAGTTCAAAAATAGGACTTGATAATTTACGTTATTAAAATATCTATAGGTGGTACTTGAGGTTCATGAGTCATATTTATGGACTACTGCACTAAATAATATCTGGAAAGGGAATGGTACTATTTGTTCTGCAGTTTAGAAAGTTCAGTATATTGCAATAGTGAGTATAAGTTGGGACTGGACAGTATGAAGACAAAAAAATAGTTTAAGACTCTCTCTCTCTCTCTCTCTCTCTCTCTCTCTCTCTCTCTCTCAGTAAGAATGTTTAAGAAATGACAACACTAAGAAAGGGAGGAAGTAGAGGCATAACACCTAGGATGTTGAGCTGGATGCAATTACAAAGGAGGAATTAAGAATAACTAAGGATTCAAAACAGGATTTCAGAGAAGATTATGACATCACTAAAGAAAAGAAGGAACATGGGCTTCTATCATGGAGCAGGTGATGAATTTGGCTGATGTAAAACTCTCATTAGCTTATACTACATTTTTTGTCTTTATTACATGTATGTTTTAAAGAAATATTACTTCTTTAGATGTTCAATCTGTGCAACAAAAGAGCAGAATACAGTAAATTCTGCTCAGATCATGTATTCTGCTAAGCAATCAAGACACTGACTTGAGAAAAATTCAAGGGAAATAGGATTTTTTTGTATTTTAATGTGCATATGTTTTATGTTATAATATCAAGCAGTTATTGAAAATATTAGACATCATTTGTATATAGTTTTTCAAGAAATTTTGGGGGAATTAAAAAAAGATACATCATTTAACTGGTGCTACAGTATTTGTATTACAGTAGAAATGGTTCTATAGAAATACAATGTGATTTAAACATACATATTTAGCACAGTATTTTTAGAAATCACTAATATTAAGATATTTATACTTATATCTATTAGGATAGGAACATACTGATTAATGAAAATTTGCTCAGTATATTATAAAAATATCTGTATATCTCCTCTAACATCTTGCTGTACCATGGATCAAAAGCCAAGAGCTTATTTTGTGCCTTTCTTCATTTAAAAACTATTTTCTTAGACACCATTGGACTGGAGAAGAAAACCAGGTAAGATCAGAAAAATGCTAAATTTGTGTATTTTTTCATTTGTTTTACCTGAGATTACCTGAAGTATATAGAGTTTATACATAAAATTGTATTTGCTTAAGGTATGCTAAGAGGTGGTGTTTTAGAATACATATGTAATCTAACTTGTTGAATTCCAGTACAGAAGAGTGCTATAAATGTTAAGATATACTTTCTGCATTTTGTTGATATTCTTTCAAATATGCTGTAAACAATAATGGCAAGCCAAAGTCTGTAGATAGCAGAAAAATCACATATATTCAGGCTTTGTTGATTTTCATTCAGTTTTCTTATCTTTGGATTGGGGACAAATTTGTATACCTTTAAGGTGGCTATTAAGTTTGAAGGCATATTTTATTTGAAAATGTATATCAGACATTTGTTCATATAATTAAAGTCAAAACAAATTCTGTTCATCTCTGTGTAACTTAGTAATTAAATAATCCTCAAGTGTTGGCTTAAGATTATCTTTACAATCTCACTATTAGTACTGGCTACATTCAAAACTGGAAGAGGCTGATGATCACTACCTTATGCCTATATTTGTTGTTATTTCAATAAGTTTAAATGTTCAGTAATGAGAATCTTATTTACATCTGGTTGAATGATAAATAAAGAGGAGTATATGACATTTCATGCCTAATCTAACTCACTGTGCTTTCTTTGACTACCCCCAAAAATAAGAAAATAAATAAAAATAAAAAAGCAAGCAAGCAAGTAAGCAAGTTACCAAATAAATAAACAAACAAAAATATAGCAAGATAGATAGATAGATAGATAGATAGATAGATTGATAGAGATAGATAGATAGATAGATAAATAGATAGATATAGATATTCTCAAAGCTTAAAATTATCTTTACTGGTCATATCACAACATTTAAAAAGTTATATATAATAGAAAAAAGCAGGAAGTGTTAAAAATGATCTTACAATATGCATTATGTGCCTCCTATGGAAGGGAACGTACATGATTTAATTCTTTGCTTTTAAATTTACAGAATTCTCACTGTATTCAAGATAGTGATATAGTAGGACTAAGGCATCTGATGAACTTACTGAATATACATGTTTCTCTTATAATAAACTTACAACAGATTTTAGTTTCTCACAATATTTGCATGGTGAAGATAGAAAATTTACCTCAACCCTCTCAGGAGCCTGAGATAGCTGTCTCCTGAGAGGCTCTGACAGTACATGACTAATACAGAAGTAGAGGCTCACAGCCATCCATTGGACTGAGCATAGGGTCCCCAATGAAGGAGCTAGAGAAAGGACACAAGGAGCTGAAGGGTTTGCAGCCCCTTAGGATGAACAACAATACGAACTAACCAGTACCCTCAGAGCTCCCAGGGACTAAACCACCAACCAAAGAGTGTATATGGTGGGACTGATTGTTCTGGCAGCATGTGTAGCAGAGGATAGCCAAGTCGGTCATCAATGGGAGGAGAGGACCTTGGCCCTGGAAGGTTCTATGCCCCAGTGTAAGAGAATGCAAGGGCCAGGAAGTGGGAGAGGGTGGGGTGGTGAGCAGAGGGAGGGGGGAGGGAACAGGGGATTGTTCTAGTTTTTTTTTCTTATTTTATA
>NC_045030.1:88845725-88863330 GCF_008632895.1 Mastomys coucha
CTGGTAGTATTCATAGATATTTTAAAAATAAACAAATGTATTAGAATGTGTAATTATTATTTATATCAACATAGGCAAAAAGACATGTATTTGATCATTTGATCAATAAACATATTTATTTTCTTTTTTACTGTTATTTACTTTTTCTGTCCTCAGGATTGAACCTAGGGCTTCATAAATGCTAGGCAGTCATCCATAACTGAGCCACATTCTCAACTCTGTTTATTTCTTGAAGAGAAGTTCTTATCTTTGTATTTGATAGCAAGGTCTATCCTGGCCTATAAAATTACTCCTTTGGGTACCATACTATTATGAAAAATATTTACTCTGAGATTTATGAAGTCTGTGCATTTTCTTTATTTCCATTACTGTACTGTGAAATAGTCAATTACACATTGTTTTATTCTATAAATTGGAAAATACTGAATAATTCAACAGCTTTGAGCTTCAGAACTTCATTCAACAGAGTAGCTAAAGTCCCTGATCTCTATTTTAATATGCTGCCAGTTATTGCAAATTCCTAATAGCACAATGCAGAGCCTGGATGAATATCATTCACTCAGTTGTTTTCTTGAATGGCTCCAGGGTATGAAATAAACTATATTACATCACTGTCCTCATAATGAGATTGTTCTGCTGGATAAACAAGCCCCCTACAGGCTCTACCTGCTGATAGGACCCAGTGAACCAAATATTTAACATTTTACAGCGGCTCCTCCCTACCATTCTTTAGTATTGCATGCATCATTTTCAAAAAAAAAAAAAATGTGATGCAAAGAAGTAGAAAATTGTGCTACTGACTCCTGGGTCCATTACTACAACCTGGCTTAGGAAAAAAAGCCTCAATTCAATTTCTGGGTTCTGTGAGATAATAGAAGTTTGAAACTTCCCAATAAAATCGTGGAAATATAAATTCTTGTTCTATCTGATCAATTTACACACAGCATTCAGTGAAATCAGTCTGACCAAGGAAATCACTGAAGAGCTTGGAGTTAATGCAGTGCTTGTTCATTTGCTGAAAATATTCACTGAAAAAAATTGACTCATGCAGAAAATGGAAATTTTCTATTTCAGTGTTTAAAAGATGACAGCTTTACTTTAAAGAACATTCCACCTTGAGAATAAGGGCTCATGTAGGAGAAAAATAACAGCCAAAAAATATTACTTTGATAGTTCTCATATTTAGAGACATTACAAAGCAACCTTTGGATTATGTGTTTGTTTGTATATGCATGTTCTTACTACAATTGCTTTAATGTGTTAATAACCCGAAGTTATAGTTTTCTTTCATAAGCTTTAAGGTAGAATAGCATCAAATACATTGTATTCACTCAGTATCTGCGTATGTCAATCTTGTAATAAAATAAAAAAAAATATAAATGCTTTAAAACAAAGATGATCAGAGGATTATGAGGTAGATAACTCGCCCTGATGAGTCACTGAAAGCATTTGAGGAGGCACACAAGGAACAAGATTAGTCATTAATTCAATTTGGTAAATTCTAAGATGTGAGAAATGTGGGAGAAGCATGAGTAGACAAAGGATAATGTCTATTTGAAAATGATCTTGGGAGAGTTGGAGGAAGAAGGAAACTGGAGTGTACCTTTGTAATACCTAATTACTGATAGGACAATCCTTTATTTATGTTTTTGTTTTACTGCATATATATAGTCAGGTAGGTGCTCTATTCCAGGACAAGTTAACATTTGATAGTAATGAAAGAAGCATTTTGATATCTATTATCTCGTACATTTCTACATACTGATAAAGAGATTTAAATCTTCAATATAAGTATGAAATATGAGATTCTTAGTGAACTTCAACAGTGCTTTAACATCTATATTTTTCTTCAGCATTTACTCAAGAACTTTTGTAGTCCAGAAAAATTACCTGTGTGTACATTGTATTGTTAGTTCAATGTTGTACTCTTACAGGCATTGAATTACTCTGAAAAGAAGGAAGAATTATGTATCCTTCTAGCTGTGCTACCTTGTCTCATACAAATAAATAACAAATCTTATTGAATGTTTTTAGTTAATAATATTTCATTATATTAGCCATTTGAACATATAAAAAATTATGCATTTTCTAAAATGTTTTGTTATTTCTATAACAGTTATATACTTGATTTTCTTATTTAAATTATTACATGTGTATGTAATATATTATTACATATATATTTAATGTATAAATTTAATATAAATAAAATTAATAATTAAAATATATATCATACATATACACATATATATGTATTTGAAGGCGTAGTCAATTCCTCAATTGTATTTGAGTGATTAACTTCCTCCTCAGTGGCTTTGCACAGTTACTGACTAGTAGGCCTATGCCATGAGCAGCATTGTTAGACTGACTGAATTTGATACTGGAAAGTCCAACCCTTACCAGTCTTAGAATTTACCATAAACAAACACTTCACAATGTTTACATACTTTTTAGAGGCTCACACTTTTAGAATCTCAGCTGTAGTAATTCACATCCATTAATCACCTACAATTGTGGCACAGAGTGAAGCAATCAAATACATTGTGATGGTTTGAATATGCTTGGCCAAGGGAGTGGCGCTATTAGGAGGTATGGGCTTATTAGAGCAGGTGTGTCCTTTTAGAGTAAGTGTGTCACTGAAGGTGGGCTTTGAGGCCCTTCTCCTATGTGCCTGGAAGAGATAGTCTTCTCCTGGTTCCCTTTGAATCAAGATGTAGAACTTTCAGCTCCTTCTCCAGTGCCATGCCTAACTGCATGCTGCTAAGCTTCCTGCCTTGATAATAATGGATTGAACCTCTGAACCTGTAAGTCAACTCAAATAAAATGTTTTTTATAAGAGTTGCCTTGGTCATGGTATCTCTTCACATCAATGGAAACCCAAACTAAGACATACATGAAGCATAAATATGACTATGATTAAGTCCTATAGACATTATATATTCTCTTTAGCAAAGTAGGAAATACTATGCTTACTTCATACTAACCTGAGAATGATTAAAGATTATAGTATAATTTTGAATTAATTCTTATTAAACAAATGAAATGAGGTTAAATAGAATTTTTTGTAAGCCTCTAATAAGGATGTCCAAATTGTGAGGTGTTTTTTATAACATATATATATATATGTGTGTGTGTGTGTGTGTGTGTGTGTGTGTGTGTGTATGTGTCTGTGTGTGTGTGTATACATATACATATATATATATATAACACATAATATATATGTATATATATGACAAAGAACTGAAATATACATATTTAATACTTAATTATATGGTAAAAGTCTTCATATTTAACTAAGTAAAATAAAATCCCAATTATAATATACAAGCATAATTGATTTGATTGTCATATAGTTCACAATTATGTTCTTAGATATAAAGAACAGCTCCTTACACATTTACACAACATGTTTGTATGTTGGTTATCTCATCTTTTTGAATAACTAAATATCATACAGCTTAGAGTCACATTAAATATGCTTAAACAATGATGGTAAAATAATTCTGCAACAGAGAAATTTAGTCAAAGGAAAAATTGGTTGTTTGAAAAGAAAATTAAAATAGATATCACCCTAGGAGATCAACCATGAAATAAGAATTGACAATGTATTTCGATGTTTATATCAATGTTATATCACTCACATGATGCACTTATGTTTTCAATTACAAATTTATATGTTCTGAACATTACATTATCTGTATTCCCTCTCATTTATGGGTATGCTATACTATCTATTCTTACATTTAAAATGGAATAAAACAACTTTACCCCAAATCTTTTCTCTTTTTGTCTTCTTTCGACATCTGAGGTTTCTTCTTTAGAGGTAGAACTTAATAGCTTTCTTCAATTTAGTTTTAACCAAAACAGCAAGCACAAAGCTGACAGGGGTCTGCACCAGACCCTTTGCATATGTATTATAGCTTTCAGTTTAGTATTTTCATGGGACTCTTGAGTATTAGAAAGAATAGTTTTTTTACTTTATGCCTGGTCTTGGGATTCCTTCTTCTGTTGAGATGCCATGTGCAACTTTAATATAATAGTTATGATTCATCTTATTACATTTTACTTTGTTATGTTGTATTATTGTCTCTTAGAAGTCTGTTCTTTTCTAATAAAATACAGAAATGGAATGGATACAGATGAGAGGGAAGGTGGTAATGAACTGGGAAGACTAGAAGGAAGAAAAACTGTAATCAGGATGCATTGTATGAGAAATAATATATTTTAATAAAAGGCAGAAAAGAGGACACAAGATGGTAAGGAAGAAGGAGGAAATATGGAGCTTGAAGGAGTGATGGGCAGGCATATTATTTAATATAACTTACATTATTAAACAATAAACAAGTATGTTATTTAATCTAAGATGTGGAAGCATTGAAAAGTTAGATAAAATGTATTAATACCCTAGAGAGTTATTTTGTATGTTTGACTATCACCAATAAATCATTCAAACACCGAAGATGCTGTGTGCATTCAGATTCACATATTTAAAGAATCAAATCTGAAAGACACTAAAAGGGAATCTTAAAAATATCATTTTATATCTATTAAACCATATCAAGAAAGTCATATTTCAAGTTGGAAAGAAAAGTTTAGAATATCTTAATAGAGGTTATTTTATTTGTTTAGTTGTGCATGTTTGTTGTTTATAACAATGATTTGTTGTTTAATTAGCTCTGAAATCATTAAATTTTTATCAAGGCCATACAATATAGCTATATACAAGTTTGAGAACGGAAGTAAGATTTTATAAAACATTATGGTAACATAGTTTTGGAGACAGGGTCTCATATAGCTCAGGCTGGTCTCAAATTTGCTATGTAGCAGATAAAGGAATTGAACTCCATCTCCATGGCTTCATTTCTCAAATGTTGGAAATACAGACATACACCATCATGCCTCATTGGATGAATGCCTTTCACTTGAAGGAACTCAAAGTTAAAAAAATGGAATAACTAATTTAAGGTGTTTGTTGCCTTGTTTATTTTATGCAGATGTAGCTGTAAAAGTAAAAAAAATAAATCAACATAAAACCACCACATCTTGTCATAATCATATAATTAAATCAGATGCTTATAGAAATAATGAATAAAAACCTCAATAAAATCACTGAAGTTAACTAATAGAGTTATGAAGTTTCCTTCATGCTAAGGAAAAAACCCATTATCATCTATGGTGGTTAATGATTATTTTCTACTGGATCACCTTTGGAATCATCTGAGAAAGGCTCTTCTGGTAGTGTTCACAAGGCAAATTCTACATTGGGTTAACTATAGTATAATGATCCACCAAAAATTTGGGTGTCACACATGGTGGGATCCTCATATCCTACTATGTTTATGTGTTTCGTTTTACTTTTCCTATATTGTTTAATTCTGGTTTTGCTTTATTTCCCTGTTTGTTTTCTAAAGAAGAGAGTAGAATTGTGTGGGTGTGGAAGTAGGACAAACCCAGAAGTAATTGGGGAAGGAGGAACCATAATCAGAATATAGTGTATAAAAATGTTTTCAATAAAAATAGTTGGGGTTACTATTTTGATAGAATAAATAAGAAAAGTGGAATAAACTATAATTAGCAATGTAATGTTAATTTTTCAAGTAGATGCATTCAGTTCTAATTATACTAACAACAATATATTTTACTTCAACAATTATCAATCACTTATTTGTCTTCCTCTTTGAAACTCTTTTAGGTGGAAATAAGACAAACAAAAAGGTATATGTTATCATATGTAGGGTACATTTCATCAAATGCAACAAACTTAAATAATTGTTTATTTTATAGAATAATAATGGAAATTAAAGTACAGGTAACAATTGAAAGTTGTTTTTGACCACATTTGTACATATAAGTCAAACAGTAATTCCAGTAGAAATAAAATTAGGAAGTTTGTTCTAATTCTAAATTTTTTGAAGCTCAATTACAATTAAAATAACTAACCTTACCTATTTTCTTTAGATGTTCATGGTATTGACTTTGATTCTTTTCTAGATCTGACTCTGAAGTCAGATAAAGGAGTGAAATATGTTAATAGATAATTTTACTCAAATCAATTTATTTTCACTTGAACTTAAATGTTACTGGTCATTAAATATATAAGTGAGTTTTAGAATTGAGTTCAGGAATTATCACTTTTGGAACATGTAACTTCAAACAGAATCCACTATAGTAAAGGGGATTTGAGCCTTGCTTTTTGTTAGAAATAGAAAAAGCTTTCAATATAAATCCCTTGAAGGTCTGCCAAATTAGGGTCAAAAAAGTCTGAGCCTCCAGTTGATAGAAGAGGAAATCCAATTTGAGTCTGACAAAGAGAAGCTGAGCTCTGATGTGTGTAAAAACATATTAGGAAAGGGTGAAGTAAGGAAGGAGCAGGATACTTGATATTGACTACTAGTATACTGCCAATACAGTTATGATGTCACATGATCCACCAGTTTTCCTCCCTGTCTATTGACCTTTCAAATAACTTAAAATGCAGGATCAGAACTGTGAACAGCAAAATGACTTTATTAACATGTTATATCTGCTTATATCTTATAGGAGGAAGACAACCTATTATGTACATCTGAAATTATACCCACATGTATTTGTTACTCCTTCTTTAATACGACCTGTCAACTGTCTGTGATTGGTGGTGTGTGGAACTATAATTAGAACACTTGCTTGGACATAAGGTACACAGATTCAAGGACAAATTGAAAGAAATAACTTAGCTTCGTTATATTTGAGCACTGAAGTCAAGCAAAAGTTGTAGGAAGCCCTGAGTAGTACTAATCTAATATCTGAGAGCCAGGGTGGACCACAGTTTATTTAACTAAGCTGACCAATGTTGTGTCAAATGAATGGAAACCTTAGGGATATTACTGCTATCTATAACAAAAGCCCATAGAAAGGAAACAAGTCATATGGTTTTCTTGGGGATAAAGTTTCAAATTGCTTTTCTTTTTGGAGAGAAAATTAGTTCTCATACTTTACATTCTAGAATTTACTGTTATTCATTATTTTTAAAGGGGAAAACTTGATCCAAAGCTAAAAATTCTTCTCAGGGCCATCATGTGCTGTTTTTCTCAGTAAAAGTGGTATGTACTTAATACAGCTAAAAGAGACACCCTGGAATTTGTTCTTGTGTGTAATTTGCTGTCACTGAAAAGCAGCATAGCAACAAAAACTAATCCCAAACTGACCCTCAATGATCCGGGAAAACTGCAGTTCAAGGACTGAATTTAAATTCCGAGTGTAATGAAAGCCTTTCACAAATGTCATCAAAGGAATTTTTGTTCTATTAAAACAACCGATGGATACATTGCTTTCTGGAAATATTTCTATCCTTCTCTGTCACATGAAGTGTATGACTATCAAAGGAAATTCCCCTGGGACTATTTTCCTTATAAAAATACTGCTAGAAAAGGCATAGCAACATGTTATCATAAAATAAACTGTGGAGCCCTCTGTTAAGGAGTAGGAAGTCAGCATTTGAACAGCGAAAACTTGGCAACACCAACAACAAAAATCTCCCTTGAGGAACTGTACAAAAAAATGGATGGGATTAAAACGTGCTGCATGACATATGGTATATATTTTTAACACATATAATAGGAGAAATAAATTGGAGGCAGCATCTAAGCATTAATCCCCTGGCTCCCACATCAAACCCCATTCCATAAGGATTTATCTCTTTCTGTTTGTCATGGTAATGTAAGCATGAAAGGATATTTCCTACCTTCTGGAATTCAACTTTACAAAGAGAGATAAAATGTCACCATTATTTATTTGCATCACTTAAGATGCTTGATTTGTGCAGAACAAAAAGAAGTAAATAGATAAACAGCCACTTTACCACACAGCCTGTAAAATATGAGCCAGATTTACTAACATTTCTTATCAGTTATAATATCTTTCTTTGGACTTTAAGGGTACAGTGTTTTCATGTGCGATTTTATAGTCAGAAATATTGGAAGAAATACACACTTAGGGAACTTCCCCTAAATATATTGGAAGAAATACACACTTAGGGAACTTACTGTGCTTTCTCTTCTAGAAGTAAGACAGGGAAGGAAATGAATATGATTTTCTCATTTTTTTCAAAGTATTTCTATGAACCTTTCAGATTTTATATCTTAGAAAATGTAACTCCTTGCCTCTTACGAAGTTTTTACTTTCATATTTCATTTAATTAATAACTTGCACAAGGGATAGTGAAACAATATGACCACATAATATATAAATAAGCTATGTTTAGTTAACAAATCATTCACCATCTGTAAGTTCACTTGTAATGTAAAATAGGAGAAAGTATCCATGAAATGGCTTTTTCAAGATTAAATGATATTAATCAAGAAAAGAATGCATATTTTCTGGGTTTCATAAAAGTAACTGTCATAAGTAACAAGAACATTAAAACCACCACCCACCACTATTATCATCATTCCCAGCACCATTATTCATTCATATATAAAAGATCAACTAATGAGTGCTATGAAATATTTGGAATATCAGCTTTAGAGTGTTTATACTTGTTCTGTTACTATGACCTTAGATTCATTTCACAGATTCAAAAACAGGCTCTGAAATTAATGGGTTGAAAAGAATTTCATGACATCAGTAATTGACATATCTTCATTCTTTGCAATGAGATATACATACAGAGAAGTTGTGTCTCTGCCATTTCATTTACTGATAACAAGTGCAAAGTGCTATCTAGAAATAATTAGTCATAATAAATACATGATCATTTCCTTATAGCTAATCGACTTGTTTATATCATCATCTATGATGGTTTAGTTTTTATTTGATCATATCAAGAAAATTATGAAGATAAATTGATTAATAAAGAATTTGAATGTTTTCCTATTCAGTACAATAAAATATAGGGATTACTAAAAGAAGAGATTATAGATCATGAACATAATTAAGAGAAGGTTCACAAAATTGACTTGTGTTAACATTAGATAAGTGGGATAGGAATCCTACAAAAATAAAATTCTTGTGATTAAAAGAGAGGATAGTAGAATGATGCAAGTTGATGAGGGAAACATTCCAAATAATTGATTATTTATATTTGTATTTATTATCTTATCAAGGAGAATACACAATTCTGGTTCAAACTATGAAACCCAAACTGAAGAAAGCAGTTTCAGGAGAAAATATATAATTATTATTCTTTATATTATTATTTTTTAAAACACATATACAGACATGCACACACATACACACACATACACAAATACATATATTTAGATAAGAAAATTCAAAACGATTATGTAAAAAATGATAGTGGAGCAATAAAATCTTCTCCAATATTACTTTCTTTTTCAAACAAGGAAACAATCTTAGGGATCATTAGGTTCTTGCCTTTTCCCAATCTCAGATTTATTCCAATAAATATAATTACATAATCATTTGAATTAGGAAATATGATTTCCTTTATCTCAACCATGTGAATGGGGGTTAGAAAAGGAAAAGCAGTGTCTGACATGTATCAGCAGAGTCCCTTTTATTTTTAATAGCCATTTCTGCTTTCAGACTTCTAGTCAGACATGATATTTGAGATTAAAATATCAATTGTATCTTTTGTGGCTTCACAGCATTGCAGTCTCTTGTCTCCTGTCACTGTTGAGCTGTCAACATCAATTTTGCATCTATTTCAAGGTGACTTTGTGATATTTCATCTATCTCTCATATGATTATTCTGCTTTCAGTCAAGTGTTTTGACTTGCTCTTCAGTCTCATCATACTAGTATATAAAAGCACACACCAACTAGAATATATCTTTCTTCTATGAATATAATCATAATACTCTACTAGCTCAAAAAGCCTTAAAATTGCTGTTTTTTCCATATCTGTCATACACAAGCATAAGTACCCATGTGCACAGAAGCATTAGTATCTATATACACATTCTATTTCCAATATGTTTGAAATAATATTTATGTGCTGGACATTATAGAATGATTAAGATTAAGTGTCAAAAGATGGTATCATTGGCTCATGTACTGCTTTCAAACTGCAGCTTAACCTTTTAGTCCCTAAATAAGAATCTTAAGTTGCTCGCTTATGGATTTCTAATTATCCCTTCTCTGGTCTCCTGTCAGGTTCTGCCCATTATAGTTGATACAAAATAATGTGTCCCAAATCTCCAACCTCATCAAACACTTCAACAACAACACTTTAGATCAGGATGCCTTAGAGAATTATGATCCAGTCAGTCCTTTCTGTGTGCTCAGGTGCTTTGTGTGAAAAATAGAAATTACAACAGGACCAAACTCAAGGGACTTCAAATTTCTGTGGACAATAGATCTTTCAGTTTCATATTATCTGATTTAATTTATCTACTCACCAGATTTCTTTATACTATTATGTTATATCATCTTGTTTTTAATGCGCTTGAACAATTAACTACTCATTTTAGAATACCATGGCAGGAATATCATTGTTTTGTTGCCTTTTCTCAACAAGACTAACTTCTACTATAAGCAAAGTAGTTTCATTTTATTATTTTTTTCATAAAACTAACACTATTCTTCACTCCTCCTAATGTCTACTTACTTTGATAAACATGATATGACTATTGTATTAGATGTTTTAGCTCACTTTCTAGTTCCCTAAAGAGGTACATGAGCAAATGATGGATGACAGTAGACATTATTTTTTCATTCCTTGAATTATAATTTAATACTAGAAGATAGAGTTCATTTCTAGTTATTACAGTATATTTTAACTTGAAATCTTACAGGACATGAAAAAGTATCAGATAGGTAAGAAAGTACATCAATTTCTATGTAAGACTCTGTAAAGCTATCTTAGATACAGTAGTTAAAGAGATAATAGTGTTCTAAGTGAGGAGCATTATTTTCTACATGAATTTTTAATATGTGCGTTCTATTAAAATGGGTTTTGCCTAGTTGAATCTTGAAAATAAAATAAAAACATGCTTATTTATATATGCAAAGCAAGCACATCATGAAAATTTTAGAATGGAATGGAGAGTTGAAAAATGAGGGTGCCTGAGATGGCTTGGCAAGTTGAGGCAGTGGCTGTAAAGCTTGTTGACCCACGTTTGGATACAAAAGTGCACACAGTAGGAGGAGAAAATTGCCTCTGCAATGTTTCTTCTGATCTCCACAAGCTTGCTGTGGCTTGTCTGAATCACACTACACCAAGAAATAAAAACATGTTATAAACATTAAGATGACAATATTTTATAAACTACAAGCATGTATGCATGTTGATGGAATAAAGTAATGTATCAACTGTGGAAGTTTATTTAATGAAAATAGATACATCAAAACATTGAAAATAAAATAATGAACTTGTTTGACAGAAGAAGAATCTGAGTGAGGACTATTTTATTGTCACATTTGTCTTAATTCATCTTAATGACTGGTATTCATAGTTAAAATATTATTCAAGCAGATATTATGAATTTTTTATTTTTTTACATCTCCTGGCTGCTAAGAAATGGAGATATCTTTTTCTAAACTACAGAAACCATGGTAACATATCTACCAGGTATGTTCAACTTCTGACATTGCAGTTGAAAGTTATTATGTGCCAAGTTTATGCTCAAGAACTGTCCAATAAAGTTATCAAAAATTACAATTAAAAATCACATTTTAAGTGAGCTTAAGATCATCATGAATTTCACAGGCAAATGAATGGAACTAGAAAATATCATCCTGAGTGAGGTAACCCAGACCTAGAAAGACAAGTATGGTATGTACTCACTTACAAATAGGCAGTAGTTATATAGTACAGGACAACCATTCTACACTCTATAGACCCAAAGAAACTGGCAATAAGGAGATCCCAAGTGAGGATGTGAAAATCTCACTCAAGACTGGAAACTAAGTAGTAATCTGCTGTGAATGGCAAGAGGGAACTGGATAGGAGTGAAGATGAGGAAGGGAAGGGGATAGCAGTCAGATGTGGGGAGAGGGCTGGGGAGAGGGATAGAAGTGAGAATGGAAATTGTTGGGAGACATCTCTGGTGTCTATCTGGACCTTAGAGAGAAGAGCATAAGAGATCTCTATGAGGGTAACCTTAGCTGAGATTCCTACCAGATGGAAACATAGAGACTGAAGTAGCCACCTCCTGTAGGTAGGCAGGACTTCCAAAGGAGAGAGGGGGACATCAATCCACCCACACCTTCAACTCAAAATTTGCCTTGCCTGCAAGATGTGCAGGAATAAAAGTGGAGCTGAGACTGAGGGAAAAGCCAACCAATCGCTGCCCCAACTTGAGACCTATACATGTGAGAGAGCCAATCACTGACACTATTAATGATTCTCTGCTGTGCTTGCAGACAGAAACCTAGCATGACTGTCTCCTGAGAGGCTTCATTTTGCAGCAGATGAAGGCAGATGCAGAAATCCACAGCCAAACAGCAGGGAGACCTTAAAGAGTATTGTGGAAGAGTAGGGGGATAGACTTGAGTAAGTTGGAGGGGTCAATGACACCACAAGAAGACCTACAGAGACAATTAACCTGGAGCCATGAGGCTAACAGAGCCTGGGCACCAATGAGGGAGCTTGCAGGGACTGAACCTAGACTCACTACAAATTTGTAACAAATGTAACTTGGTCTTCATGTGGGTCCCTTAACAAGTAGAGGGGCGGGGGGCTGTTTCAGTGTCTGTTTACTGCCATTGGATCACCTTCCTCCTACCTGCTCTGCCTGGTTTGTCCTCAGTGGCAAGTTCCTAGTCATGTTGGGAGTAGATGCCCGGGGCGGGGGTTGTACCCAAAGATGGAACAATGTTGGGGAGGGATTTATAAGGGTTTGACTGGGAGGAGAGAAGACAGAGGGGTTGTGATCTGGATTTAAAGTAGGTAAAAGAACTGATAAAAATGTAAAAGTCAGAGCGGATTGAGGACACCACAGAAACAAAGCCCCCTGAATCTTTCACAAAGCATGACACATATGAGTTCATAGACACTAAAGTAGTAAGCACACAGCTTATTGGGAAGAGATGAGGAAGGTGGGCTATAATCAGGGTAGAAAGTGAATTTAAAAAGTTTTAAAAATATTTTGTATTGGGCTGCATTTATATCCTTGTGTACACAGAATCACAAGCAGCTGTGGGTTGCAGGTTGGTGGGTACATCTGCATGCATCTTGTTTCTGTTCCTTTTTTGTTGTTGTTGTTGCTCTGATTAGCTAATGCATTCATTACATTACATTACATTGTATATATGCTATTTGATGAAAATCCATGCTCAAATAGTCTGCACGTCAATGTCCTACTTTAGCTTTGGCAAACACACCCTGCCTTTCCCTGTTTATATTTAGCATTTCTCTCAACTAATATGACACTTTGATGCTCCTGAAACACAAGCTTTTTACCTTGGCCTTTTGTATTTCCTTTGTTCTGCCTATAATTTGTTGTCTCTATTCAGCTATCTGTATTTTGCCTTCACCTTGTCTAAATTTTTCCAAAAAAAAAAAAAATTCAGAAGCAGTGTCATTTTTTGCATTCAATGATATGATGCCATCATTTATGTCATATGCATGTATGGCTCTTTAAATGTAGTAACGTGTGTGTATGTGTGTGTGTGTTTGTGTGTGTGTATTTGTGTGTTGTGCTCCTGAGTGTTCTCCACATACACTGTTTATGTTGTTCTTTTGTGCATTAGTTTCTCTGTATATTTTTGATATTGAACTATAATAAATATAATGGAATTTCATGTTTTCTGGTTTGTTTTGATGTACTTTGTTAGGAGTGCCTAGAACACTGAATTCAACTTAGGACACATTTAGGATTCTATGCTGAATATAAATACAAGATAGATGAAAAATCAATACCAAATCTGAACAAATTATATACCACTATATATTCTTATAGGACAAAACACTGCATATTCAAAAACATAAATATATTAGTGCTTTATCTTTCTACATGCCAATGAACATCATATTGTATTGCAGTACAGAAATTATATAACTCAATTTAATTTTGCCTACTTCCTATCTTATAGTAATTTAAATTTCATTTCATATTTCTGGCCTAGACTTTTAATCATTCCAGAAGAGGGATGATTTTCTACTACTTTTCTATTTATGATCTTAAATAAATGTTTCCAGGTTTAGAATTCAAATGATTGTTAAGAAAAGTAATGTCATTTTCACAAGTAAAATGGGACTGATATGGCCCAAAGCAAGCCAAAAGCAGAGTTTCCCACTAAAGGCTTATTTTGTAGGAAAGTAGGTGTCAGAATCCTTAGATTCCACATTAACATTATCTGCTATAGAAGATTAGGCAAACAAGAGCCAATTAAATTCCCTGGACACTGGCCAAGGTAATACTGCTGACACTAACAGATGTTTACACAAAAAATCAGAAGTACCTGGTGTTAAGCGAATATCCTTTTTACTTGAAGATTTTTAAAAGTTTTTAATAATAAGATAGAGATAAATAAAATGAAGCCAATATTCATTGTGATATTATATAGCAAATGTACTCAGAGCACACTTTGTAGGAAGAGAACTATGGGATGAGGAAATGACCTCCAGCATTATATTAAGGGGTGTTCTTCTCTGCCTCAGTTTCTATACCTATTAAAGAGAATGGGTAGTATTTAAAAAGAGCAGACTCAGCCCTTAGTAAATTGGCCTTCTGAAATCTTTTTCCGAAGCTATTGTTTAATTGTGTCATCAGTTTTCTGAAAGTTGAGCAGCACTGTTTAATGTTCATCCTATTTTGGCACCAGTTAATTAACTTAGACTTTACTGGAGTGCTCATCAAATATCTTTAATTATTTTGCTATGCTTTTTGTGATCATTCTCATTTCTCAATTGTGGTTTTCTTTGTTAGTCCATTTAATACTTCTTTTTACTTAACTGTCACAGTGAATGTTAGGAGACATGAAGCGATGTAAAAAATGTGAAATTCAGAAAAGTGTGAAATTCCTGGTGATTATGATATGATCAAAGTACAGTGAAAAGAGATTTAAATTATCAGTTCTTATTTACAACTAGTCTACATAATAATGTCATACTTGTTTAAACATGATCTTCTAAACTATTATATAAAACAATCAGTTTAAAATGTAAACTGAAGTGTTATGTAAAATGATGTGTAAAAATTTCCTATGCAACCATTGACTTTGCTAATTAGGAAAAAAAAGCACTTCGATTTGAAAATAGAAATAAATGAGAATTTTCATATCTTATTTTTACCCTTCTCCTATGCTTTTTTACTATTTTGGCATATACATATATATATGTATATGTATATATACATATACATATATGTTAAAGTTATCAGTCAATATTCAATAATTATAAAAAATTGTGCTGGCTAGTTTTATGTCAACTTGACACAAATTAAGTCACCAAGGAAGAAGGAGCCTCAATAAAGAAAATGTCTCCACAAAACTATGCTATTTACAATTCTGTAGGGCATTTTCTTAGTAAGTTACTGATGAGGGAGTGCCCAACCCCTTGTGAATGGGGTGTTGAATCCTAGGTTCTTTAAGAAGGCAGGTTGAACAATTCAGGAAGACCAATGCAGTAAGTAACACCCCTAAATGTGTTCTGCATCAGGTCCTGCATTTGGGTTTCTGTCCTGTTTAAGCCCCTGTCATAACATACTTTGTTTATAAGCAGTGATATTGAAGTATAAGCCAAATAAATCATATTCTGCACAAATTGCTTTTAGTCATGGTATTTCATCATAGCAATACTAACTTCAACTAGGATCAAAATGAAACCATTGGCGTCTTGTTCCATTAAACACTCTTTTATGTTCACATGAGCTTTGGATTTCATTTGTTTTAGCCTCTAAAATTTCCCTTTCAATGTTATATTCTATAATTTATGTAAGAAATACCTATTTTAATCTTCATTGTCCTGAATACAGAATGGAAGTCAGATTCATACATGGCCTTAATAATTGGAAAATGGTTAAATAACTGAGAATTTGATGTAAAAACAAATTTACTGACAGAGTGCTCTCAGTGTTAGTGGGATATAAAACAGAATGTGTAATGGATTATTGCTTTTTTTGGTTACAGTATGATCTCCCAAATCAATCAAGTATATTATTCATTCAAAAACTATCACAATATCTGGAAAATATTTTCCCTCTCATGTTTCATGTTCATTATTACCAGATGCTTAGTACATCAAAAAGCAATTCTAAATGATTGAAAATTTCTTCCTAGATAAACAGTTTAAATCATTTTGTTTCTAATTACATGTTTAAGCCATGTAGTAAATAAAAAACATAGGTGGTGTGAAAGAATACAATTTGAAAAGTAATTTAATGTTCTACTCCAATCTCTATAGGAATGTCTAGTTCTGTAAACACAACCTTAGGAACTAAATTCAAGTACAAATATTGAATGACAGTAAGAATATATATGCATGTGTACACATAGAAATCCTCATGTTAGTCTCCTGAGTGTTGAGATGAGAGGTTGTGTTCATTTCCACATATGTTTTGTAGTATTTTATTTTGACTTCAGATTATCCAATGGCCAGAATTTATACCATATAAAATATTTATAGAACTTATCACATCTACTTAATTACAATAAAATGAATAAAAAAGAATACATAATTTTTATGTATATCCTCTATTTTATGACTATATGCTAATACTTAACATATACTTTTCAAGACTGATTAGTTTTAAAGTAATCATGTTCTGTACAAATTGATTTCAGTCTTCAGAATTCAGATAAGCGAGGAATGAGATAACCAAGTCCATGAAAAATGTCTTCTGTTCTCAACACACACCTTAAGACAACTGTATATGAAATAAACACCTTGTCAGATAAGTTTCTCTCCTTTAGAGGCAAAACATAGAGAACTTTAAAAGATAAGCAGTAGCTCTAGACTTCTTCAAATGCAGTGAACTGGAGTGGCTGCACACTTCCAATCATAGGGAAGAATGAAGCTCATGTGGATCCAATTAAAAAAATCAGTATCGTGGATGAAAGAACCATCAGACTTAGCATTCAGTGTGCTGTGAATACTTGATTTTCCACTTTCAAGGAATTATATTCTTTCATAGATTATGACTCTACTCTTAAGCATGGTTTTATAGAAAAATCTAGAGTTAGAACAGAGAACAGAACAAAAAAAGTGAATAGAGGAAAAAGAGAAAATTCCAGGGTGGTAGGATTATTATTTATTGGCAGAATTAGAATCATTTTGGAGACAACTGGGCAGGCAAGTCTAATAAGTTTCTAGATTTGTTGAATTAAGGTGGGAACACTCACCCTAGACATGAGCATTTTCATGAACTGATGTCCTGGGCTGAATAAAAATGAAAAAGATTTTCTGAGTGGCAGTATTCATTGCTTTCTGATTCCTGAATGTGGACAGAGTGGCACCTGTCACTATGTCTATCCAACTACTACTGTATCCTCAAACTGTAAGCCAAATAAATCCTTGCTGAGTGTTTCTTTGCCAGGTGTTTCATCATAGCAATGAGAAAAGTAAATAATACACTCTCTAACAGAAATGATTACAGGTAGCTATACCAGTAAATTGTTAAACAAGACCTCTGATTCCCCAGGGAGGGAGGATACCTGGGGTGGGGAGCAGCATGCTTTCAGAGGCAAAGCATAGGGGAGATGGAGTGAAGAACTCTGGGAGGGGAAAC
>NC_045030.1:88863340-88870269 GCF_008632895.1 Mastomys coucha
TAAGCACTGAAATGATGTTCATTGCACAAGTGTAGAGAGTGAACTAGATATTACTAAATATATAAAGTATAGGTGCAATTGCACATGAAGTGCAAATACTATAGTTAGGAGTTTTGTAAACATATGTATTTGATGCCTATTAAATCCCAACTTCTGAATTTTATGCAAGGTTTGATTTAGGAATGGAAAATGAGATTATTAATGCTTAAAAGGTTGAAAATAAAAACTTTAAATAATTCCCAAAGCTATTTAAATTCCTTGGATAGAGTAAGTCTTGCATCAACATAGTATTAACATGTAAAGAACGTTTCTCTTGTAAATTTGATCAGGCCAAGTCCAAATGCCCTTTCCCCTCTAAAGAGCTACTTTGTTCAAGTTCTTTGAGAGTCATGTTTTGAAGCTCTCTGAAGCTCTGTGTAAAATTACTTTCTAATTTATTTAACATTTTATGTCAATGATTCACAGAATCAATGTGATTTCAGAGAAGTCACATTTCAGCACAAAGTCAGTTTTGCATTGGTTTCTATTGCAGCCATCTAAAAAAACAAACAAAACAAACAAACAAACAAAACCCATGTAGGTATTATTTTATTGTTTTATTATATTATGTTGTTCGTACAACAGCAGGATCAAACGATAGGGATATGTATAACATCACATAATACTACCACATGAATGACAGAGAGCATGAATTGTAAATGTAACTCTGTGGTAGAACACTTTCCTAACTTTCATCTGAACCCCTGGGTTTAATTCTTAGTATGTAAAACAAAACAAAAAGTGTCTATAATTAAAGACCCTTTAGACATAGAAGTAAAATCTCTCTCTTTCCATCAGTGTTACTTAAAATTCAGGAAGAACTGAAATCATTATTTGGTGCAAGGGAAATTTAGTCACTATGTAAATAATTGAAAGAAAGTAACATATCCCAGAATTAGTAGATCTTTTGAGGTAGATAAGAGAAACAGTATGAGAAAAATGGGAAATTAAGTAGAAAATCAAGTAGGGGCAAAAGTCATTAGTTTTGATGTTAAGAATATGTATACGAGCCCTGCTTAGTTGGTTCTGTGGCATTGTTCTTCTGGTGCCCTCTACCTTTTGCCTCCTACAATTTTTTTCTTCTAGTTTTTCACAAGGTTCCCCAACCTCCAAGGGAAGGGATCAAATGTAGATCTCAAATTTGGGTTCTCTCTCCACCTAATGTTTGGCTGTGTATATCTTTGCATCTGTTTGTAGCAGTTACAAGAGAAAGATTTTCTGATGAGAGTTGGGCTAGGCACCAGTCTATGATTATAATACAATAGCACTAACAGTCATGTTATTGATTGTTTTGAATCCTAGTTCTCTGTGTTGTCCAGCCTCCAGTTCCTGGTTATCCAGGAAGTACTGGGCATGGGCTTTACTTTGTGGATATGACTTAAATCAAACTACTCTTTCATTGGTCATTCCCTCAAATTCTGTATCTCCATTGCTCCTGTAAAATTTTCAAGCCAGACAAATTATAGGTCGAATGTTTTGTAGCTGGGTTGGTGTCCCAGTCTTACCACTGGAAGTTGCCTGGTTACAAAAGATGACTGGTTCAGGTATCATATCCACCATTTCTAGGAGTCCTTATAGAATCCTGGGATTTTCTACTGTACTAGGTTTCCACATCATCCCTCAACTGCCCTACAATTCCAGTCATCACTTACTATACTCTCTTCCCTCCATCTCGAACCACAACATGATTCCACTCACGTAATTTATTTTATTTCACCTTCCCATGCAGATCTAAGCAGCCCCTTTAGTGAGAGCACTCCTTGTTACTCAGCCTTAAGTACATAAAATGCTTGTCTTTCTTGCACTGAGTTAGTTAACTCACTCCAGATGAATTTCTTTCTAATTGCATCCATTTGACTGCAAATTTCATGATGTTATTTTTTTATAACAGTTGAGGAATAATTCATTGAATAAATGTACCACCTTTTCTTTATTCATTCTTAGGTTGAGGGACATCTAAATTGTTTATAGTTACTGGCTAGTAGGAAGAAAGGTGCTATGTACATAACAGAACAAGTATCCTTGAAGTAGGATGGAGCATCCTTTGTGTATATGCTCAATAATGGTATAACTGTGACTTGAAATAATTCTCAAACTTCTGAAGAACTGCCATATTGGATTCAATAGTAACTGTACAGGTTTGCACTCTCACTAGCAGTGGAAGAATGCTCTGTTTGCTCCACATCCTCACTAGCATGAGCTGTCACTTGTATTATTGATCTTAGTCATTTCAAAATGTGTAAGATGGGAACTCTAAGTAGATTTGATTTGTATTTCCCTGACAACTGAACATTTTTATATTCCTCAGCTATTTGAATCTCCTCTATTAGGAATTCTCTGTTCATATCTATACCTCATTTTTTATTGAATTATTTGATTTGCTAATGTTTAGTCTCTTGAGTTCTTCATATAATTTGAATATTAGCTCTCTATTGAACATGGAGTTAATGAAAACATTGACCCATTCTATAAGCTGTCTTTTCATCTCATTGATACTGTCTCTTGGCCTTATAGATTTCTAACCTTAAAAAGTGTATAATAATAAACTTATTTTGTTGTTTTACTTTAAGTGTTTAAGTGATTCTAAGACACAATTTTTTTTTCTGTATCCAATGAGCATTCGTTTGCGCCTTTGTATGTAATTTGGCATTTTATTTTTAGTACATTGAATATTATATGCATCCAATTTATGTAAAATGCATTATCTGTTTTTAAAAGAAATATGATTTGTATAAAGGAAGGCTACTGATTTGTTTGAGTTAATTTTATATCCAGTCACTTTGCTGAAGTTGTTTATCAGTTTCAGGAGTTCTCTGGTAGGATTTGGGGGATGCTTATGTATACTATCATATTATCCACAAATAGTAATACTTTGACTTGTTCCTTTCCAATTTGTGTCCCCTTGATCTCCTTTTGTTGTCTAATTGCTCTAGCCAGAACTTCAAGTACTATATTGAATAAAGACTGAAGGAAAGACCATCCAGCAACTGGCCCAATTTGGGATCCATTCCATGGACAGTCACAAAACCCTGACACTATTACTGATACTGTTGTACTTGTAGACAGGAATCTAGCATGGCTGTCATCTGAGAGGTTCTACCAGCAGCTGACTGAGACAGTTGCAGATACTCACAGCCAAGAATTGGACTGAAGTTGGTGACCCCCTATGGAAGAGTTAGGGGAATACTGAAGGAACTGAAGGAAATGACAATGGCATAGGAAGATCAACAGTTTCCACTAACCTGGACCCCTGGGAGCTAAGCCATCAATCAGAGCACCCACAGGCTGGTCTGCAGCCCCCCACTCCAGCACATATGTAGCAGAGGACTGCCTTGGCTAGCATCAGTGGGAGAGAATGTGCCCAATCCCACAGAGACTTGATGTTCCAGGGAAGGGTGATACAGGGCAGGGAAACACCCTATCAGAGGCACAGGGGAGAGGAGATGGGCTGAAGAATTCTGAAAGTGGAGACCAGCAAGAAGGCAACATTTGGAATGTAAATCAATAAAGTAATTAATTTAAAAAGCAATGTAATTAATTTTGATATTTCTCTATTATATATTTATATATGCATGAGATCATAAAGAAAATGCTTACTTAATCACAAACATGATTCTAGAGCAGATAAACTCTACATTAATGTTTGTATGTGGATATTAAAGTAAACATTAAAACAACACATAAAGATATGTTGTTATTGTGTCCATATTTCTTATATTGAATCCATCTTTGTTCTATAAAGCATTGTAAAAGTTATCATTTTTTAAATGGAAAGATTGTTGAAGTTCAGATTTCTTACATTCTTACAAATCACAACTCAGCATTAATTAAATAGATACTATAAGTTTTATTGATTTATAAAAAAATTAGTTTGTTCCTTGATCCTTATTTGATTTGAAAAGATCTTTTAAACCTTGTTGAATGCTTCTGCTACTGAAGAAAACCACATGGTCCACTGATATCTTTGGCATTCTTTTCTCCAGATTGCCCGTGCCAGCATCTACCCCTAAAGCTAATAAGGTACTAGCATACCTACTGATTATTACAGGTAGCTTTAAATTCATGATAAATAACTGAGAGCCATCGAAGATATCACTTAATGATGTTTCTGTCCTCCCAAACACAGTGGGTGTTTAAATTAGATCTTCATGATTTATCAAGGCCAGAAGAAAATTAAAGTATTAAGATAAATAAATTATAATAGAAGCTGCTTCATTTTTTGGTGGGAGGAGAGGGTTATTCCCCAATTTTCATGGGATTCAATAAACAGTTAACCAAGAGCAGGCTTAAAAGTAGCATGGGAAAGAAATTATAGTATTGTAAATTTGATTGAAGGCAATGAAATACAATGAAAAAAAACACCATGATATCTCTGTTCCTGGCCTGTAGAATTGATTTTATAATAAGGAATTGATGCTAAGACAAAATATAAAGTATGGGAAATTAATTAAAGTTGTTAAAACATTATCTACAATCTTCAACCAAAAGCTCTTTCTCATTTCTTTTAATATTCATTGCATGGTATAATAATTTCAAGTGATATTTAGATAGCTGAATAAAGTACTTTTCTTACATATGAGGAAATATTAACCAAGAGCAAAGAAAGGTCTTTTAATAAACTCTGTAATCATTCGAGAATGATTCAGCTTGAGAATAACAGAAGCAGGTGTGTAGGTCTTTATTGGATACTCAGGAGCAAAAGAGATCTGCCATACTGAGGAAGTACAGCTTGCTGCCAAAGCTGGTGTATTGTGCATTTGCACTCATTTTCATTCTCAACCAAAAAGAGGGCTCCACATCATAGTGACTGATTTCATTCAGCTGTTTTCATATTATTTCTCCCACAGTCTCCCCATAAATTTCTATTGTGCCAACATGTGGAGAATTGATTACATTCTTTCTTAGCTTGTCTTTGAAACTTACAATCAAATTACTCAATGCAATTAAAACACAATTATTTTCTCCCATTATAATGTGTTTTTCCCATCCTACTCTTGTCATCTTCTTCCCTACCCTTTCAGAGCTTCTGTGCCACTAGCTTATAATGTAATTAACCTAGTGTATATATTGTCCTAACGTGTCACTATACATTGGCAGTCTAATATATTCATCTCACAGTACCTAGAAACCTCAAAAGGTGAAGGCAGAGGTGATGTCTTAGAAGGAACATTAGTATTTAAAAAACTAGTAGTTACTATTTTTGCTTTTTAACAAGAAGCATACATAAAAACTTATTTTAGATTAGCAATACCCAATTGACACTAATGCAATGTACATCAATAAAATTATTTTTTAATTTGTATGTTTTGAGAATACAATATACAATACACAAATCAAAGCATGCCAATTTATAACCAAGTATACACTGGGGTCCAACTTTAATCTATCAAGATATATTCAGATCAAACTTTCTACGGTTTCATAGACTTAGCATTGTTAATATTTGTGGGTATATAGTGATTGGGTGTTGTATTTAATTAATGTTTTTCCCACTAGCAGAGCCCAGGATGTCTATAAAACTAAGTTACGTTTAAGAAAAGAATTCCCTTTTCTTTAACATGACAGAACTCTGTCCAAAAGTGCTACTGGTGGTGTATTAAACAAGCAGCAAATCTAAATTAAGTTATGCTGGTTTTGACAGTTACTGCAAACTGACATTTTTATTTGCTTAGTTCCATGTAACAACCCATCATGCGGATATATTACTTGTTGGAACCTCATAAAAACCCTGTTTTTCTCTGGGCTGTGAGCATGAATTTCTAATGAATTTGGCTTGAGGTGAAAGGCAAGTTCTCAGCCCTTACTGCAAGCAATAGTTTCATTTTACTGGATACCAATTTAATAATATCAGTACAACACACATTTCATTCCTTCTTATTGGCTATACAAAGTGTTACAGCTGTGACCTTGAATCGGAAAAATTAAGGTAAAGAAGGAATAGAAGGATAAAATGCCAAAGAGTAATGGTGTTTGCTGCTTATATTTACAATTTATCTCTTTTTAATTAGTTTTGAATCATGTTAGTAATGGTTGGAATGTAAGACTTAATTTCTAAGTGAAACAGAGAGAGAACTATCTTCATGCTAAAGATCTGACAGCAGGGTCTTCCCCCAGACCAACAGAAAGTTGTGTGACATTGCAAACATTTATAATATTCTTGCTCAACAATGTCAATCACAAATTATTTACTTAGAAGGTTGCAAATTGAATTAATGTTCAAATACCTTGAATTATAATTATAAGTAATGTCTTTCATTTAAGACTTCTGATTGTTTTCTCATAATAAAGTGTTGTGTATACAGAAGAATGCTTTATTAGAATATAGTATCCAGAGCAGCAGAAAAATATCACAGTCAACTATTGTCCTAAAAGGAAGGTATCAAACTATTTGACCAATATTTTCATTAACAAATATAATTGTTTGATACTACTGAAATGAATCATTAGAGAAAATCTTACACAGTGAAGCAAGAGGATGATATGGCATTTGCTTTTCAAGCTGAATTTGGTTTTTGAAAATTGGCTACCTATAACATAAACTCAATCATACTTCAGAAAAGAAGAGAGCACCAGCTTTAATACCAATATTAGTTCATTAAAATACAGACTGTCAGCACATAAAGTCCATTGCTTTTGGGATATACCAACTAAGTAATCATATAAGAATCAATGGTAGTGTTAATGGTGGTTTATTAAACAAGCAGCTTGTTTATATATTATATCCTTTTATATATTGCATCTATATTATTTTCATTGATAAGTACTTGTTCAAAATTTAAAAGCTTTTCTTACTGGATTTTGTATATTGTTGCTGCATAAACTCCCTCTTATATACTCACATAAATGCCAGTAAACTAGAAAATACACACACACACACACACACACACACA
>NC_045030.1:88871318-88873341 GCF_008632895.1 Mastomys coucha
TTCTTCTTCTTCTTCTTCTTCTTCTTCCATCAGAGGTATACCTCTGTAGGTAATGGGGGGCCTACATATATGTTTGGGCATGCACATGTGAAGAGATGACAGTCTGTCATTTAAAATGTCTAATATATATAAAATATAGTAGTATCTTTCTGTGATACATCATTCTTCTATAGTGTTTGATATATGCTAGCCTTCCTCTAAAACTTTGAAGAAGACAAAAGCCCTACCTCACTGAGGTAACACTTTGGAATGTCTAAAATTTTAAGAAAAATAACCATGCCTCCAACATATAGATTTGTCAGAGATGGGTAAGATGTGAAAGTGTTGTTTCCAAGTTACTACATTAATCCAAAGCAAAAAAAAATACACTTGTATAAAGTCATCTATTGCTGCACACCAATAGCAAGTTTGGTGACTAGAAACACCCTACATTTATTATTTCATTTTTTATGAATACTGATATGCAGGCACAGTCATAATTTGCTTAGGCGCCCTGCTCTAAGTTTTATATGACTATACTAGAGCACTTTAAAAAACATTTTATTGATACTTTGTGAGTTTCAAAACATGCACCCTAGTCCTGCTCATCTTCTTGTACATAGCAAAAATCTTATCATGGAAGCTGTAGTGAGTCACAGTGCGACCCAGAGTATATCCCTCTGTCCACACATCTTCACTAGCAAGTTTTTATTGCAATGTGTGATTGGTCTGGTTTGAGTTGCCTGGCTTCTGTGACAGCATCCATATTACTTAAGTCCCCTGCTTTCAGTCTTTTATGGCTATTCTATAATACATTTGGGCTACTTTCATCTGTCGACCTTGGTTCATTGCACAGTTTGTATAGTGGCTTGCAACATTAACTGTGGTTATGGGTCTTTGTATTCTTGCTATTTGTCTGCTAGGGAACACTCCTAGAGACCACTGAAAAATATGACCACATATTTTTCATAAAACCCCTCTTAAAATATAATCACTTCTGCTTAAAGTTTATATATGACTCAGATGGAAATTTCTTCTGAAATGGCCCAAATCCTACTTTAGGTTCTTACAAATTATTTTATCAGAACTACGGCTGTCCTTTAGACTAACACAAAATCAATTACTACCTTGATACCTGGCATTTGTGTCTATCATACATGGTGACACAGTCAAAGGAGGAGAACTCATCATGGTCACAGTTCAACCAATATAGACAGGGAGGTTATTAGCCTAGGCATGTTTTCTAGGGCAAGGAGCAAGCACATTGAGGGTCATTTTTCTTTTCATATGTGTTGCCTTCATAATCTCCATTACAAATTGTTCCAAATAAGTGATTCCCAGTAGCATTTAGATTAAAAAACCAACAGACAGTGGGAAAGGAAAGATTAAACGCTGAAGATATTAAACTGAATTTGTGTCTTTTGTGTTTCAGAGGAAGTATAGTATGTCTAAACAAAGTGAGTGCACAGATAAAGAAGTAAACAAAGAAAGAGTAGCACACAGATAAATTTTGTATGAGATATGCTAAGATGCTAGAAGAATGACCCAACCCGCGGGTCTCAGTAATTCAAGGGACATGAGGAGGGACGCAACCTGAAAGATAAGAATGGGCAAGAGAGAAGACAGGACTCAAGGAAGCGTTGCTTGTCAAGAATCGTTTACTGAAAGCAGAAGCTCAAATTTAAAACAAGGTTTTGAGAGGGCGGGGGGCAGGAAGGAATACAGTGAAGAGTTACAAGATCTTCTGGAGGGGAGCCCCGAGGACAACAGGTGGGGAGGAAATGGTTGGGGAAGTAACGGTTTCTCAGAAGTCAAGGTACACTGATCATTCTTTTCTCAGGGCCAAGCAGGAAACTTATGGTTGCCAGGCAGAATGTTTGTCTCTGGGTTCTAGTCAGGTGGAAGCAGGTCAGCCAAGGGCCATTTGGTTCCCAACATCTCCCCCTTCTGTATTTAGTAAAGGCGCTCTCTGCAAAGGGTTCTTGGGGGTGGTTTTACAACCCTGGCCCGGGAGGGCTAAACCCTTGATTAAAGAGTTAACACG
>NC_045030.1:88874446-88874742 GCF_008632895.1 Mastomys coucha
GTGTAAATATATGGTAGCAGGCCAAGGGAGCAAGCAAAATATGTGCCATTTGGGGCTAAAACATACCGGTAAGTAAGATTTAGAACAAGAGTCTGATTACAGATGTCCCAAAGGGCACAGGGAGGCAACATTGTAGGTCCGAGGAGACATGTGCCGATGCCAGAAACAGATTGTAAGGTGATGCCTACCTCTGGTCCTGTGGCTGAAGCTGCATGGGAGATCTGATTGGTGAGGGTTGGGACAGCAAAAAGGGCAATACCTTCATTAAAGGGGGGCGTAGGAGAAAAGCATATCCA
>NC_045030.1:88874752-88875270 GCF_008632895.1 Mastomys coucha
TCACTGACTTACCAGGTCTACTGGCCATGGGGTAAAACCACAGTGGCCTGAGGACAGTTAAGGAGAGAGAGTCGCGAGGGGCGGGAGGATCTTACTAGGGTTCACCAAAGGCGTCTAGGGCAAAACCAAGCTCTCCATCCAGCATCCCATACAGCCTGGAAATGCAGGGGCTGCCCATAAGGTCTTGATGTGGGCTGTTGAGTAGCAGAGGCTGGAGGTGGTGGGCTTTGAACCTCGAGAGTGTTGTTGTCCAGGTTCCCGGTTTCCAGGCGATGGTAGTGGACCTGCACATTCTTGGTAGCAGAGTTGACCTGGTTCTTAATAAAGGTGGTTAGGCGGTTGAAGGCCCAGGAACTAAAGGAGAGGAGGAAAAGGATCCCTATAAAGGATCCCAGGAGGCTGGGCAAGAGGGTGGTAAGCCAAGGGGAGGCGGAGAACCAATTTTGATATCAGGCCTCCTGTTTTTCTCGAGCCCTTTGGCACTCCTCTAGGGCCTTGGTGACTTTGTCAAGGCTTCT
>NC_045030.1:88876146-88877894 GCF_008632895.1 Mastomys coucha
TAAGTTCTGCAGTGCTGGGAGGTCCCATGGGAATAGTAGGTAAATAAAGGGAGGGAGGAGAGGGAACGGGAATGGCTGAGGAGGGTATAGTGGGTCTGGGTCGTGGTGGCTGTGGGCGTGCTCCTGCAGGTTTATGGAGCGCGGCATTAGGGCCAGCAGCTGCAAAATTTTTATTGGGGATTTCTTTAAGAAGTTTAATTTTGAAGGTGAGACCGAAGTCATAGTTATTCTTATAGACTCGTAGGCCCCATTCAAACCCACGGCCCGTCCAATCTAAGCTCTTGGCCGCATCTGTGAATGAAATCTCAAGGGGGTTGCACCATCCCCTGCCTGTGGTCTCAGGGCCACAGTATTTTTATGATAATATATTTAACTTAAAATATACTACAAATAAATGAATATTGAGGCATCTGTTCTTCCTGTATACAGGGTCCTTTTTTAATGTGTTACAGACAACACTACCAGTCTTATGTGTAATTCATTGTTATAGCATTGTAAAAGTAATATGAAGGAACTTAGAAAGATACTCATTTGAGGGATAAATATTAGAACCTTGTAAATGTAGAGGAGTGATTTATATTTGTACCAGTGTCCCAATCAACCCAATTCATTTTTCATGGACTGTTAAAAACTTCAGAACATATGAAAATGGCAATATTTCTAAGGCTGTGATTCCTTCACACTATATCTCTAATCTTTGATTGCAGAAACTACTTGGAAGCCCTAACATTCTCTAACATCTAATTCCAGCAGTTATTTAATTTGCATTAAAAAATTATAGTTACTTGCATATCATTATGACATTAAAAGAAGATCACAAATATTATGACAAAATCATGTCTTACCTGTATGTCCATATATTTTTAATGAGAGGAATAGGCAGATGGAGAGATATCTCAATTAAGATTAAGAGATAAAGAGATTATGCTGCATTTTTTCATGTTCAGTTTTGTTTCAGTTTACTGTATATTTTAGATTTTAACCCTCTATCAAATGTGCAATAGGTAAAAATCTTTGCCCATTCTGTTGGCTGTTCCTTTGCCCTATTGGTGGTATTCTTTATTATATAGAATTTTTCATTTTTATGAGGTCTAATTTATTAATTGTTGGTGTTAGTACCTGTGCTATTGAGGTCCTGTTTAGAAAGTCTTTTCCAGTGCCAGTGCATTCAAAGATATACTTTATTTTCTCTTCAGTAACATTCAGGGTATCTGGCCTTACATTGAGGCTCTTTTTCAATTTGGACTTGAGTTTTGTGAAGGGTAATAAATATGGATCTATTTGCATTCTTTTATGTGTAGCCATCCAATGTTACCAACACCACTTGTTGAAGATGCTCTCTTTTTATATTTTTGACTTGTTTTTAAAAAGAAAAGAAAAGAAGAGAAAAGAAAGTCAGTTGTCCATAAATGTGAGAACGTATTCCTGGGTCTTCAATTTCATTTATCAGTGTGTCTGATTTTATACCAATATCATGCTTTTTTTACTACTAAGGTTCGGTACTAATCAAGAAGCTATATGAAATTTACATCTGTCCCCAAAAGAAAAATTAATTTTCTTCAATAAAATCTCACTGAGTACATTAACCATAGTTAAGGGTAGGCCCCAAGGCCAAAAGTAAATGGTTAGTGCAGAAAGAACTCACTGATATTATTGTAGACTTGTTGTCTCAGACTATTTTGTATTGGGATTTTATGGCCTACTGGTCTTTTGCTTGTATATCATGGCTTCTGATTTTGTGCTTTTAC
>NC_045030.1:88877904-88894627 GCF_008632895.1 Mastomys coucha
AAAAAAAAGAGCGTATATTGATTTTGAGGACTCAGACTCAGTACTAGCACCCATTCCAAGTAGATCACAGTTGCCTGTAACTTGAGCTCTAAGAAAACCAAATCTTCTGCCCTCCACAGATAGCTGCATGTATCCACAGACAGACACAAATACACATATACATTTATAAAGAAAGCAACTCTAAGAAGTTAAGAGGAACATCATATACTACCAACTATGGAATGATGTTAAATCATTTTTGAAAGAAATATTTAAAACATCTATGCCCCAACCTGTGTCCTGCAGGTGGCATATAACCCAGAGTACCTATAATGCACCCCAATAAATTTGTAGATGATTACAGCATATGTAATTGTATTTATGTTTATGTATGGTCAATTATGCTTTAAAATAATACAAAGAATAAATACTGATAAAACACAGTAAAAATAAAGTAAGAGATGATAAGGGAAAGGAAATTTTGAACAGATTTGGCAACTCTGAAAGTTTAAATAAATGCCCATTAATGATTAATGGATTTTTGAATAGGAAATAACATGTTTATACATACATTTAAGGTATATAGTATATTTAATCACACATGTAATTAAATATATATTCTAATAAATAGCACAGGAACATACCTGAAGACAAGACAGGTCTTCATATGCATAATCACTAGATGGTTCCTCTATGTTTCTATCTTAGCCTCTTTTCTAAAAAAATTCAAAATTTCACCCCACTATTTTATCATCCATGTTTAAAGTTATCTATAACAGTGATTTAATACTAGTGAAGAAAAGTTCAAACCATATTATAGTAAATTAGGAGATTTAAGGCCTTATTTGTATTAATCATTTAGGGAAGCATTTGAAAATAACTACTCTGCAGGTACTAGTCAGGACACCAGGTGAATGGATTTGCATGAGGAGTGGCAGTCACTTAAGATGTTTTTAAAAATATGAAATTCTGAGGCCCTTCTTGAATCAGAAACACCTGAACTGAAGGACAATTTAGATTTGTACAATTGACATCACTGAGCACAATATTAGGGAACAGCAGGATGAAAAATAAACTATGTAAAACATTCGTGGTTTTGACTGCTCCTGGTAAAATCATGTCAACTATTCCCAATTGTCTAAGAAACCATGAAATTGATATTTAGAAGTGATTGTACAAGTTTGCACTCCTATCAGCAATGGAAGAGTGTTCTCCCTGCTCCATATTCTTGCCAGCATATCCTATCACTTTAATTTTTGATCTTAGCCATTCTGACAGGTGTAAGATGGAATTTCAGAGTCATTTTGATTTGCATTTCGCTAATGACTAAGGACATTGAACATTTCTTTAAGTACTTCTTGGCCATTAGATATTTCTTTATTGAAAATGTTCTGATTTGCCCTGCACCCCAATTTTTAACTGGATTATTTGGTTTGTTTGTTTTTAATGGAGGGAAGCATTAGCACACCAACAAAACCTTTGACCCCAAATTTGTCCTGTCTACAAGATATGCATGGATAAAGATGGAGTAGAGATTGAGGGAATGGCCCAGTCCATGCCTGGCCCAACTTTAGATCCATTCTACTGGAGAGAACCAACCCCTGACACTTTTAATGATATTCTGCTATGCTTGCAGACATGAGCTTAGAATATAACTTTCTCCAAAGAAGCTTCAGCCAGCAGCATATGGAAATAGTTGCAGAGACCCACGGCCAAACATAGGCAGAGCTCAGGGAGTCTTGTGGTAGAATAGGGGATAGGACTGAGTGACCAGTAACGGTCAAGGACACCACAAGAAGACCAACAGAGTCAAATAACCTGGACATATGTCGACTCACAGAGACGGAACCACCAACCAAAGAACATGCAGCGACTGGATCTAGGCCCCCTACATATTTGCAGCAAATGTGCAGTCTTCATATGGGTTCCCTAATAATTGGAGCAGGGCTTGGGGACAGTCTATGACTTTGCCCCCTGACATTGGATCCCCTGCCCCTAGCTATATTACCTGGTTGGAGTTCAGTGGGAGAGGATATGCTTAGTTCTGCTATGACTTGATGTTCCAGGGTGGGTAATACACAAGAGAGACAGGGTTCCCTTTCTGCAAGGAGAAAAGTAGAGGGTATGGTGGAAAGGATTTGTAAGGGTGGGATTGGAAGGGGAGGACAGAGTTGGGACTGCTATCAGATTTCAAGTGAATAAATAAATATGACCAGAACACTATGTGAACTGATTCAAATTTTACAGACTTTATGTATATTCTTATTTCCAAAGATATCAAGTACTACAACCAAAAAACTTTGGACATATTGGACATGGAAGCACACACCTTTAGTCTCAGAACACTTGAGATAGTGTCAGACTTATCTTGTGAGTTCAAGGCTAACCTTTTCTACATAGCGAGTTCTAGGCCAGCCAGTACTATATATCACAACCCTTCCCAAAACAAACAAATGAAGAAAGAAACATATTACTCTTTGAGACTTTAGAGTAATGCAATTGTAAACTGTAAAGAAATCACCTAGTCTACTCTTAAACTTAGTTGTACATCAGAACAACCCAGGGAACTACAAATTATGCCAATGCATGGATCATCCCTGAAGCAATTATATTTCAAATATGTATATGATATGACAGATATCCTGCTACTCATATATTTCAAAAGTTGCCCAGATTGTTTTAATGGTTATATCAAAGGTGAGAACCATTGATCCACAACAGACTCTTCATTTCAAACAAAAAGAACTGAATTCATAAAAGAAACTAAGAAGCTATAAATCATACAAACTGCTGTCAAAGTTAAGACTAGACTCCAAGTCTCTTGATTTGTGAATCATTCATCTCCTTATAATTCCTCTTAATTAAAAAAAGGAATCAAATCTCTGGGATATTCATAGTTGCTGTTAAAATGGCAAAACAGTTTCAGAAAGAAAATGCTTTCAAATGTTATACTGGTATTGAACAATTGTATAATACACTATTAAATAGGCATTGTTGTGCTATCTTTTCTTCACAGTATTTGAGAAGGAAGTTTCCATAAAAGCTGTAACAGTTGAAGAACAGGGATAAACCACATAGTCTTTCCACCACAAATCATTTTTTTTTTTTTTTTGTGGCTGTTGATACCGAGGGACATAGAAGGGATATGTCCATTGCTCTCAAAACAGGCTGACTAAAGAGAAAGCAGGACATGCACAATAACAATTAAGGGGAAACCCATGGGAAGGATAATTCTGAAACAGATGCAAATTCAATATAAAGTTAGATCAACCACCTGCAGAAACAACTTCAAAATCTAAGAGAAATGTGAGAACAACCAGCAGACACCACAAGGCTTTGTTGTAAATAAAATCAATTTTATGGTTTCACTCAGCCCTTAATTTGCCAAAATGTTCAAACTAAAACCAATATACAAGCTTCAGCGAACTCAGCAGGGTGAATACTTTTTGTTGGAGCTGGTTGCAAACTGCCAAGCAATGTGGGATAAAAGCATTTGCACGGCTATACTCTCACCCACAGAGAAGATGTTCCTCATTTTGAAGGTCAGGCCATACATCACTGGCCCAATGTCAGGAAACATGCATTTCCTCCGCCTACGCTGTGCCAGGTCAGTCAGAAAATAAAGAAAAGCAACCGGCACCCCCACAAAATAGCTATCTCCTCAGCTGCTCTAGCTTCTTCTCTACTATTCCATCTGGAAAGAATCCAGGCAGGGAAATTTAAACATGTTGTTTAAAAAATTCAGAGATTATAATATCTGACAGCAACAGAGTCTGTCTTACACACACACACACACATACATACACACACACAAACATATACACACAGAAACACACATTCTCTCCCTCTCTATCTTTTATCAATGTAAGGCAAATGTGTACTGAACTTGAAGTGCTATAGTATTGACAATCATTCTCTTTTAAAATGTCACCAGAGATGTGCTTATCTCTATTTCAGACTTTCTAGAGTCTTTTTGCTTTGAAGTACCTGCTAACAAAAGTGTCATTTATCATGGGTCTATCATCTCAGATAGTTTTAAATTCCAACAGAAGTCACCTGAACTGCTTGTGAAGGACCACTGATACAAAACACTTGTATCCTGAAAAAATGAAAAGGGTCTTAACTACTGGGTGATCACTTTTCATTATGAACACTTTATCTTATTACCTTGTGGTCATTTGATAGTTCAAAAGCAAATCTTGGCGTACTTAGACATCTTAAATTAAAGATAATATGGATTTTCAAATATTCAGCTGTAAACATGAATGTAGAAAAGAATGAAGAGGTGAAATGCTTCTAACGCCTAACAGATTATAACAGAAACACTTGTAGAATCATATGGGGCCCACAACAAAGCCACTGAGCTTGGGAAAATGGTTTTGAATGAGCAGGTAGCCAAAAGATTAGGAGACTAAAATCATATCATCTGATTAAATGATTTATATCTATGGAAATTTAAACCTTCAAAACCCACAAACCTGCAGTATACTCCGAATTAATATATCTATATTTTTCTCCCAATTTTATCTGATTTTATATGCTATTTAAAATCATCATATTATATTAATACAGACTTACAGTATATAGATATGCCTTGATGTTCTTGGATAAGACCTGTCTTTATTTGAAATGAAGGTCTACACTCTCAAAGACATCATAGCCAGTAACTTCACAACAAATCATTCTCTTGTAGACTAAAGAGGTGAGTTATATGTCCATTGTAAATTTCTTTTTGAGATGGGTTGAATTATTTCACACGATGGCATGAAGGCTTAGAGCAATAATACAACATTATATTCAATGCCATGTCAGCCAGTGGCCATGGATGCTTAGTAAATAGCAGATGGTTGTGATTGATTATGTCCCACACAGTGTGTGAGTACAGAAGATACAAATTGGGAAGAAATGGATCTTGAATTCTTATTCCTTCCTTAATATAAGAAAAAAATCCAGATCTGTCTGATATGTAATCAGATAGCAGAGAGTAGAATTGGTTAATGAAGAAAATCGATAAGTTCGTAAGTAATCCTCTGTAAGCAGAATCCATCTGAGCTAATAATTTGTCTGATACCTCATGTGAAGTATAGATTTCATGACAGCAGGCAATGTGAATAGAAGAAAGCTGATTGATAGACGAACAGATCAAAAAACATTCAGAGAACTTAATAGCCCACTTTCTCTTTAGAATCTCCATTAGATGAACTTCTTCTATTCTGACAGAGAGAGAGAGAGAGAGAGAGAGAGAGAGAGAGAGAGAGAGAGAGAGAGAGAGAGAGAGAGAGAGAGAGAGAGAGAGAGAGAGAGAGAGAGAGAGAGAGAGAGAAAGAGAAACTGTTTTTCCCTCTCTGTAAAGTGACAATTTTACTGGTGAAGAAATGTTTTTTGAAATAGAAGTCATTTTATTAAAAACCTTAGTGAAATTGTAGCTATGTTTCATTATGGTAGATTTAAATGAGATTCTTAAAAATTATAGAAAATTGGTTAAGAACTATAATTTCTTTTATGAAAATTAAAATTAATTTTAGCAAGGATTTTTAGTCAAATGCAGTGTTTCTGAAAGTTTTCAATTTTGTAAAGCAGTTTAATATAAAAGAATGAAGATTGGCATTACATTTTTTTTAAAATGAAGAATAGCTCCAAGGTCTGACACTATTACTTAAGCTATGATATGCTTACAAACAGGGGCCTACCTTGACTGCCCAACAATCAGCTGAAAGAGTCAGATGTAGATACCTACACCCAACCAATGGACAGAGCTGGGGACCCCTGTGGTTGAATTAGGGAAAGCCTGGAAGAAGCTGAGGAGGAGGGTGACCCCATAGGAAGACCAGCACTCTCAATTAATCTCAACCTTCGAGATCTCTCAGACACTGAGTCACCAACCAGGCAGCATACACCAGCTGATATGAGGCCCCTACATTTATACAGCAGAGGACTGCCTTGTCTGAACACAGTCAGAGAAAATGCACCAAACTCTGGAGAGATTTGAGGCTCCAGGGAGTGTGGAGGCCTGATCGGGTGGGGGTTGGGAAAAAAAAAGAATAGCATGCATTCATCATAGAAAAATGGGTTCATTTGGAATACATGTATCATGTATTTGTTCATATTCACTCACAATATCCTCTCTTTAACATTGTGTTTCTGATGTCATGCTTCATGTTAACAAAAATTAAAAAAAAAAAAAAACCAACTACAGGGCAGTGATGGGAGCAAGGAAGTAAAATAGCACAAAAATGTTATATTGGTCACTCCTGTAATGAAAAAAAAAGCTGAAATTTTATGGAAATGTGTTGTACAATTTTCCCATTAGGTCTTCAGTCTTTGCATACTTCATCTTGTCTAGATTGAAAACAAAAGTAAACATGATCCAACTACATATTCAAATGTGAATTTATGGAAAGACAAAGTTTGCCCTACCCAAGAGCTTGTCATCTGAGGAGATGATTCTGGTTAATAAAGGGAGGATTGGAGGGGTAACAGTGGGTAATCTTTCCTTTATTTAGCAGTAGTTCTGCTTCCTAAATGAGATGAATAAGCCATGTTTTAAAAGTGACCACATAGCTGTACATTATTGTTATCCTTTAATAATGAAACAATTTCAGAAAACACTATTTCAATAATTTTACATTAAATTATTACGATGTTTTATCTGAATTCAAAAATTAAGTTTTGAATGGATTAAGAACTGTACTCCACATGAAAAGCTAGTCTCAAAAACAAACAAACAACCTCTGTTCTTAGCTCCCTAGCTTGTTATGAAAAGGAAGCAAAGCTTCATAATCCTATTAATTAATCATGATTAATTTGAATTATTTGTATTTTTAACCTTTTCTCTATGGTACTTTTAAATGCTTTTAGTTTTAGAGTTCTGGGACTTGTTTTTCATTTTATTTTGAGTTAATTTAAAACCACATTATTTTCAATATAAATATGTTAATGAATTTCATTTTAGAATATTAATTATTCCAATAAGAACACTTTAGATTATCACATTAATTTAATAGAATAAAAGTCACTGTCCACATAGATGACTCAAATATTTTGAAAGTCTATAAACTACTTTATAAAAGAAAGTGTTTTTCCATTCTACTGTAATTAGGAAAATTAGTTTATAATAATATCCTGAGGCAAATTCAATCTGTAAATGAGTTTTTAGAATGTTATTATTCTAACTTTAATGATATTTTATGGTTCTGGAACATTTGCTCTGTTTTACCTGATTATATAAGAAATTGACTTTATCAGGTAATGACTATGTATAGCATTAAATTATATTTTTATACTCTCATCAACATGACTATTTTATTCAATTGCTAAAAATAAATGATACAATTTATTTGTTAGAAATATGAAGGAGACAATTAAAACAAACTATAATACTAATGCTTTAACATAACTCTATTTTCCATAGTAGAATCCTGAATTTGACACACATTATGTCTTCTTATTTAGTGTAGTTTATAGGTCAAAAGCATCCACAGCACGGAGGAAATTATTAAAATATTGCTTAAATAAGATGGACTTCCTGGTCACCTCAGCTGGCTTAGACTTTAGACAGGGTCTTAAGAGTGGAGGAATTATGATATTTGTAAGATTTGTTTTATAAAACATACAATTGTAAAATAAAAGTTTTGGCTACTATGATATACAAAACTTCCACAATCCCCAAACCTCTTTCTCAAAGACCTTGGGTCAATTTTTTTAAATGAAATCCATAAGAAAATTAGGATTCCTATTTCTTCCCTTCTGTGGAAGGAAACAAGCCTAACATAGCTATGGGGCTTTTAGTATATACTAGAGGCCTAATTACATTTAAAAGACTCCTCCATACTCACCTATACTCTCTAGTGTTTTTCCATTAGTTTACTTCAGCATTTAAATATCTTCCCACTTTACATTTCAGTGAAGTTCAGTCATTCTCCATCCAGCATTTTAATAGTATCTAGTCCTTTTGTTAATAGTCATGATAACATCTACTTTGCCTGATTAACTGGTTTGTTGTAATTTTTTTTTCACAAGACCCTTGGCCCCAACTATTAAATGATATCCATAGTAAAACACAATTCCCAATTGTTTCAGCACCTAATAAAATGAGAAGCATTACTGTGGACAATAACATTGATCACAATTTGCTAGTGCTTAATAGGGCATGAGCAAAAATAAAAAAGACATGGAACATGGAACACAGAAATGTTAGATAAGCACCATCGAATTTAATGATATTATAATGAAAAAAAGATTTTTATTTCAATTACCTGATTAGTTTGGTTTGTGTTTAACTGAGTGCCCTTTCAGATTATATGCCAAAATAGCATGTGTTTATTTATGTCATTTATTGCTTTCAATTTTAAAAATTAAAAGTAACACTTTAAGGAGATGTACCTGATGTCATCCATTACACACCACTTAGAGATGAGCACACCCATGAAGGCTGTACAAAAGCTACATATCTCTAAGTCTATTTCTATGTTGTGACATTTATGAATATAAAAAAGAAAGCAAATTGATTCTGGTCATTCAATCAATATTTTCCCAATCCATAATTATATAATTATATAATATAATTATATAAATATATATATATAATTATATAAATATATAATTATAATTGTGCCCAGACATGTGTGTGTCTGTTACATTTATATCATATAAGTCTATGAAGACAATTCCAATCCTAACTACCACAATGTCAATATTTAGAATTATTATTATTTTCATCATCATTATTTAGTAACAAAACCTTGATTCATAATTTATTCATGGAGAGTATTGAACTTCAATAATCATCAGTTCATGTTTTTTCTGCATTTTTTAAATTACTTTATTTACATTCCAAATGTTGTTGCCCTTCCTGGTCCCCCTTTTATGAGTTCTTCATCTCATTTCCCCTTCCCTTTGCTTCTGTGAGGTACTCCCCCACATCACTCCACTAGCATCCCCCTTCCCTGGGGCATCAAATCTCTATAGGATTAAGAGCATCTCTGCCTAGTGAGGCCAGACAAAGCAGTCTTCTGCTACATACTTATCTAGGGCCACAGACAAGCTCATGTTTGCTCCATGGTTGGTGGCTTAGTCTCTGGCAGCTCTGAGCGGTCCAGGTTAGTTGATACTGTTCTTCCTATGGGATTACAATCCCCTTCAGCTCCTTCAGTCCTTTCCCTAACTTGTCCATAGGGTTTCACTACCCCAGTCAAATCGTTGGCTGTAGGTATCTGCATCTGACTCAGTCAGGTACTGGTAGAGCCTCTCAGAGGAGAGCCATGCTAGGCTCCTATCTGCAAGCACAACATGGCATCAACAGTAGTGTTGTTGTTTGGTGCCTGTGTATGGGATGGATCCCAAGTTGAGGCAGTCTCTGGATGGCCTTTCCACACTTGATCTTTGCCAAAAGGCTGAAAAGCAATGGATGGCCTTTCCTTAAGTCCTTGCTTCATTTTTGTCCCTGCATTTTTTTTAGACAGGAACAATAATGGGTCAAAATTTTTGAAGATGTCTGGGTGGCCTCATTGCTTAAATGGGGGCCATATCTATCGACTGGAAGTGGTCTCTTTAATTTCCATCTCCCCATGGTGGGCATTTTGTCTAAGGTCATCCTGATTGGGTCCCAGAAGCCTCTCACATCCCTGGTGTCTGGGACTTTCTAGAGCTTTTCTCTCTCCCCCACCCCATACTGCTGCAGATTTCCATTAATTCTCCTGGTCTTCTGTGCTTCTCTCCTGTCTGCTCCCATGCCTGGTCCTGCCCCACTTTTCCCCCCTGCCTCTCCCCTTTCCCATCTAGATTCCTGCCTTGTTCTGCCTCCCTTGATTGTTTTGCTCAGTTTACCTTCAGAATAGACTGACACTGCTCTTTAATTAAAAACAGAAATAAAAAAAAAAAAACTAAAAGTGCCTTAACAGCTCATGCACGTGCTGTGACTAAACCCAGAAATTTCCAATAAGGATACTTTTGAAAAGTTATAAAAATGTGCAAGTAAGCATGATTCAACTAGGTGTTCTAATTTGGGTTTATGAGAATGGTAAATTTTATCCCATCCAAAGCTTGTTGTCTGTGAAGATGATTTTTTTTTTAAATTACTGTTTTATTTTTAATTTTTTTCTTTTTAATTTTTGGATTTACATCCTGCTCATTCTTCTCCCATTCCTGCTCACCCTCTCCCATAATCTTTCTTCTACCCCATTCTCTTCTCCTCTGAGTGAGTGGTAAACTCCTAGCTATCTCCCACACTGGCACTTTAAGTCTTTGCCAGACTATGCACAACTTCTCCCACTGAGGCCAAACAAGGCATCCCAGCTAAAAGAACATAATCTACACACAGGCAACAGCTGTTGAATTGCCACATTCCAGTATTTTGAGATCCACATAAAGAGCAAGCTGCACATCTGCTACATATGTGTTGGGAGGCCTAGGTCCAGCCATTGTATGCTCTTTGGTTGGTGGTTCAGTTTCTGAAAGCCCCGAGGGTCCAGGTTGGTTGACTCTGGTGGTCTTCTTGCAGAGATCCTACCCTCTTTGGGGCATGCAATCCTTCCTCCTGTTTAGAAGATGATTTTTAGAATAAAGTGTGCTGTGGAGAGGGGAAAGAGAGTAACAAAACATGTGATAAAGAAAGGAGGCTGGAATGTGGATAAGACTCAAAGAAACAAAGTTTGAATGATGAGTCTATTACTTTAAAATTTGTTTTTATTGCATTTTTATATTTGGATATGCATATGTACGTATGTGTTTATATATTTGGATTTATGCATGCTATTGTGTGCATATGAAATTCAGAGCACAACTTGCGGGAGTTGGTTGTCTCCTTTCACAATGTGGGTCCTGGAGATGTAACTCTGAAACAGAGATCCTCAGGCCTGGCAGCAAACACTTTTATCCACTGAAGTATCTTACTAGCCCTGTTTTTTTATACCTATTGGATAAAAATGATACCACCCCAAACAACCAAAAACCCCTTTTCTTCTTCGAAGAATTAAATTCTAAGGTATGAGATTTTAGAAGTCATGCTAACCACTCTCTTCACCTTTGTAGTTGTACATGGTCACCCTGTCTTTGCACAAATACACTAAAACCAGAAAATTCATCTCAAGTTTAAAGTCTGTGACTGGAAATGTTAAGCTTTAGTACCATGTTGCTAATGATTAAAGAAGTTCTTAAAAATCTCTGAAAACTTATTCATATTTTAAGTCTTAAATTCAATTCCATTTAACGAACATCCATTACTAGAATTCCTACAGGATTAGTCTGAAGGGCTTTCTGCTCTGGTTTGAATATAATTTATCTTCAACAAAGTCAGGATGAAGCTTAATTTCTTGAAATGTTATATTGGGCGAGTAGGACACTGTGAAAAGGACTTGGGTTGTAGACCTTAGTGAATGGGCCAATACACACTTGTAGTATGAAATGTCACTTTTGTGAAATAAGATTATTTCTAAAAATAGTAGGTTGTTATGAGACAAAGATTTGCCTTAGGACACACGTTTTATGCATCTGCCTGAATACTGTTAGTCTTTTCTAACATACATGGAATACACAACACAAATAAACAACATTGGTACTTTTTTCTTGGACTTACATGACCATGGGACAAAATAAACCTACTTGCTTGTAAATGATGAGTTTTCTGGCATTTTATAGAGGAACTGGAAATAGTCCCAAACATATGTCCTGAAGGCTTGCCTTCTTGCTATTTACAGCTTTTAGTAAGGAAGATAAAACAAACAACAGTGTACATATAATTGCAATATAAATCACAGATCCATAATATTGTGTGTATATACATGAAATAGATCCTCTTTTTTGACTATAGAGCCATCTTTAGAATGATTCATATACATAAACTAAAAATATGTGGGGTTACAAAGCAAAATACTTATATTGAAAAACAGAAATCATAATGCATTAAAATGCAATTGCAATACAGTGGCATATGCAGTTCTTTCTTAACACATAGGTGAGAAGAGCTAGTCATAGCCCAAATTTTGTAGGGGTGTAGGCATCCATGTGGAGACGGGGGGTTGGGGAGGATGTGTGGGATGTGGATCTGTTGGAGGGTGTATCAGAGGGGGGCAGGGAATGGAATATAGAGTGTAAAAAAAACCCAGAGTCCTGATGATCAAATAAACCTTTAAAGAAATCAGTCTCTAATATACGGGAAAAAAAAACAAACATTATAATTGGCATGAATGGGTTCCAAAATGGAGACAGGGATAATCAGCTTCAGAGAAATACCCACAAAGTAAGACTAATTTGGACTGAGAGTGTGAGATGTCAAGGAGGATATTAGGGTTTCAGATTTTAATTGCTCATGGAATAATTGGAGTAGAAACAAAATAAGACATTTTGACTATTCTGTGGCTTCCAGTGTAAAGCATTACATGTATAGCAGATTTTAAACCCAAGTCTACAACTTCCTACCTTCCACATTGCTTTCAAAGAATTAGGAAGAGCTATATTCCTGGAGAATTGTATTCATTCAGATTATAACCCATTCACTTCTGAATATTTTTTGCTCCTTTTTTGGGTAACATATAACAAGTTTTTATATAAGTGCAATAAAATATGTTTATAATTTTTAAAGGATCCACTTTTGTGCCTATGTCACATTTTCATTCTAATGTCTCTAATTTGACTGAACTAGCAACCAGAGAGCATGAATGCATGGGACTGACTTAGGGCCCTATATATTTATAACAGACATGAGGTTAGTCTTCATGTGGGACCCCTAACAACAGGAGCAGAAACTGTCTCCAATTCTGTTGTCTGTTTTTGGAACCTTTTCCTCTAACTTGGCTGTTTTGTCTAGCCTCTACAGAAGACAAACTTAGTCATACTGCTACTTGATATGCCAATGCAGGTTGATATCCATGGGATGCCTCCCATTCTCTGATTAGAAAGGAATGGGAGTTTAGGAAGAAGGGAGGGGAGAGGAAGAGACTGGCAGGAGAGAAGGGAGAGGAAGCTGCTATCAGAATATATAGTAAATTAATTAATTAACTAATGAAAAATAAAACAATAGGCCAACCTGAGAAACAATAAGTAAATCTATCCTACAAAATTTGAAAAAAAACGGCATTAATATTTTTCAGTATTTTGATTAACTTCAAAGTGAATTGTGTTCTATTATACATTGTTTACTTACTGAAGTAATGCTAAGTGTAAGGCACTAAGAAATAATCTTGAAGTTAGTGTAGGGGAACCACAATTAAAATACTCAGCATTCACAGTGTTTACATTTTTTTAATATTTTTGAAACTACAATCCAATTACATTATTTCCCTCTTTACCCATTCCTCTCTCTAACCTCTCAAATTAACAGCTACTGCCTCCCCCACCCTTTTCTTTAATTCCTACATACATAAATACAACTTCCTCAGTCCATATAATGTGCCCAACTAATTGGTTATACAATTCTAAATGTTCATCCCTGAAATCATATACATACTTTAACAATAGACAGCTTACATATTTTCAACTTCACTAGAATCTTCCAAAGTTAACACTGTTGATGAAATTGTCAAGGCTCATAGACCTTAGGGAGAGATATGATTTGAACTATGGATTATGGCTTCATAATCAGTGCTATTTGTTTTGTTTGTTTTGCATAGTCTTTCACATTCTTCATGGTAGAGTGTCTGGATCTTTGTAGATTAAACTTCTATGAGAAATAGGTCTAGTGTCCTTTCACAAGATAAAAATGGTAGGTGATATAACTACCATAGGAAGAAAAGGGCCAAAATATGACTGCGTGGTAAAGCTGCTTACTGTGCAAGCCTGGTAACCTGAGTTAGATCTTTGAGAACTAAAATAAGGGTAGAAGGAGATAAAAAAAAATTCCACAAAGTTATCCTCAAATCCACATATACTCAGTGGTATGTGAATCACCCCCAATCTGACACATCATGTAAAAAATAATCAGTTAGTTTGAATGAATAAATAAAAAATTAAAATTAAAATTAAAAGTGAAGATTATTTAAGACAATAGTATCCCTTGTCTGGTGCTTACTCTTGTAATTTGTATATACTTGTACATTTGGTGCATACTCACATTCCTTGTCTTGTATACATACTTGTGAATATAAATTTTTACAGTTTTTATAGTGCAAATTTAGTGGTACAAAGAGCAGGAAAAGATATTGTATGTGTGAATATTAGTCATTTTTATTGGCTATAGTATAAAATATGCATAATACTCTCTTGCTTAGGGAGTGTTTTCAAAATAAATAGTCCTCCTACATAATTCCAGCCAAGTCTTCTCTATGAGACCTTCACAGGACATATAAACTTATGCTTGTCATGGTGATTTGTTCAGCTGAGCAGGAGTAGTTCTGGTCATGAAAATGTAAAATCTCTCTCTCTCTCTTTCTCTCTCTCTCTCTCTCTCTATCTCTCTCTCACACACACACACACACACACACAACAGTGAAATGCACTTCAATCTGGGTTTACTTTTAACTTCATTTAGTCTTGAACGATTTAGCTGCAGTTTTATAGTAAATCTGAAAGTACCTGCTTTAATTTTTCTCAATTACATTTCTGCATGATTCATGTGAAATAAGATATTCTTAGAACAAAATGTAACTTTTCTGCAGTACTGTGAGAAACTGAAGTATATGAACCCATGTTCATCCAGTTTGACAAATGGCTGTCAACTGAGGGTGCCCCAAAGAATCAAATGTGAATTTTATTTTAAAAGCAATGCTAATGCTAAGGTATCATCCCATGGCAATTGATGAAGAATATCTCCCAGTGATAGCCCAGACATTAATTTGTTTTTCAATACCCCAAAGTGAATCTAACATGCTGTCCGAGTTCAGAAACTGAGTTATGTCTTACATCATAACCTTTATTTTTGTTCACTGGATTTTTATGTGTGGCATTTTAAAATAAGAGTCTCAGAACTTCTAAGTATTAGTTATATTAGATTAGATTTCCTGCTCTTCCAATATTTACACAGCTGTTTAATACTCAGAACAAGCTACCACACATCTCTACGACAATTAAACTGAGATCTGACATTTACAGTTTTCACAGAGCTCTGATCAGTTCCCAATTCCCTTTTGCAACCATGAGTGGCACTCTCACTACATTAATAAAGCTGTGAAATAAGAGATTTTATATCAGAAAAAAGTCTGCATTGTTCAAAATTATTAGCACTTATTCTGTTTTTCTAGAACTGCTATCATCCCTTAACAAATAAGGAGGATAATCTCTAAAATGTAAGAAAACTATGCAATTAAACTATTATGAAGTATTGGGCTTGTTTATGCAATTTTTCAGATAGTTTTTCATTTGAGGAGAAAGGTTTTGGGTTTAATTCTAGGGACCTGTAAGACTTTCATAATGACTACTAAAGTACTTTAATAGTAGCCTCTTTTTCCACATTCTCCTCCTCCTATTTCCCCCATTTCCATTCTTTGCTCCTCCTCCTGAAACTCTCCTTTGGTTAATCAAGAATCCCTTTCTTTCTTTCCTTCTTTCTTTCTTTCTTTCTTTCTTTCTTTCTTTCTTTCTTTCTTTCTTTCTTCCTTTCTTCCTTCTTTTCTCTCTCTCTTTTTCTCTTCTTTCTTCCTTCCTTCCTTCCTTCCTTCCTTCCTTCCTTCCTTTCTTTCTTTCTTTCTTCCTTCCTTCCTTCCTTCCTTCCTTCTTTTCTCTCTCGTTTTCTCTTCTTTCTTCCTTTCTTTGTTTCTTACTTTCTTTGTTTGCTTCTTTCTTTCTCTTAATTCCCACAGTTTATAGCACATGGACTGGTATATAATAAATGTTTATATATTTATATAGTATTCAAATGTCTAATTAATTAGTTAATTTATTAGATATGTTATTTACATTGTGAAATAATTCTTTTATCCGAGGTTGAGCCTTAGCTCTTCTCAGAATTAATTGGAGATTTGGCAACTTCAGTCATTTTCTTATTTGTTAGCCAACAGAAAAAGACTATTGTTATTGTATGTTCTCTCACTAATAAACTATGAGATCATTTCTAATGAAAATACTTCCCAATAGCTAATTACAAATTATTATCTGTTGTCTCATAAGACTGAATTTCAAACAATTGGTACCTAGTCTATTTTAATGGGCTTGAGGATAAATTTGTAACTATTTAGAAATATAAATATTTAAGAAGTATGCGAGTTGACATACACATGAAGGGACAAAGTAGTATTTCTTTTTGATGAGCCAAAAGTTACTAAAATATGTACTAATTTTGTCATTAGATGATTAATTTTAAAGTAGCCAAATTAAGGAATATTACAGTTTTCTAGCATGAATCTATTAGTGTAGATGCAAATGTTAAGCTTCATTTTTATCACTGTGGTTGAATACTCTTTGCTTTATTTAGCACCAGCTATGCTTCCTAAGTAAAAGTGAGTAAGCCAAGTTTTAAAAGTGACTATATAGCTGTACATTATTGTTTTCTTTTAATAATGAAATAATTTCAGAAAACATCATTTCAATTTTTTGTTCTCATCTTTGAGTAGTAGTAAACGTTTTAGATTTCTAAGGGTTTAGTAATTAAGAACACAGGCTTGCAGGATAGAGCAGCAGCACCAAATTACTTAAATTTAGTTCCATGGTAACCCATGAAGAGTGTAACTCTGGGGTGCTATGAATATCTTTCAAGCAGATTTTATATCAAGACAGTTTTTTAAATTGTTATTTTTGCTCATGCTTTAGATATGTCTTACATAAGAGATGATGTTAAGAAAATACTTTCCTTCCTCCTCCTTCTCTCTAGCTCTCCCTC